>NC_091069.1:107790244-108093274 GCF_032405125.1 Capricornis sumatraensis
TGGAACTCTAGAACAGAGGCAAAAGGAGGACATTCAAGAAAAACAGGGGCTGAACTCTCTCCCAAATCATGGAATCTAACAGAACGGCTGTATTTTACTGATCCTAAGATACACAGTTTTGCAAAATCTATATATATTTTTAATATTTACTTGGCTGTGCTGGGTCTTAGTTGCAGCACGCAGGGTCTTCAGCTGTGGTGTGTGAATTCTTAGTTGCAGCATATGGATCTGGCTGCCTGAGTGGGGATGGAACCCAGGCCCCCTGCATTGGGGAATGCAGAGTCATAGCCACTAGACCTCCAGAGAGGTCCCCAGAGTTTTGCAAAATTTACCATTTCCGGAGTCCAGGTGCATCTGAACCAACGGTGTCTTTCAGAAGCCATCGGCCTGCTGGTGGTCATGACATGGCGGCCATGGCCTTTGCATGTCCATCCACTTGGCCACAGCTGTTTACACCGCCTTCACTTCAGCTTAGGTATCTGTTAGTTTAACCTGTGTGCTTAACTGCCATTCAGAATGTTCTCTAAAACTTTTCCACTGTGATTCAGCACTAGAATGACAAGCTAGTTTGTACACAGAAAGGCACAGAGGCCAAGCCATAGGAGGTCAACGTGATATTGCTGAAGAGTCTTTGTCACAGAGAAATGATCATGAGTCCACGTTTTCTTGTAAAGGAACAACCAATTGTCTTAGAGCCAGCAGAAAGGAAGATACTCACGAAGTCAGGCAAGTGCTGCTACTTTCTATTACCAAAATATCTGTTTCATTGCAGATCCCTCAGAAGAGACGAAGATTGATTTCAAAGAAATCTGGGGGGATGGATTCACATGGCTCTCGGGACTGTTGTTAAAGGCACCTGTCACAGTCTATTTAAAGTGTTTTTCCCTTCTTATTGGTGCATAAAATAATGGTAGATCTTACAATCAAGAGCATCTTAGGCTTGACTTAATGAAATGACTTATTAGCTTTTCTCATCCTTTACTCAGGTCTATGGACCAACGAGGAGATTGTTGGTACGTGATAAGGTCAGTGAAGTGCAGCAGCTCATGCAGTCTGTGCAACTTTTCCAGAAACTTCTGGTGATTGAGTTCTCCACCAGCCCTGCTACTAGCTGAGCACAAGCAGGGCTCTTCGGTTCCATTTCCAACTTTAGTTTTCAGGGCTCCATAAATTTCCCATTGGTGCCCCTCATGCCAAGTACCATGTGTGCATCCTCCATTCGACCCTCACCCCAGACTCCCGGTTAGCCTGAATAATTCCCACTTGCAAAATCTTATGATTGTCTCAGCACTGCACCTACCAAGTCCTGTCCTACAGGGCACAGGAAATCTCAAACACTAATTCCCACATGCACTTGATTTGGATAGTAACTTACCATCTTTGATAATAATTCTGTGCATAATTCTGGAGGAAGGACTGGCATATTTAATTGTGTTCCCTCTGACATTGCTGTTGCTCAGTCGTTAAGTTGTGTCTGACTCTTTGTGACCCCGTGGGCTGCAGCATGCTGGGCCTACCTGTTCCTCACCATCTCCCTGAGTTGGTTCAAGTTCATGTCCATTGAATCGGTGATGCCATCCAGCCGTCTCATCAGCTTCCACCCTCTTCTCCTCTTGCTTTCGGTTTTTCCCTCTACAGGATCACAATGGAGTATGCTGTTCCCCTTACAGGATGGGCTTCCGTGCTGGCTCAGATGGTGAAGAATCTGCCTGCAGTGCAGGAGACAGGGGTTCGATTCCTGGGTTGGGAAGATCCATGCAGTAGGAAATGGCAACCCACGGACAGAGGAGAATTCCATGGACAGAGGGGCCTGGCAGGCTACAGTCTATGGGGTCGCAAAGAGTTGGACACAGTTCAGTCGCTCAGTCGTGTCCGACTATTTGCGACCCCATGAATCGCAGCACGCCAGGCCTCCCTGTCCATCACCAACTCCCGGAGTTCACTCAGACTCACGTCCATCCAGTCAGTGATGCCATCCAGCCATCTCATCCTTGGTCGTCCCCTTCTCCTCCTGCCCCTAATTCCTCCCAGCATCAGTCTTTTCCAATGAGTCAACCCTTCGCATGAGGTGGCCAAAGTACTGGAGTTTCAGCTTTAGCATCATTCTTTCCAAAGAAATCCCAGGGCTGATCTCCTTCAGAATGGACTGGTTGGATCTCCTTGCAGTCCAAGGGACTCTCAACAGTCTTCTCCAACACCACAGTTCAAAAGCATCAATTCTTCAGCGCTCAGCTTTCTTCACAGTCTAACTCTCACATCCATACATGACCACTGGAAAAACCATAGCCTTGACTAGACGGACCTTAGTTGGCAAAGTAATGTCTCTGCTTTTGAATATGCTATCTAGGTTGGTCATAACTTTTCTTCCAAGGAGTAAGTGTCTTTTAATTTCATGGCTGCAGTCACCATCTGCAGTGATTTTGGAGCCCCCAAAAATAAAGTCTGACACTGTTTCCACTGTTTCCCCATCTATTTCCCATGAAGTGATGGGACCGGATGCCATGATCTTCATTTTCTGAATGTTGAGCTTTAAGCCAACTTTTTCACTCTCTTCTTTCACTTTCATCAAGAGGCTTTTTAGTTCCTCTTCACTTTCTGCCATAAGGGTGGTGTCATCTGCATATCTGAGGTTATTGATATTTCTCCTGGCAATCTCGATTCCAGCTTGTGTTTCTTCCAGCCCAGCGCTTCTCATGATGTACTCTACATATAAGTTAAATAAGCAGGGTAACAATATACAGCCTTGACATACTCCTTTTCCTATTTGGAACCAGTCTGTTGTTCCATGTCCAGTTCTAACTGTTGCTTCCTGACCTGCATACAGATTTCTCAAGAGGCAGGTCAGGTGGTCTGGTATTCCCATCTCTCTCAGAATTTTCCAGTTTATTGTGACCCACACAGTCAAAGGCTTTGGCATAGTCAATAAAGCAGAAATAGATGTTTTTCTGGAATTCTCTTGCTTTTTCCATGATCCAGCGGATGTTACCAATTTGATCTCTGGTTCCTCTGCCTTTTCTAAAACCAGCTTGAACATCTGGAAGTTCACAGTTCACATATTGTTGAAGCCTGGCTTGGAGAATTTTGAGCATTACTTTACTAGTGTGTGAGATGAGTGCAATTGTGCAGTAGTTTGAGCATTCTTTGGCATTGCCTTTCTTTGGGACTGGAATGAAAACTGACCTTTTCCAGTCCTGTGGCCACTGCTGAGTTTTCCAAATTTGCTGGCATATTGAGTGGAGCACTTTCACAGCATCATCTTTCAGGATTTGAAATAGCTCAACTGGAATTCCATCACCTCCACTAGCTTTGTTCATAATGATGCTTTCTAAGGCTCACTTGACTTCACATTCCAGGATGTCTGGTTCTCGATGAGTGATCACATCATCATGATTATCTGGGTCGTGAAGATCTTTTTTGTACAGTTCTTCTGTGTATTCTTGCCACCTCTTCTTAATATCTTCTGCTTCTCTTAGGTCCCTCCCATTTCTGTCCTTTATCAAGCCCATCTTTGCATGAAATGTTCCCTTGGTATCTCTAATTTTCTTGAAGAGATCTCTAGTCTTTTCCATTCTGTTGTTTTCCTCTATTTCTTTGCATTGATCGCTGAAGAAGGCTTTCTTATCTCTTCTTGCTATTCTTTGGAACTCTGCATTCAGATGCTTATATCTTTCCTTTCTGCTTTGCTTTTCGCCTCTCTTCTTTTCACAGCTATTTGTAAGGCTTCCCCAGACAGCCATTTTGCTTTTTTGCATTTCTTTTCCATGGGGATGGTCTTGATCCCTGTCTCCTGTACAATGTCACGAACCTCATTCCATAGTTCATCAGGCACTCTATCTATCAGATCTAGGCCCTTAAATCTAGTTCTCACTTCCACTGTATAATCATAAGGGATACAACAGAGCAACAAACACACTAGCGGATGGAAACAGGAGATGCTCAAAAATAAGGCAGGTACTATAACACAAGACAGTTAAGACAGTTATTTGAGTCCAGTTCATAATTATCAACAGTGAGCACATGTTGGGTTAAACAAAATGTGTCCATTTTTCTTAAAGTCTTTAGAGTCTCTCAACACATTGGTTCCTGTTTAAGTCATTTCATAGTTCATTCACTAATTATAGGCAGAGAACATACTTTGCATGATTTCAGCTCTTTAAGTTTTTTTTGAGAATTATCTTACAACACAGGATCTGGTTTATTTTGGCAAAGGTTCCATGAGCACTTGAGAAGAATGTATATTCTGTCATTTTGGAGTGGAGTGTTGTATAAATGGGCTTCCCTGGTAACTCAGACCATAAGGAATCTGCCTGCAATGCAGGAGACCTGAGTTCGATCCCTGGGCTTGGAAGATCCCCTGGAGAAGGGAAAAGCTACCCACTTCAGTAGTCTGGCCTGGAGAAGCCCGTGGAAAGGGGAGCCTGGCAGGCTACAGTGTTCTATAAATGTCAATTAGAATCAGTGGTTTACAGTACGATTCAGTTTTGTATACTATACCCTTGCTGGTCTTCTGTCTGCCAGTTCCATTGATCACTGCAAGAGGAATGCTGAAGTCTCCAGCTATTACTGTACATTTATCTGTTTCTTTTTTCAGATCAGTTGGTTTTTGCTTCATACATTTCCAAACTCGTTTATTCGGTACATATCCGTTTAGGGTTGTGTGTCTTCCTGTGAACTGACCCTATTATCACTACATATTGTCTCTTTTTATCTCTGGTAGTTGGCTTTGCTGTGAAATCTGCTTTGTCCTATATTACTCTAGCCACTCCAGTTTTCTTCTGAATGTGCGTGCGTGCTAAATCGCTCCATCATGTCTGACTCTTTGCGACCCCATGGGCTGTAGCCCACCAGGCTCCTCTACCCATGAGGATTTTCCACACAAGAATACTGGAGTGGGTTCCCATGCCCTCCTCCAGGGGATCTTCCCAACCCAGGGATCAAACCCAAATCTCTTATGTCTCCTGCTTTGGCAGGTGGGTTCTTTACCACCATTGCTACCTGGGAAGTCCTTTTTTTCTGGATAGTGAGATACATACATACATATATATATATATATATATTTCCATCTTTTAGGCTACTGAGGTCATTATATTTAAAATGAGTTTCTTGTAACAGTATATAATTAAGTCATTTTTGAAATCTGTTCTGATAACCTGTCTTTTTGTTATGTTCAGTCCACTTACATTTTATGTAATTATTGGTATTTAGCATTTAGGTATACCATTTTATTATTTGTTTTCTCTTTGTCTCTTTATTTTTAGTTTCTGCACTTTCCTTTTTCTTCTTTTATTTTAGGTTCTTTAAACTTTTTTATTTTTGATTTTATCTATTGCAATTTTACTATTTTGTATAACTTTTAAGCTGTTATTGCAGGGATTAAAATATACACACTCAACTTTTCATAGTCTATGTAAAATCAATATTCACCACTCTAAGTGATACATTATCACTATATAGGCGCCTTTACCCTCTCTTCTTTATGTTGCCATTGTTGTGTTTGTTATATCAATATACATTGAAATCATACTAGACAATGTTATAACTTTTGTTTTTCACCATCAAACAAAGTTAAGGAACCCAAGGGGAGAAGAATCGTCTATCACATTTACCTAGGTATGTGCCTTTTCTGCTGCTTCTCCTTCACTTTTGACGTTTCAGCTTTCCTTCTGGTGTCATTTCTCATCCAGAAACCACAGAACTGGTGACAGTGAAGTCTCTTGTGTGTTTTTCACCTAAGAATGTCCTTATTTCATCTTCATTCCTGAAGGATTGTTTTTACTGGACATAGAATTGTGTGTTGACAGTTTTTTTTAAATATTTCATTTCCTTCTGGAGAGATCTGTGACTCTTTGAATCATGTTCTCCTATAAGTAAAGTGTTGTTTTTCTCTGGTTGCTTTAAATGTTGCTTTTTCTTCTTTACTTTTCATCAGTTTAATAATGATGTGTCTGGGCATGTATTCTTTGGGTTTATCTTGTTTGGGGTTTCTTGGGCTTTTTGTGTCTGTGGGATTATACCTTTTTACAAATTTGGCAGGGTTTTTAGCCATTGTTTCTTCATACATTTTCTATGCACCGTATCCTGTCTAAGACTTCTATGATAAGATTGTCAGACTATTTGGTATTTTCCCACCAGCTGATGATATTCTGTTCTTTTTCACCTTTAATTTTTTTCTCTGTGAAGGAAATGGCAAACCACTCCAGTATTCTTGCCTGGAGAATCCCATGGACAGAGGAGCCTGGTGGGCCACAGTCCACGGGTCACAAAGAGTCGGACATGACTGAAAGACTTCACTTCCTTATTTTTCAGATTTTATAATTTCTATTGATTTATACTGAAGTTCACTGACTCTTTCCTCTGTCATCTCCATTCTGCTATTGAGTCCTATCCTGTGACGTTTTTACACTGGTTGTAGTCTTTTTTCCATTCTAAGATTTCCTTTTGGTTCTTCTTTATATCTTTTACTTCTTTTCTGAGACTTTTAATCTCCTCATTCATTTTAAGAATATTTCCTCTTATGTATTGGGGTTCTTTTATAATAGTTGCTTTAAATTCTGTGTCATCTAAGTATTGGCTTCTGTTAGCTGTCTTTTCCGGTACAAATCGAGATTTTCCCAATTCTCCATATGTGTTGAGTAATTTTTAATTGTTTCATGAACATTTGGATGATTATAAGACTTTAGATTTTGTCTACTTTTTTTTTAAATCAGAGCCTACCAGATTGAGTTCCACCCAGTCTTCCATGGGTTATGGTTCTAAAATAAGTCTTGTTTTCCAAGATTTCAGATATGAGCCTATGTACGCCACCCAGTAACCAGTCTGAAACCTGGGCAATGGTCTATTTTGTAGTTCTCAGAATTTATGGTGTGCTATTTGAGGTCAGATCTATTCTTGTGCATCTCAGGGGTGAGTCCAGAAGTTCACAAACAACTTTACGGTTGCTTTCCCTAGCGCTTCCTTCTCTCTGGTACTTTCCAGTTCCCAGGGGCTTCAACTTTCTGGCCCCTTAGCCAAAAAACTGGTGCTCTACTTAGCCTGCTCTTCTATGCATTTCCCACAGCTGCATGTGTGTCCAGGCACAGAAATGGGAGGGCAAAAAGGACAAAATGCATTGGGAGTTTGCTCCACTCTCGGGCCCACAGCTCTTCTGATCAAAGGGAAGACCCTTCTCCCTCAGTTTTAGGGTCCTTTGAGCTTTCATGCCCCTGGCATGACAGGATGGCTGGAGGTCTGGGGCACAAGAGAATGGAGAAAAGGAAAACAAAACAGGGGATTTCTCCACCACTTCTCAGTACTAGGAGACATGCTCCCTAAGGCAGGACCTGAATGGGACTCTATAGGTGTGTGTGCACGCTCAGTCACTTCGGTCGTGTCTGACTCTTTGTGACTCTATGGACTGAAGCCCACCAGGCTCCTCGGTCCCTGGCATTTCCCAGGCAAGAATACTGGAGTGGGTAGCTTCCTGACCTAGGGATCAAACCCGTGTCTCCTGCATCTCCTGCACAGCAGTAGGGTCTTTACCACTGAGTCACTGGGGAAGCCCCCTCTATTGGTACCAATGCCCATCTCTGGGTTTAGAGCTGTACTGAATCTAGGCTGGGGGTGTTCCGGAGGGGGGAAAATGGTAACTCATCAAGAGTTTGGGGATATTTCAGATTCTGTCTTTTTATAGTCTCTAAACTACCATTTGCTTTTCAGACAGAGTAGAATGTGCTTCATTCCACACTGCCCCCCAGTTGGAGCCCAACGTGTTTTATCTCATGCACTTACTTACAACTTAAGATCCATAGGCCTCTTCAGCTTCCAAAGAGGTGCCTGGCTTAGTAAGGACTTTTAGTCAAAAGGGACAGACATATCAACAATGACTTGCAAATCAGCATTGTGCATGCTCAAGGGGAGTGGCCAGGACCTTTGGGAGCCCTTGGAGAGCACCTAGGCTAGTTTGGGACCAGGAAAAGCTTCCCAGTGAGCAGGGGAAGAACAGTGTTCTCAGCAGATGGAAAGTCACACTCATGAGCCAAAAAAGAATCAGAGCATGGAAAGTGTCAGTCATGGTGAGTAGTTTCAAATGGCCAGGACCTGAACTTCGCTTGGCTTTTGAGACCACGGCAGAAGAAAATCACATTGTTTCATTAAACAGCATTGGTAGACTATTAAATTCAATGAAACTCTAAGTCCATTGGAAGCTGTCATCTTAATAATATCCATGAGAGAGGCCAGTTCTAAGTCTCCATCGCAGCTCTACACATAGACTCTGCTGTGTAGGCATTTCACATTTCAATGAAGAATCCATTCATTTTGTATGCTTGGCAACAAACCCTGTGGTGGGTATGTATACCTTTGGATAGCTATTTTAAGTTGCTGTTTCAGAGATCAAAAATTTGGTGAGGGAAAGCAAAATAGAAAAATTAAGAATGCAAAAGAACAAAAGGAGCCAAAGGAGAAAATTCCATCTTTTCATTACTATAAACTAGAAGAACCACCACAAATAACAGATACAATCGGTATAATACATTTCTCTGAGCTTTTTGAAAAATTCATATTTGTCGGAGCTGAGGATAGAGAAAGGAAATAAATATGATGAAACAGAGGAAGTGTGCTAAGAAATAAAAAAGGAACTAACTTCCCAAGGTAGGTAAATCCAGTATGCAAAAACACGGATTCAAATCCCCAAGAAAAACATAACACAGGCCTGTGATACGATATTCAGTGAGTGTGCCACAGAGACTGGGCTGAATCTGACCTCAGGCTTAGAGTTCATTTCACTACCATGCAACAGCAGGATATATTTGGGGGGAGGGCAGAGAAAGGACCTGTATTCATACTAGAGAGTTTGTTTTTTAACACACGCTATGTCAAACCTAGACAGCATATTAAAAAGCAGAGACATCACTTTGCCAACAAAGGTCCATCTACTCAAAGCTATGGTTTTTCCAGCAGTCATGTATTGATGTGAGAGCTGGATCATAAAGAAGGCTGAGGGTGGAAGAATTGATGCCCTCAAACTGTGGTGTTGGAGAAGACCCTTGAGTGTCCCTTGGATAGCAAGGAGATCAAACCAGTCAATCCTAAAGGAAATCAACCCTGAGTATTCATTGGAAGTGTTAGAGGAAACCCACTGACTGAAACCACCCACACTGACCAGGCACCATAGTTACCATTTGCATGAGTTGTTTTATGACAGGAGGTCCTGGTAAGGGGCATGGAACTAATAAGCTACCACCAACCAGAAGAGTTCAGGAAAAGTCAAAAGGTGACACCAATGTGTCCAATCACCTCCCAGAATCCTTCTTGCTGGCCTCCATTTTGGCTGAGCAATGCGTGGGCCACCAGGAAGGACTTTGAATCAGAATGCTTGGCCAAAGACAACCCAGAAACTAATCCCATCACCATAAAACCGGAGACTGCGAGCCACATGGCAGAGCAGTTCACCTGGGTTCCCTTACCCTGCTGCTCTCTGTCCGGGCGCCCCTTTCCAATAAAATATCTTGCTTTGTCAGTGTCTCCTCGGACAATTCATTTCTGAGTGTTAGATGAGAGCCCACTTTTGGGCCCTAGAAGGGATCCCCCTTCCTGCAACAAATGGTGACTCTGACGGGGACTCTTCTTCACTATGAGTGACATCCTGAGCACTCAGGGTACTCAGGGACCAGCTTGCCTGCTGATGGACCAGACCCAGTGACTGCAACTGGGACCCTTTTGTCCCTGGTCTCCTCCTCATGCAGACAACTGGCCAGAATGCCCTGACTGGGTAAGGAACAAGAGATTTTATTGACCTCTCTCCCCTCCTCTTTCTTTTCCTTAACCCTTCCTATCCTTCCCCTTTTTTCTAGCCCCTCAGTCCTGGACGCAGGAATCTGGTCAAAGGGCCTCAGCTGAGCTGAGGATTGGAGACTAATCACCTCCTCTTGGCAGAGAACTTGAATTCTGGTTCTGTTCTGGTTTCTCTTAGGATCGAGTTCCAGTCCTCCCTTCTCTGGAGGCCTAGAGTAAAGTTCCATAATGCCTGGGTTCTGCAGCTGGCAGGAGATGCCTGTAACACGCCTTTTGCCCCCCTCTCCCATCTCCTCCCCCTTCTTCTTTCAACCTGACTTCCTTTCCTCGCTTTGAAATCTTTGAAGACCTGAGATGTTTTCATTTACTCCATTAGTACTTGGATCTGAAGTTCTGTGTCTCTTAGGTTTTCTCAGAGACTGTAATCTTGTATTAAGAGAGGCTCTGATGAGGACTGCCAGGTCTACATGTGTGTTTATACTCTGTGTTCTGTGTTGTGATTTGCGATGGCCATTTTGCTTTGTGTGGCCACCATTTGGTTTAGACCTGCTGCCATTTTGTTAGAGCTTGATTTTCTTTCCCTGTGCCTTGAGACCAGGGCCCTCAGGAACACTTATCTAGACCATCTCTAACTGCTGAGACTGAGGAAAAATGGAAAGCAGGCTTAAAAAAATTTATTGATTCCAACTGTTATTTATAAACTAATGAATTTTACATTGTAATATCTAATTCACGACTAAGCTTAGAAAATGAAGCTAGATCTTCATTGTGTCTGTCTATATACGTGTATGTCTCAGTATTTCTTTGTCTCTGGATGATATTTTTGAGATTAATTTGTAAATGAGCTCTATTTAATTGGCTTAAAGAAAAGTAAGTGCTTACAAATCAAATAATTCTAAATTAAACAATGAGTTCCAGGTTCATGTGAACTGGGAAATATTCAGTATTAAATTAAACCTGGTAGCATAGACATGTCTTTAGAACCATCAATAAATATAATACTTCTGTTGTACCTAGGTTTACTAGAGGTCAAATAAGACTGTATTCTGTTACAAATCTGTCAACAAGAAATGTACCTCATTGTAGAAAATACGTTAGGGAAACTAAGATGTGTTTTCAGTAGAGGAAGGTATGGAAAAAATGCTGAAAAGAGTTATGCATGATAAGGATTTTCTACAATTGGATTACAATTAGTAGGATAAGTGGATTTTCTTAGGAATGACACAACCATAGGAAAACTGGTTAGAGCTAACTAGGTCAAAGATGGTAGAGTCATTTTCACTAGACATTAAGCCTCAGTATATACACTCATTGTGACATAACAGCAAGCTAAATGATATACCCATCAGCATTGACTAAATCTAACTAAATTGACTAAATGGTCTAAACCCTTTTGATTGATTTTTTTGACAAAACTTCCTAAATCGAATTCTGTTGAAGTTCTTTTGACCTCTAGCTAACTTTGGGATACTTCAGAGGGCCCCTGAAACATCCCAAAGAGAGATATTAAGCTAATTATGCTTATTTGGCTGGTTAAATTACATGGGAATTATTATCAAATGAGTGATAAGTCCTCTCAGGTTATAATGTATGGTAAATATTACTAATATAGACATCCTAAAAATTTTATGGAATTCCTAACATTCTAATATGTCCTAGTATTCTAATGGGAAACCTGATGACTTCACAAAAGGTAATAAAAGGACTGAATGAACCAGTGAATATGCTTATAATTTTAATAGTTTCTATCTGAAAAAAATTACAGGTTTGAATCTGTGTTTTCCAAGAGTAAGGAAAACCTTCCCATCAAACTAATTTTGAGAGTAATTTGGTAAACATACACTATAAACAAATTAAAACAATTATATTTTCTATCTGACTCCTCCAGAGACTGGAAACTCTTAGGTTTCCAGTAACTTTGTCAGATGAGTTAGGAAGGTTATTTCATTAACAGGTACAGAAATCTCAAGGAATTTTTGAGAACTTGAAAAGGGAGGAATTCACTCTGTTAGGCAAAATCTGTGATAAGCCTTGCCATGACTTTCCTAGCCCTGGAAGGTTTTATTCTCAAAGTTTAGTCTGTGACTCTATAAAAGTTTCAGCAAAGCAAAAAGATCTATGATCATTTATGGTTATATAAAAGAGGAGATAAAAAGTTAGCTTAAAGCTCAACATTCAGTAAACTAAGATCATGGCATCCGGTCCCATCACCTCATGGCAAATAGATGGCAAAACAGTGGAAACAGTGGCTGACTTTATTTTTGGGGGTTCCAAAATCACTGCAGATGGTGATTGCAGCCATGAAATTAAAAGACGCTTACTCCTTGGAAGGAAAGTTATGACCAACCTAGAAAGCATATTAAAAAACAGAGACATTACTTTGTCAACAAAGGTCCATCTAGTCAAGGCTATGGTTTTCCAGTGGTCATGTATGGATGTGAGAGTTGGACTATAAAGAAAGCTGAGCACCAAAGAATTGATGCTTTTGAACTGTGGTGTTGGAGAAGACTCTTGAGAGTCCTTTGGACTGCAAGGAGATCCAACCAGTTCATCCTAAAGGACATCAGTCCTGGGTGTTCACTGGAAGGCCTGATGCTGAAGCTGAAACTCCAATACTTTGGCCACCTGATGTGAAGAGCTGACTCATTGGAAAAGACCCTGATGCTGGGAAAGACTGGGGGCAGGAGAAGGGGATGACAGAGAATGAGATGGATGGATGGCATCACATACTCAACAGACATGGGTTTGGGTGGACTCTGGGAGCTGGTGATGGACAGGGAGACCTGGTGTGCTGCAGTTCATGGGGTTGCAAAGAGTTGGACATGACTGTGACTGAGCTGAACTGAACTGAAATCATCAGGCCAAGTTTATTGAGACCAGACCTATATCACAAACAGTCTTAATTTGGTTATATTTGGTAAAAATGACAGTGATTTTAGGGAGAAAAGGGTGTTTCAATGAATGTTAAATCCCAGTTTGTTAATGGAGGTCTGTATCTAGTAAGACTCATTTCCTGGATAGTTCTTTGCTGTTATGTGATATTAATGTAAAATTTAATCGAATTCTTAAAGAACACCCTAAGTTTGTTTCTGAAGCTTATCAGTAAACTATCTTTGGATAAAGATCAGATGCCTCATGACCTGCAACCAGGACTGGAAAAAGACACAATTTAAGGAACTGTCTCCAACCTGGATGGAAGGACCTTTTTATCAAGTACTCTTAAGTGGTTCATGCACAGTGAAATTGAAGGGAAACTGACTCATAGATTAATTCCAGCTTCCAAAGGCCCCTACACTGGACTGGTCTATAGAGAGGACAGCTGACCTGATCTCATCTTAAAATGGTGCTCAAACAGAGGAGAAATTGCACTACACCAGGATGAGAAGGATCTGACATTAGAGGCAGACGGCTTGCCCAAGATGCTGGACCTGCTTTGTATGATCACTTATAATGTTTTCTTGACTTCTTAGACCTTTGCATATAAATCAAATGCTTTTCTATCATAGGCCTGATCCTATGCTAGTTTTAGAAATCAATCCAGTTGTTGGGTCTGTGGCCAATTACCTGTGTCTAGTTCAGGGTTACCTTGGTAAATTTCTCTACTACAAGGCTCTAACTGGTTGGCCCTGAGAAAATTTATTTTAAACAAAAATATATATAGTCATATTCAGGTCACTATTGATATTACTAGATGGGATCCCCTCACCTGGACAATTGATAATGCCTGTTCTGGCCCTGGTCGTAAATTTGAGTTTTCTTCTAGTACTCAAACTCAATCAGAGCAACAAGCAAAGTTTCAGCAAAGGAAAAAATCTTCCACAGTTATGGGATGGATTTATATAAACACCAGGCTATGGTAATTTAAAGTCTCCTCTATGTTGGAAACAATTAAATCACACTAAGGATAATCAGTCTAATAACACTAGGAAACTGGGCTATGTGCCTTATAGACAGTGCCAATATATAATTTCCCTGGAAGATAGATTTGTACAGAATAGACTAAGTCAGATAAACTGGGATATACTGGGCTACGTCTAATGGAAGTTCTTAGCTTAAGTCTTACTTATGACTTTACTAATACTGTTGGCTATGTTATTTGTATTTTGCCTGTTTTACAGAATTGCTGTTTCTTACACTGCCAAATGTGTGACTGAGGCCTCTGATAAAATAATATATAGTTCCATATGAGATCAATGATGGTAGCAGTGTAACTCCAGATATGGGAAGAAACAACAAGAAGGAATGTTTTCCTGGACCAAGAAGCTAGTAAGACAGGTTGTCCAAATAATTTTGGGTACTGGGTACTATTTTATGGCCTAGTGCAGTAATAGTACATTGCGTGGCCTGTCAACAAAATTTTTGCCTGACATGAGAATGAACATTCTCAGCACTGTGGGATGAAATGGTCATGAAATGAGCCCCCACCCCCCACCCCACACCCCCTGCCTCAAAATCATGGTCAGATTTATGACCAAGAAGGGGCCCTGTCAACTGGAAAGTGATACTTGCCATCTACGTCTACAAAGATTAAATCATGGCCGCTGCAGCTGCTGACCTTCAACACCCCTGAAAGGAGTTCAGGATTTAAATCAGGAATGAGCCACTCTGTACTCTGGGAAAAACGGGCAGAACAGGCCTTCAGATAGTTAGATCTTTTCAGGAGACAATTTTATCAGTCCCAATTCTTGCATCTTCTCATACCTAGAAAAACACTGACATTGTTAATGGTGACATCTGCTTTGGCTATTAAAAAGAATTTTACAATTAAAAGTCAAAAGAGTAACTATGGTTCAGACATCCAAGGAAATAACAAGGTGATACTATGGGTGCAATTTCAGACTAGACCTTGTATTGCTAAACACTTGAGTTTTCTGAGTTGTGTCAGGTTTGGATGCCACCAGACATTCTCAAAACAATGTCTGCTGGCAGCTAGTAACTGCAACCTTGCTTTTTATAAAACTAGGCAACTGGCTACGTGGCTACAAGTCTCCCCGAAGTGCCAGGTCCAGACTGAGTTTCAGGACTATTCCTCTGAAAGGAAATGAGATTTATTTTGTCTATTAAAATGCCAGTTGTCACTCATCCAACTACTTCTAATTGGGTCTGTTACACCAAAATGGCAGACCAAGAGATTGAGATTTTAATCATAGAAGATTTAGATCTAGGACTTGGCACTCAGAAATACTTCCAATTCAGAGTCTATTCTCCAAGCTGAGCCAGTCCTATGCCCCATTTTGGCAGGAAGTTATCACAGTCATAGCTGCCCAGTTCCCGGAATTAAAAATGTGCACGACTCTGTGGGGCTCTGGAGTAGAGATCTGTTCTGTGTTCTCCATTTCTCGTCTGTAGGATATAGGCTTCTTTCAGCCTCCTTGACCTTCCCTGAGTTCCAAAGGGCAGATTCAAACAATTGCTAATCAGGGAAGGGAAGGGATACAGAAACAGAGGAGGAACAATCAGATGGTGGTACAGCCTTGAGACAGGGTCCTGGTTCCCACTCAGAGAAATATGCATAATGCTATCTTTGAGTTCTTCTACAGAACTGGGGCCCCCACCCAGGAGGAGGATGGTAACGTCAGAATGAGCACAAGATTCTGGAGCACAGCTCTGATGGCTCACCACCAACTAATCAGAACAAATTCACACACCCTACAACCCTCACCCCAAATGTTTCCTTCTGTTTCTGGGGCCTAGGGATGACCATGCTTTTAGGCCTCCTATTTGGCCCTTTCCATTTCATCTCTGACAGGGGCCAACACTTTCAAGCTAAACTGCGTTCTTACAAGGGTGAATGCTGGTTTCAGGTACAGAATACCTCAACTTAGATCAGGTAGAGAGAGACTTCTGCTCTGCTAGGCAGGCCTAAGGCCAAGCACTATACAGTCAACAAAAACAAGACCAGGAGCTGACTGTGGCTCAGATCATCAACCCCTTATTACCAAATTCAGACTTAAATTGAAGAAAGTAGGGAAAACCGCTAGACCATTCAGGTATGACCTAAATCAAATCCCTTATGATTATACAGTGGAAGTGAGAAATAGATTTAAGGGCCTAGATCTGATAGATAGAGTGCCTGATGAACTATGGATGGAGGTTCGCGACATTGTACAGGAGACAGGGATCAAGACCATCCCCATGGAAAAGAAATGCAAAAAAGCAAAATGGCTGCCTGGGGAAGCCTTACAAATAGCTGTGAAAAGAAGAGAGGCAAAAAGCAAAGCAGAAAGGAAAGATATAAGCGTCTGAATGCAGAATTCCAAAGAATAGCAAGAAGAGATAAGAAAGTCTTCTTCAGCGATCAATGCAAAGAAATAGAGGAAAACAACAGAATGGGAAAGACTAGAGATCTCTTCAAGAATATTAGAGATACCAAGGGAACATTTCATGTAAAGATGGGCTTGATAAAGGACAGAAATGGGAGGTACCTAAGAGAAGCAGAAGATATTAAGAAGAGGTGGCAAGAATACACAGAAGAACTGTACAAAAAAGATCTTCACGACCCAGATAATCATGATGATGTGATCACTAATCTAGAGCCAGACATCTTGGAATGTGAAGTCAAGTGGGCCTTAGAAAGCATCACTACAAACAAAGCTAGTGGAGGTGATGGAATTCCAGTGGAGCTATTTCAAATCCTGAAAGATGATGCTGTGAAAGTGCTCCACTCAATATGCCAGCAAATTTGGAAAACTCAGCAGTGGCCACAGGACTGGAAAACGTCAGTTTTCATTCCAATTCCAAAGAAAGGCAATGCAAAAGATTGCTCAAACTACTGCACAATTGCACTCATCTCACATGCTAGTAAAGTAATGCTCAAAATTCTCCAAGCCAGGCTTCAGCAATATGTGAACCATGAACTTCCTGATATTCAAGCTGGTTTTAGGAAAGGCAGAGGAACCAGAGATCAAATTGCCAACATCCGCTGGATCATGGAAAAAGCAAGAGAATTCCAGAAAAACATCTATTTCTGCTTTATTGACTATGCCAAAGCCTTTGACTGTGTGGATCACAATAAACTGTGGAAAATTCTGAGAGAGATGGGAATACCAGACCACCTGACCTGCCTCTTGAGAAATCTGTATGCAAGTCAGGAAGCAACAGTTAGAACTGGATATGGAACAACAGACTGGTTCCAAATAGGAAAAGGAGTACGTCAAGGCTGTATATTGTCACCCTGCTTATTTAACTTCTGTGCAGAGTACATCATGAGAAACACTGGACTGGAAGAAACACAAGCTGGAATCAAGATTGCCAGGAGAAATATCAATAACCTCAGATATGCAGATGACACCACCCTTATGGCAGAAAGTGAAGAGGTGCTAAAAAGCCTCTTGATGAAAGTGAAAGAGGAGAGTGAAAAAGTTGGCTTAAAGCTCAACATTCAGAAAATGAAGATCATGGCATCCGGTCCCATCACTTCATGGGAAATAGATGGGGAAACAGTGGAAACAGTGTCAGACTTTATTTTTGGGGGCTCCAAAATCACTGCAGATGGTGACTGCAGCCATGAAATTAAAAGACGCTTACTCCTTGGGAGAAAAGTTATGACCAACCTAGAAAGGATATTCAAAAGCAAAGACATTACTTTGCCAACTAAGGTCCTTCTAGTCAAGGCTATGGTTTTTCCAGTGGTCATGTATGGATGTGAGAGTTGGACTGTGAAGAAAGCTGAACACCGAAGAATTGATGCTTTTGAACTGTGGTGTTGGAGAAGACTGTTGAGAGTCCCTTGGACTGCAAGGAGATCCAACCCGTCCATTCTGAAAGAGATCAGCCCTGGGATTTCTTTGGAAGGAATGATGCTAAAGCTGAAACTCCAGTACTTTGGCCACCTCATGTGAAGAGGTGACTCATTGGAAAAGACTCTGATGCTGGGAGAGATTGGGGGCAGGAGGAGAAGGGGACGACCGAGGATGAGATGGCTGGATGGCATCATGTACTCAATGGACGTCTGAGTGAACTCCGGGAGTTGGTGATGGACAGGGAGGCCTGGCGTGCTGTGATTCATGGGGTCGCAAAGAGTCAGACACGACTGAGCGACTGAACTGAACTGAGAGAGAGACTTCTGCTCTGTTCGGCAGGCCTAAGCCCAAGCACAGCAGGAAGAATTTACAGAAGAAAGAGACCTCTGCCCCAATTCCCAAGTAGTATCTTTAGCATGAAGTCTCTCGGGGGGAGTCCTTAGGGGGAACACACTGACT
Source organism: Capricornis sumatraensis (assembly GCF_032405125.1). NCBI lineage: Eukaryota > Metazoa > Chordata > Mammalia > Artiodactyla > Bovidae > Capricornis > Capricornis sumatraensis. The sequence continues at coordinate 107,808,217 of NC_091069.1, forward strand.
GAAGCCACCCACCCTAACCAGGCACCACAGTTACCATCTGCATGAGTTATTTTATGACAGGAGGTCCTGATAAGGAACATGGAACTAATAAGCCAACACCAACCGGAAGAGTTCAGGAAAGGTCAAAAGGTGACAACACGTGTCCGACAACCTCCCAGAATCCTTGCTGGGGTCCATCTTGACTGAGTAACGGGTGTGCCACCAGGAAGGGCTCTGAATCAGAACAACTGGCCAAAGACAACCTGGAAATTAATCCCATCACCGTAAAACCCGAGACTGTGAGCCACATGGCAAAGCAGTTCCCCTGGGTTCCCTTACCCTACTGCTCTCCACCAGGGCTCCCCTTTCCAATAAAATCTCTTGCTTTGTCAGCACATGTGTCTCCTCAGACAATTCATTTCTGAGTGTTAGACAAGAGCCCACTTTTGGGCCCTGGGAGGGGTCCCTCTTCCTGCAACAGAAGGATTGACACTGAAGTTGAAGTTCCAATACTTTGGCCACCTGATGTGAAGAGCCAACTCATTGCAAAAAACCCTGATGCTGGGAAAGATTGAGGGCAGGAGGAGAAGGGGACAACAGAGGATAAGATAGTTGTATGGCATCAGTGACTCAATGAACATGAGTTTGAGGAAAGTCCAGGAAATAGTGAAGGACAGGGAAGCACAGGCATGCTGCAGTTATGGGGTCGCAAAGAGTCAGACACTACTTAGCAACTGAACAGCAACAAAAAAGACAATAAAGAGATAGTTCATTTAATTTATCTTAGGAAAGCATTTGCTGTCTCTTGCATTACAATCTGCTTGAAAATGAATATAGGGAAAGAGAACACATTGGGAAACTTTCATTTAGCTACTCAACAAACTTTTACTGAGCATCTACTACACAGCAAGCCTGCACTAAGCTCCAGGGGTATGTGAAGGACTGAACTGTGTGCTCCAAACTCATGTTACAGCCTCAATATTCAATATGTCAGAATGTGACTCTTTAAGGAGGTAAATAAGGTTAAATGAGGTCATTAGGGTGGGCCCTGATCCAATCTGATTGGTTCTTTAGAAGAAGAGCAGATTTGGACCCAGAGAGACACTAGGAGCATGCACACATGGGGGCAAGGTCATGCAAGGGCACAGCAAGAAGATGCCGTCTGCAATCCAAGCAGACAGGCCCCCAAACCAGTCCTGCCAACACTCGATCTTGGACTTCCAGCCTCCATTTGTGAGAAGGTTCTGTTGTTTAAGCCACCCTGTTTGTGGTACTTTTGGAGAAGGAAATGGCAACCCACTCCAGTACTCTTACCTGGAAAATCCCATGGACGGAGGAGCCTGGTAGGCTACAGTCCATGGGGTCACAAAGAGTCGGACATGACTGAGTGACTAATACAGGTGGGAGGTGAATAGAGGTTACAGGATGAAGAGGAAGCTGGCCCTGGGACAAAGGATCAGAACACCCAGAATATAGGGCGAGGTGATGACCAAGCCCATGGACCCATAAACAGAGCACACAGGGAGACAAAACATGATTCCAGGAAATAACTAAGAGAATCAAAGAATAAACTCAACTTCAAAACTGTCAACACCACTGCCTCCTCTAGAAACTGGATCCATCCTGGGCTTGGTCAGACTGAAAAATGCCATCTGAACCTGGAACTGTCCCCTTGCTGACAGAAGTCTCCCAGTCAAGGGGTTTGAGATCCTCTTGCCTTCCAGGTGTAAACCATCCCCAAGCAAGTACTGTAAAAAGTGCTAACAGTTTCTATCCCTCCTCAGCCTTGAACTTTCTCATGGTGGTGCCAGTAAACAAGTTGATCTGCATGATCAATAATCTGACTGACCCCAGAACATAGAGCACAAATTCAATAAAATGAAAATCGTGAATAAAATACGAGAGCTAGGGAGTACATCCTCAAGAATATTACATACTGGGAGAATGTTGGCAATTGAATACTGGGGATTTCAAAAAAGCAGAGAACAATAATATGGAGAAGCAAACTTGAAAAACAATTAGAAGAAAACAAGTAAATAAAGACCAACTTTTGGAGCAGAATGTAAGTAAACTCTAAGTACCAACCAAGAAAGGTAAATAAAAATCACTTGAAAAGCAAAAACAAAAAAGAAAAGAAAGAATCAAACCTGGGGAAATCTGGTAAATTCCCAAACTCCAACTACTAGAGAACAAAAATAAATTATTAACATAAGGGATGTTATGATGCTAAAGCTGAAATTCCAATACTTTGCCCACCTGATGCGAAGAGCTGACTCACTGGAAAAGACCCTGATGCTGGGAAAAACTGAGGACAGGAGGAGAAGGGATGAGATGGTGGGATGGCATCATCAACTCAATGGATATGAGTCTGAGCAAATTCTGGGAGACAGTGAAGGACAGGGATGACCGGCATGCTGCAGCCAATGGGGTCCCAAAGAGTCAGAAACGACTTAGTGACTAAACACATAGGGAAGGGAATTTGAATGGTACTGGATCCTCCTGGAAGCAGTTGGAGCCCCCGATAGCGGAGCCAGGCTTACAGCTTTTGAGAGATAAGACTGATCCAGGATCCCTCTGCCGGCTAATATCACACACACAGGAAGCCAAGAAAAGAGACTTTGGCACTTGGCAAGGACTTAACAAATTTCTACCCATGTCCCATTTTTAAGAAAAGATTACAAGGACTCGGGATTAGGGAAAATCAAATTATCAAAAATGATACACAGGTGAGCTTCTGATTACCAATGAGGATGGGGCAAAATGGGTAGAAGAGCTAAAGAGAAAAGAAACAAAAAAACTTGATTCATCCAGGAAAAATAAGGAAAGTAAAAAAACACAAGAAGCTTTAGCATATGGTTTAAAAAAAACAGAGATAAGATGAAAAATAAGCCCAAAGATATCAGACATCTTAATAAATGTGACTAAATCCTCCACTAAATGAAAATAGTGAAATAGTTTTTTAAGACAATTTTATTGACCTATTTACCATTATTTTTTGGCTTACTGATTCTCTGTTGCTGCGTGAGCTTTTCTCTACTTGCAGCTCCCAGGCTCTAGGGCACAGGATCAATAGCTGTGGTGCTCGGGTTTTTGGTTGCTCTGCAGCACGTGGGATCTTCCTGGATCAGGGGTTGAACCTGGGTCTCCTGCATTGGCAGGCAGCTACCTGAGCTACCAGGGAGGCCCTGGAATAGTTTTAAAGCACTATTTATTATATGCTCTTTGAGAAACAGCCAAACAAAATTACAAAGAAAACTTGAAAAGAAAGAGATGGGAAAATATACCAGTCAAGACTAAACAAAAGACGGAGACAACCTGAAGTTCAGATAAAGTGGAATTTAAGACCAGCAGCTTTAAATACGACAAAAAGCAGTTTTATAATGATAATAGGTACAACTCAGAATGTTATAAGCCATTATATATTCTTTATGACATTATTTCTAAATATATAGGCCAAAACTTTCCCAAAATTAAAAAAAAAAAAAAGTAGGATATTTTAATGGCTCTCTTCAAAATTACCAGATCAAGTTGTCTAAGTGAAGACATGGAGACACTGGGTAACCAATAAGCTGCCTGTCATCTGCAGAGAAGTTCAGACTAAATTTAGAAAACTTCTTATAAATGATTTGACAAAAACGGACTGATGAGCATATTAGTTCAGGCTGCTATAACAGACTGGGCAGCTTAAACAACAAGCATTCATCTCTCAGTGCTCTGGAGGCTGAAGTCCAAGATCAGAGGGCCAGATGGTCAGGCTCTTGGTAAGAGCTGATTTCTCCTTGTAGGAGGGGGAGAAAGAGGCCAGGGGCTGTAGCGGGGGAGGAATGCAGAGGGAGGCCTTTTGTCTCTTATAGAGGCACTAACGCTGTTCATGAAGGCTCCATCCTCATGACCTAATCACCTCCCAAACCCCCCTCCCCGCCCCTCCCCGGCCAATTAATAGCATCACACTGGAGATGAGAGCTTCAACATATGAACTTTGGGGGGACGCAGACATTCAGTCCATAACAATTAGGCCACAAAGAAGAGGTAAAAATAGATAAAAACATCCTGTTCAGTGTGGAAGACCGAGATGATAAGAAAGGATGACCTGCTCCAAATGGATGGAAACACAACTGTATTTTATTACATAGCTGAGCTCAAAACCTAACAGAGACCAGAACCAAAGAGGGGTGACAGAGAGCAGTGAGCAGTAGCTAAAATATTAAAGCAGGCCAAGGCCTCACAGAGTCAAACACAGGCCTGGACATCCGGGCTGGGACTGGGGGGCCTTGCTGGAGGGTCAGGCGAGGTGGGGAGCCAGAGGAGGCACCGGCATGGAGCCACAAGTTACCAAGAGTGATCTGTCTCCAGAGACCAAACTATTAATAGAAGAACTCTCTACCCATGGATCCAGGAAGCTTATCTCAGGCCCAGACCAGGCCATGGCTGGAAAAAGAATGACCCATGAGTAACTGGAATAAATGAATCTATGACAGTTTCCTCCCGTCACGAGATCAGAACTGTCCCCACACTCATTATCAGGGTGCAGGAGCAAGACGACTTCTTGGTGCCTAAATCTTTTACCTAATTATCAACTTCAACGTGTCTATGTGTCCTGCTTCTTCACCCGAGGACATAGTTGTTGGAGAAGGTGAAGCCACACTGTAACGGGTTCTTTTCATCATCACTCCCCGCCCTGCTCTGCTAGCTGGAGGTCAAGTGCACCCTTCAGGAGAGGGTATCTAAAGATGCCACCACTCCTGCCACTTCTGTGCTCGGCATCTCACGTTTCGGAAACTCTGAGGAGGCAGGGCTTTGGGGACAGAAGAGCTGGGGGCTGCAGAATATATTCTTTGAACCTCAGTTTCCTCATTTGAAAATGGGAATGATAAGAGCTATTTTCGAAGATTACCATGAGAATCAAATGAGATATGTAGAATAACTATAATAAACAAATGAATGCTATCATTATTATTATTTAGATATAAATAGTTTCCTTGATTTGAAGTAAAAATTGCCCCCGATGATTTATTTTTGGTTTACATAGCTTGTTAAAATTCTTTTTTACTGCCAAATTTTATTCCATTGTATGGATGTATCACATGATATTTATTCATTCATTAGTTGAAGGACATTTGGGTTGTTTCTACTTTTTGGTTATTATGACTAATGCTGCTATGAACATTTGTGTAGAAGTTTCTGTGTGGACATAAGTTTTTCAGTTCTCTTGGGTAGATCCTACAGATAGGATTGCTGAGTTATATGTATGTATGTATATGGTATATGGTATGCAATGGGGCTTCCCTCATAGCTCAGTTGGTAAAGAATCTACCTGCAATGAAGGAGACCCTGGTTCGATTCCTGGGTCAGGAAGATCCCCTGGAGAAGGGATAGGCTACCCACTCCAGTATTCTTGGGCTTCCCTTGTGGCTCAGCTGGTAAAGAATCTGCTGGCAATGCGAGAGACCTGGGTTCATTCCGTGGGTTGGGAAGATCCTCTGGAGAAGGGAAAGGCTACCCATTCCAGTATTGTGGCCTGGAGAATTCTATGGACTATGGCTAATTTTTGAGGAACTGCCAGACTCTTCCAAAGCAGCTGCAGCAGCTTAAATTCCCACCAGCAGTGTATGAGGGTTCCAATTTCTCCATGCCAGTAGGACACTTTAACCAAGGCACAGCTGAACTACAGAAAAATGGGATATTCAGCATCCCCAACTCTTTCCTGGAGAGCATCACAAGTTGATAAGGATCTGCTTCCCTTTTATTTGTATAAATTGAAGCAGAAACAGTAAAGTTCGATCAAAGTCTTCCTCCTAAATTGTGCAGATTCCAGGCAAGGCAAGCACCCTCCTCTGTGATTCCATTTTCTCTCCCAGAAATGAAGACAGAGGCAGAAGCAGCTCATTAAAGTACCTGTTTAGTCCAACACAGTAGAAAATATGGTAAGAAAATGGTAGAAAACAGTTAAGAAATGCAGGTTCAAACCTAAGATTAGAACATGTTAACAAGGCTTCCTGTGACATACAGCCAGATCTTCTGCAAGTCTGCTTGAGCAACGAAGGAAGCTTCTTGGTTCCCAGGAGAGAGGTTTTTCTTATTCCCTTTCTAGGACTAAGAAAGCAAACACCAGGGAAGTAAGCTGGAGAGCCAAGGTGGCTATAACCAAAGGGTGGTAGCAAAATGCCTAGTTAAGTGATGTCTTCAACTGGTTTCACTAGAAAGAAAAGCAAAAGGAATAGCAGGTCCCGACTTCTCTTAGCCAAAAACAAACAAACAAAAAAAAACCACCCTTCATGCTCTAAACACTGTGCATCCTCGGAGACTATCACCAACCAAGGAAGAAATGGACTTTGTATGTGATGCATGGGGTCAGCCATACTTTGAACCGTATCTCTACTTGCATTGAATTGAAAGGGTTCATACAGAGAATTCTTTTGAGTGTAAAATGTAATTCCGTTGGTCACAGGCAAAAAACCATCCCAGTACAGAATGACTAATCGGATGCTACACTTTTTTTCTACAGTCAACTACAGGAGGGGGAAAAAAAAAAAAAGACACAATGGAGTATTCTTTGATGCGTTCCTTCCTCTGCACAATTCAAAACACAAGGTGGCAGAGTAATAAAATTACAGATGCTGTAATGGAAAAAGACATGTCACTATCACGAAGCTGTATTATTCCATCCAAGAAAGAAAATAGGGGGCTAGAGAGCCTGTGCCTCTTCCTTTCAAAACCGAACCGTCATCAAAAGCAAACAGGTTCCAAAACACAACAGAGATAAAACTGGAATTTGCAGCTGCGAAGAGGGATGCCCCTGGGGGTGAAAGAGCACCCCCACAACGGGTGTGCAGAAGCGTGGCGTTTTGTTTTATTCGAGACACGACTATGAGGGGCTCGGACCCCAAACACTCCACAGTTGGGACCCACCGTGTGACAGGGCATCTGAGCCTTGGACCGGGGTCAGGTGAGCAGCCCCATCGTGGCGGAGGAGGAGGGTGTGGAGTCACTGAATCCTGTGTGACACCCAGGCCTGCAGGTCCGAAGCCCTCAGGAGCTGTGTGTTACCTTCTAAGGCCTGAAACGGTGGGTCAGTGTCTCCTTGAGAGAGGGAGAAGGTTGCTTTCTTTTTATAATTTTCTTTACTTTTAAATTTATTTATTTCAGTTGGAGGATAATTACTCTACAAAATTATGATGATTTTTGCCATACATGCGTGTCCTCTCTCCTGATCCCTCCCCCACCTCCCTCCCCAAACATTCCTCCAGGCTGCCACAGAGCACCGCCTTTGGGTTCCCTGCATCACACATCAGACTCCCACTCAGAGAGGCCTTGGTTCAGCTCAGTTGCTCAGTCATGTCCGACTCTTTGCAACCCCGTGGACTGCAGCACACCAGGCCTCCCTGCCCATCACCAACTCCCAGAATTTACTCAAACTCATGTCCATGGAGTCAGTGATCCATCCAACGATCTCATCCTCTGTCGCCCCCTTCTCCTCCCACCCTCAATCTTTCCCAGCATCACAGTCTTTTCAAATGAGTCAGTTATTCGCATCAGGTGGCCAAAGTATTGGAGTTTCATCTTCAACATCAGTCCTTCCAATGAATATTCAGAACTGATTTCCTTTAGGATGGACTGGTTGGATTTCCTTGCAGTCCAAGGGACTCTCAAGAGTCTTCTCCAACATCACAGTTCAAAAGCATCAATTCTTCGGTGCTCAGCTTTCTTTACAGTCCAACTCTCACATCCATAAGTGACCACTGAAAATACCATAGCTTTGACTAGACGGACCTTTGTTGACAAAGTAATGTCTCTGCTTGTTAACATGCTGTCTAGGTTGGCCATTGCTTTTCTTCCAAGGAGCAAGTGTCTTTTAACTTCATGGCTGCAGCCACCATCTGCAGTGATTTTGGAGCCCAAGAAAATAGAGGCCTAGAAAGTGAAAATGAATGTGTTAACTGCTCAGTCCCGTCCACTCTTTTGTGACCCCGTGGACTATAGCCCGCCAGGCTCCTCTGTGCATGGCTGCAGAGGCCAAGCTGGAGAATAGGATTTCAGAGGCAGAGGGGTCCAGGGGAGGTTAAGGTCCTCGTGTGAATGTGGGGGAAGGTGGCTGCCGCCCACTGGGGTGAGCGGGGAGAGCAGAGGGTGGCCAGGAGCCACGCCTCTGTCTCCTCCAGGCATGATACTGGAGTGGGTGGCCATTCCCTTCTCCAGGGATCTTCCCGACCCAGGGATGGAGCCCATGTCTCCTGCATTGCAGGAAGACTCTTCACTGTGTGAGCCACCAGGGAAGCCCGCTGGCTGTTTCCTGAGAGAGGCCTAGAAGGAGATGTCAATGCCACACGAGGCGGGCCCTAGGTTTGCCTGTGTCTGTGCCTCGGGGCAGGGCAGACAGGGACCTTCCTCGGACACCCTGCCCCTTGGGTCACCTGCGTAATTTGTATGATGCTTAAGCCTCTCGGGGCTCACCTCCTTCCCTCCTGCCCTCACCCTGGAGGCTGTTGGCACAGCCTGAGTTGTTGGTTCCTCGGCTCACCTGTTCTCTCCTAGACCCTCGATGGCTCCCCTACAGAGCTCTGCCGCGACCCTGCCCCCACGCCGACCCCACTCTGTTTAAAGGGGCCTTTCCTTGGACCCCCCATGAAGTCATTCTCTGGCCATGGCCGAGGCCTGGCCCTCCTCCAGCCCGGTCCCCTCCAGCATCCCAGGACCGGTGCTCCTGTCGCCACTGCCAGGCTCTGTCACCGTCAGGGAGGAGCCATCACTGGTAGCTTCTTTGGCTCCTGGGCACCCTCTGCCTTAACCCCTCACCCCAGTGAGCGGCAGCCACCTTCTCCCACATCAGGACCTTAACCTCCCTTGAACCTTTCTTTCTGCCTCTGAAATCTTATTCTCCAGTTTGGCCTCTGCATCCACCAGGGTTCTCACTCCAGGATCCTATTCGTTCTGTCACTTGGAATTCCCTCCTTTTGATTCTGGCAGCACCAACTTCACCCACACCCAATCCTACAGACCTCGCTCTCAGGTAGCCTCAGTTAAGGCTGGAAAAAATCCAGTCATCTTTTGCTCACCAAGTATTGGCTCATCATCAATTACACAAGAACTGACGAATCCTTCTCCTTCCGAGAATGACCAGAGAAACCTCTATTCAGAGAGAATCAGCATTATGCTCTTAAAGTTGTTCTCCTAGCGGGACTTCGTCTCTTTCCTCTCGAAGTATTCATCTTCAAAAAGCGAAGCCTGGGTTCCCACAAAGACGTGAAAAGAACACGTGTCCAAGATGTATTTAACTTGTGAAAATGAGCCAATCAGAAGGATAGGAAAGATGGTGCAAAGGTCATTGGTGGAATTTCCTGACCTTTAAAAACAAAACAGAATGTCAGGATGGCTGGATCATTTGATAGCTACTCTTCCAAACTGGTGAATGCCCTAGATGCAAATAAAACCATAACCTTTGTGGTTTTTGTTTCTAAGGGACAGAAATTGACAAGTTAACATGTCCCGCTACTGTGTCTGGGTTTCTCAACTAGTGAATAGTGACAGAAGACACAGATAAATTCCCTCAAGAATTAAGTAATCCCTGGGTGAGCCTGTCCAACAATGCCCCTAGTTGACACGGGGAGGGCATGCCCTCTTGCCTTATTTCTGAGTGTTGGGTAATTTTTCTAGACCATCTCTAAAAGAAATTCTGAACTAGTTATCTCAAAATCTCCACATTTATTCCTTCTCGAATATAAGAAAAGGAAAAAAAAAATCCTAAGTGCATCACTCACACTCCATTGGGCTCTTGATGACCAAACAATGGTTGTCACTTGGTGGAGTTTCCAACAGCGTGGCTCAGCAGGGGACTGGCATGCTGGCAGCACTGGCATCACACAGATGGCCAGCAGCTCCCCCAAGACCAGTCCTGGCCAAGAGCACAGACACTGCGCGTCCCAGGGCAGGTTGTTCAGGAGTGGACTCGGTAAGCTTATACTTTCATGGAGACATCATAGGATTGGAACTTCAAGGAACCTTCTGGAAAGTCTCCCCCAGATTTTCGAGGATGGATGGTGTTTCCTATATTTAGTTCTCCCAGGACTGAGCGAGCCCACAGTCAGGTCAGCCCAGGCCAGGCTCTCAACAGCCTCCCTAGCAAGGATCTCTTCTTCAAACTCTCAACCAATTCCAGGCCATTTCTTCTGCTCTCTGTGCAAATGATTTAGAAGTGATCAGTGGCTTCATCTAAAACCTCTTCACTTACTTAAGCTTTTTAAGCCCCAATTTCTTTTATGCTAAATAATCCAAACTGTTATGATCTTCTTAATTCTGTTATTAGCTGTGTTTTGCTGAGCCCTCGTGGGTCTCTCCTAAGACCTGGAAGAGCCTAATAAAGCTCCCAGGGACCATGACTTCACAAACCAGGTCTACTATCCCGTGACATACGAGCTTTCTCTAAATCACGTTTGCAGAAAACACGGGAAAGTTGCTGTGATGACCCCTGGGGTTGTTTCTCCTGCTGTTTTGCTTGCTCTTTGTTGTTATTGGTAATATTTCTACTGTGTGCTTCAGCACATAACGACTGTTTTTTGTTTTTTTTAAATTAGCAATTATAGTTGGCAGAAAGAAGAAAATTAGAAATACCATCATGACACTTCTCAGAGGCACCTGCTGCCGGGAGGTTGCTGCCGGGAGGTTGGTACTTAGCACTTCAATCTTTGCTGTTCAGTCACTCTTGTCAGACTCTTTGCGACCCCGTGGACTGCAGCCCTCCAGGCTCCCCTATCCCCCACTATCTCCCGGAGTGTGCTCAAATTCATGTCCACTGAGTCAGTGACACTCTCTCACCATCTCATCCTCTGCTGCCCCCTTCTCCTTTTGCTGTCAATCTTCCCCAGCCTCAGGGTCTTTTCCAGTGAGTCAGCTCTTTGCATCAGTGACCAAAATACTGGAGCTTCAGCATCAGCATCAGTCCTTCCAGCGAATAGTCAGGTCTTTTATCCTGATTTCTTAAGACGAGATCAGACCGGACTAGACTGCTCTAAAGCACCTTTTTTCATCCAGTAACAGCCGGGGTCCCACGCTCTCCTCCTGGTTGGGGCGGTCTCACTTATTTAGGGGTGTTGAATCACCATTGCTACAACTCAATTTAAAACAAAAGCAACTCCTAGTCTCGGAATCAGTCATAGCAGCAGTTCAAATTGGCTTAGGGGTCAAAATAAAATGAATCTACCAACACTGATTTATTTAACCTGAAGAAGAGCCAGCCCAGTAAGTGGGGAGGAACACCAGCAAACACTCAAGAAGACCTGGGCTGACATATTTATTCAAAGCCCAAACTCTCCGTAGTTCTGTCTTCTGAGTCCACCCAGGTTTACATGAGAGACCGTCTCTGGGGCACTGTGGCCCCACAGTGGGTGTTCTAGGCCGTCATGTAAGGACCCCAACGCGAGCACCAGCAGGTCACTGCTGCTGTCCTAGACAAGCTTGCCAAATGCCTACCTGGTCCTTCTTTATGGATGACCCCCATGCTGGTTGCCCTTCTTCCAAATTGGTGCCAATCTAATGCCCTTTCTGTGCTCAGAATTATACCAGACACTGATTTTCTATTATATTCATGAGCTCTCACTGATATTATTAATCCTGGCCCATCCATGTATTTTTTGCTATCTTTGTAAAGCTGTGTCTCTTTTCTGCTACAATTCTACTTTCATGTTAAGTTTCTGTATCTAAGACACCATTTCATTCTACCTTCATTGAGATATCACTAATATTTTCTCATGCTGTTATTTGTTTTTAATGGCAGCATAGTAAGTTGATAGGGCCTCCCTGGCGGCTCAGGGGTAAAGAATCCACCTGCAATACAGGAAACCCATGCAGGAGACAGAGGATGAGATGGTTGGATGGCATCACTGACTGGATGGACACGAGTTTGAGTAAGCTTGGGGAGTTGGGGATGGACAGGGAGGCCAGGTGTGCTGCAGTCTATGGGGTCGCAAAGAGTCGGACACAGCTGAACGACTGAACTGAACTGATGCAGGACGTGCGGGTTCAGTCCCTGGGTCAAGAAGATCCACTGGAGCAGGAAACAGCCACCCACTCCAGTATTCTTGCCTGAAAAATCCCATGGACAGAGGAGCCTGTCGGGCTACAGTCCATGGGGTCGCAAAAAGTCAGACACGAGTTAGCAACTAACTAAGTTGATACACAATTTCTACAGTATCCTACTGTAGAACATTCAGGTGATTTTCAACATTTTGATTTTATCAAAGAACAATGTGGTGTCTCTGTGCCAAGCGTGATTCAAAGCAAATGCTCACAAGTGGAACTGCTGGACCACAAGCCACGCATTTATTGGTGGTTTTTGTTACCTACTGCCAACTCACCCTTGGTAGGTCACGATTTTACATCTAACAGCTATTTTGCTGGACTCATCCTTATGCAGTTTTGACCAATCCATTCTTCCCGAGACATATGGGCGGCAGGGCCGTTGAAGCTGGCTCTCGGGATGGGAGGTTTCAAAGTCCAGGACACTAACTTTAGATTCACATGTTCTCTTGGAAAATTCCTCTTCGTTCATCCAACTGCAACGTTCCAGGCACCACTCCATGAGCCAGCCAGATAAAATTCACACCCCACCAGAGCTTACATTCCGTCTGGGAGGAGACAGTATGTGTGTGCTCGGTTGCTAGGACTCTTTGCGACCCCATGGACTGTAGCCCACCAGGCTCCTCTGTCCATGGGATTCTCCAGGCAAGAATACTGGAGTGGGTGGCCATTCACTTCTTCTGGGGATCTTCCTGACCCAGGGATCGAACCTGGGTCTCCTACATTGGCAGGCAGATTCTTTACCATCTGAGCCACCAGGGAAGCCCAAACAATGTGTATATCAGATGGCAAAGTAAACACAGTGGTGAAACATAGAGCAGGGGAAGGAGGAGGGGAAAGCAGGCGTGTGAGCTGCATTTCAAAGAAAGGTGGTCAGGAAAGAGCCCGCGGGGAAGGTGATGCTCCGCCAAGCCCTCAAGGAGAGGGGGTGCGATGCCCCCATTAGGACTGGGCACTCCGATCGTGCACACAAGACGTGTGGTCTTGAGACAGTCGCTTAACTCCTCTGTACCTGCATTTCCTCTACCTGGCGTAAGGATGTTAAGAGATCAAAAAGAATGAAGTAAGTTAATGTTCATAAAATACTTAGAACTGGCATATAATGGGGCTTCCCTGGTGGACCAGACAGTAAAAATCTGCCTGCCAGTGCAGGAGACCTGGGTTCTATCCCTGGGTCAGGAAGATCCCTTGGAGAAGGAAACGGCTATCCACTCGAGTGTTCTTGCCTGCCAGCGATTTCACGACAGCTTTGCTTGAAACACTGTAAATTTAGACACGCCCATTAAGAGGCAAGTGGCCACAGTTCTCTGCAGTCACACAAGGCACCTGATATAACATAAGAGATCAATGAACTAGAGCTCCATGACAGGGCACAAGATGATACTGTTGAAGGAAAAAAAACATGTTGCTGAAGCCTCCATATCCAGTCAGTTCCTTAAAAATCTAGTTGGTTCATTCAAAATCCACAAAGCAGTATTATGAAACTATGATAATATATATGTACCTATGGGATTCCCTGGTGGCTCAGAGGGTAAAGACTTCACCTGCAATGCAGGAGACCAGGGTTCAATCCCTGGGTCAGAAAGATACCCTGGAGAAGTGAATGGCTACCCATTCCACTATTCTTGCCCGGAAAATCCCACTGACAGAGGGTCCTGGCAGGCTACAGTCCATGGGGTCACAGAGTCGGACACAACTGAGCAACTGTGTACATATATATACATATATATATAGTAAAACATAAAAGATGGATATAACTGATACACACTGACTTAAGAATGATGGCTACTTCTCGGGAAGGAAGGAATAGATGAAAAGAGATACAAAAAAAAAAAGGACTTCAACTACATCTAATATTTTATTTCTTGAAAATAAAAGACCTGAAAGAAATATAGCAAAAATACATCTGTTCAATCTGAGTGATGAGGACCTCAAGTCTGTTATAGTAGCTTCTGTTCTTTTAGGGATGTTTGAATTTTTTTAAAGTAGACTATTTCTAGTGTATCAGTCCACGTACAAGTTTTAAGAAAGCAAGCAGCATATGGATGGTGCCATAAAGTGAGGGCAATCATGATGAGAGCATCATGTTTCGTGGCAATGGAGATTCAACCCAGAACCATCGTGGGATGAGGAGGGATGAGGGAGCGTTAAGTAAACAGAGACTCCCTAGCCGTTTTGCAGATCAGACTATGTAACTCATCCCACATTATTATATTTACACTTGGAAAGAAATAAGTGGAAGGGCTTCTCTGGTGGTCCCGTGGTTAAGAATCCACCTGCCGATGCAGGAGGCACGGGTTTGATCCCTGGTCCGGGAAGATCCCACATGCCTCTGAGCAACTAAGCCTGTGCACCCCAACTACTGAGCCTGCGCTCCAGGGCCCGGGAGCCACGGCTGCTGAAGCCGTCACAATCTAGAGCCTGTGCTCCACAATAAGAGAAACCACCACAATGAGAGGCCTGTGCACCACAGCTAGAGAGGAGGTATCGGGGGGGATAAGGGAAAGGGATAAGGCAAGCTCCCTGCTTGCCACAAGTAGAGCAAACCTGCACACAGCCACAAAGACCCAGTGCAGCCATAAATAAATATATATATATATTTTTTTTTTTTTAATAAAGAAATAAACAGAAGAGGAACAAGCTTTCACAACACTGGCTATAATTGCCTACTTTACAAAATCAGCACCTTTAAAACTTGTGCTCTTGCTTTGTGAACAAATTTTTGCAATTGTTTTAAAGGTAATTAAAACGTATTTTATTTGGAGCATGTGATGAAAACCCTTGAGATATCATAGAGCCCAAGGAAGGGGGCAGGGGCTGCTCTACTGCCGATCTAATTATCCCTTTTCATGGCCTTAACTAAACCCACCAAATTGCCTGCTTCTAAGGCTGAGACACAAATGGACAGTGTCCAGGCTCTTGCTGGCCACATTGCCAAACCCTTCTGCCAAGGTTCTTTTCTAAGTGTTCCTTTCAAAGAGCAGGTCCCTGGCACACGTAGATGTGTGGCGCTCTAGCGGATGGAGGCTGGTGAAGGGAGAATGCAAGTGTAATGAGAAGGGAAGGAAGGACAGTGAAAGACGAGCCAGACACACAGAATAAGGACAAGGGTGGGAATAAAAATCTTCAGTGCAGATAAAAGTTGGAGAATTACTGGACGACCGAAGAGGTGCTCAGCAGAAAAAGCACAAACCCGCATCAAATACAGTCCATTCTCATCGTCCATGCTGATTTAGAGACTTGGAAACCTCTGTTCCTAGGGCAAATGCAGGGCTAGGCTCCTGTGAGCCTTTGGTCACAATAGCTGTGTCACCCACCCATTAAATAACCTTGCTTTATGTGTTTCTTTTTAATGGCATCTTCATAGGAGTAGTGTTCATCATTCAATCGTATTGCGACCCCACTTACTGTAGCCCACCAGGCTCCTCTGTCCATGGGATTCTCCAGGCAAGAATACTGGAGTGGGTTGCCACGCCCTTCTCCAGAGGACCTTCCTGACCCAGGGATCAAACCCTGGTCTCCTGAATTGCAGGTACATTCTTTACTGTCTGAGCTACAAGGAAGTCCCTTAATGACATCTTACTTAATATATGTTGTTGATCCACATATAGGAAAAGAATTCCCCCGTAAAAAAGTGGATATACAGATATGTATGACTGACTCACTTTGTTGTATACCTGAAACTAATACAACATTGTAAGTCAACTATATGCCAATAAAAGTTAAAAATATTGGACAAAGCCAACAGCACCATAATTTGGGCCTGAGCAAAGCCACCCTAACACATACATTTTTTTCCATAAGGCACATCCCAGCTTTTTTGTGCTTAGGGACAGTAGACAGCATTTCTGCATTAATGCTGGATGGAGGGGACATTTGACACAGCAAAAGCACCAACAAAAAGCAGGTAAACGCAAGAATCACAACACTAAATTGACTGAGGAAGACACTTATTCACAGCATAAGCGCTGAAACAAGAAGTCACTTGTTCATCCTTGCCTGGGAACAGACACACTGGGAGACTCAAAATTTAAATTCACAAACAGAATCTTTGAATAATGAACCCCCTTCTCACCTCCCTCCCCGTCCATTCCTCCAGGTTGTCACAGAGCACCGTCTCTGGGTTCCCTGTGTCATACATCAAACTCCCACTCAGAGAGGCCTCGGTTCAGTTCAGTTGCTCAGTCATGTCTGACTCTTTGCGACACCATGGACTGCAGCACGCCAGGCCTCCCTGTCCATCACCAGCTCCCGGAGTTCACTCAGACTCACGTCCATTGAGTCAGTGATGCCATCCAGCCATCTCATCCTCTGTCGTCCCCTTCGTCTCCTGCCTTCAATCTTTCCCAGCATCAGGGTCTTTTCCAAGGAGTCAGTTATTCACATCAGGTAGCCAAAGTATTGGAGCTTCAGCTTCAGCATTGGTCCTATAAATGAATATTCAGGATTGATTTCCTTCAGGATTGACTGGTTTGATCTCCTTGCAGTCCAAGGGACTCTCAAGAGTCTTCTCCAACACAATAGTTCAAAAAGTATCAATTCTTTGGCACTCAGCTTTCTAGGGAGAAGGCAATGGCAACCCACTCTAGTACTCTTACCTGCAGAATCCCAGGGACGGAGGAGCCTGGTGGGCTGTCGTCTATGGGGTTGCACAGAGTTGGACATGACTGAAGTGACTTAGCAGCAGCAGCTTTCTTCATGGTCCAACTCTCACATCCATACATGACTACTGGAAAAACCATAGCTTTGACTAGACAGACCTTGGGTGGCAGTTAATAGTAGCAGTTACCCTCCATCCAAAAAGCAAAATCTCATCTTCCACAGAGGTACGTACACTTTGGGACCCACAGGGACACACAGTGCTCCATCCAAGTCAGATCAATACGAGTTTATGGACACAGTGGAGTCTCCCACTTGGCATGGAGAGCTCAAGAACCCATTTTGTATTAGTACAATCCTCACTTCTGGCATTATCCACTGGACAATGCATCCTTGTCTTTTCCACTCACAAGGCAACCACAGCTTAGGGTGAAATCTCCAGGAAATGAAGTGAAATCACAATTCCTGCCTCAGAAGGGGCAAGCTTAGCCCCAAGTGTTCTGGAGAAAGCGGTTCAATTGCAATATGCAGATGACAACTCTGCTCCCTTGCAGCACCCGAAAGGTCTTGAGGACTCTGGACACTTGGTCTGGCTTCAGGAGCTCAACTTTTGCTAATCTTCCTGTTGGGTCAAGAGGAGCTGGAAGCATACGAGGTTATCAAGCTATTGCTGCTGGTACTATAAACAAGAAATCAACCCTGTATTCATTGGAAGGACTGATGCTGAAGCTGAAGTTCCAATAATTTGGCCACCTGATGCGAAGAGCTGACTCACTGGAAGAGACTCTGATGCTGGGAAAGGCTGAAGGCAAAAGGAGACGGGGGCGGCAGAGGATGAGATGGTTCGATAGCATCACTGACTCAGTGGACGTGAATCTGAGCAAACTCCGAGATAGTGAAGGAGAGAGGAGCCTGGTGGGCTGCAATCCGTGGGGTCACAGAGAGTTGGACACGACTTAGTGACTGAACAACTATAAATTTAGAGGCTGATTTAGGTAGTCATGGGGCAGCTCTCCCCAAACCAGACCTCACCACCACCCAGGGACTTGCTGGTCACACCATTTTCCTCCCATGGACCAACGGGATGCCTCATATTTGTGTTTGGGTCTAAGTCACGTGCCTTAAAGCTTTGTTCTCAGAGCAAAAAAGAATGCTGGCAATTTAAGTGCAGCCAACGGCCTTGCTGGCCTCGGAGTCTCCGTTGGCTGTTTCCCTGTGGTCAGGTACAGCTCCTATTCTGTCTAGAATTAGAGCGACAGCCCCACCGAACCCCCTGGCAGGCTACGGGAACAACAGTCATCCTTACCCGAAGACGAACAGTGTGCAAAGAAGAGGCCTCTGAGAAACTCTCCCCATCTCTGCAACCCACCAGTCAGCAGGTTGTCCAGTTGCGGACCAAACACCCCAAGCCCCAGCAGACTGGGCAGTGGGACCTGGGCCGAGGCTGGACAGACTTGGAAGGACTCTTCAAAAGCAGCTCACGCAATGGAGGCTGGAAGAAGAGACTGTCTGTGATCACACAGCCCGTGCGGGTCTCTAAGCCCAAGTGCTCTGCTCATCCCACTACTGCGTTTGCGTTTTCTCCACAGTGACAAAAGTCTCGCCAACAGGCCTGGACACGTGCCGCCACCGGCGCACCAGCCTGTTCCCAGGCCCACTGTCCACTGCTGAAGGACACCCGGAAACCTTGGTCAGCCCTCCTGGCACTCCTCCGTGAGGAACTGGTAGAATCATTCGTTTTTCACCGAAGTGTGGGCGGGGGACTGGCCCATCGGGAGGCTCATTGCCTAAGAATACGCGCAGGACTCATTCTTGGCTCTTGGAAGTGGTCCCTCAGTTCGAGAGACCCTTGGCATCCATGAAAGGCCTCTCCACCAGCTGATGGCAACTCGGAGCCTCCCTCAATCTGCAGGGTGTCCCGCACCCCACGCCTCTCTTGCCATCACACCACACCTGCCCACTCCCACGTGTTTCCAAAACGCATTTTTGGCACCTCCCATCTCCTCCACCCCTGCTCCACACGAGGCGTCCCCTGCCTGCTCAAAGGCCATCTTTGCTGGAACCACCCCCACCACCGGCCCCCCGCCCCGCCACCCGCACTGCCACCCAGGACTAAGGAATCCAGTTCTTTAGCACTGTTTGCATCTCATATCAGGGTGGAATAATTTCCACCTTCCCCGATCTGTGAGAGCCTCGAGGTTAGGGTCACGGCCCACTCATCTTTGTATCCTGCCCAGGGCAGCGCCTGCCCTGCGCGTCGCCCATGCACACACCCCTCAGGGAATGTGGAGAGGAAAAAGCTCTGTGGGAAATGACAGACCAGTTTGGAAAAAACAGGACAAAGGGAGGCCTGGTCTCCAGGGTATGCACTAACTTGCTTCCAGTGTTCTCAGGACTTCCCTTTGAAGACCTGAGATTAAAAACAGGTCGCAGGAGTCCCAGCTCCACTCTCCCCTCCTGCAGTGATGAAGCCAGGGGTCCTGGTCTGGTGGTGGGTTGAGAAGGGACCAGGGCGGAGGTCATTCAGAGCACAGTCTGGGCTGCAGGGACTGGCAGTGTCCACCTCTCAACGGATGTGGTGTGCCCAAAATGGACGTTCAAATGACCAGCCCCAACTCTAGTACTAATCACCTCGGGGTGTGTGTGCACACGCGCTTAGCTGCTCAGTTGTCTGACCCCATGGACTGTAGCCCACCAGGCTCCTCTGTCCATGGAATCTTTCAGGCAAGAATACTGGAGTGGGTTGCTATTTCTTCTCCAGGGGATCTTCCCCACCCAGGTAATGAACCTGCGTCTCCTGTATTGCAGGCAGATTCTTAACCTGCTGAGCCTTCGGGTCGCCTCGGAGTCACCTATCTTAGCACTTGGGTGCCCCATCTGCAAAATGGGTATAATATGCACGTTAGGGTGTTGAGGAGGGTAAGGGAATAATACCCACACTGAGCTTTTGCTGAAGCTGTGTGTTGTGTCCCTCAGGTGTGTCAGGATGGATGGATCACTGCTCTTCTGGAGTAGCTCATGCTTCCAACACTCCTCTTATCATCAGCATTTCACCTTAACACAAACCTGGTCTTTCGGCAAAAGGCTCGCTTGGGCCCAGTGGTTCTTCCTTGCGGACACTTCAGGGTACAAGACTTGATTGTCTCAAGCTCAGATGCTTGCCCAGTGCTTCCCTGACTCGTGTCTCTGCGAAGCAGCTTCCTGGGCACAGCTGGGACTAGCTTTCTGGCCTACCGTCTCCCTCTCATTGTCCACCTTCCTGAGCCCACCTCGTGCAAAGAAAACAAAAAACAGTGCTTCTAGAAGTTCAATCCTATTCCAAGTGGACCACAAATAGGGTGACAAGTGTGAGAAAGAGGCCCCCAGAGGCAGCGCTCCAGAACTGTGGAGTCACCCCCAGGCCTGGCTTCTTTGGCTTCTGCGGTTCACTTCAGATGGCAGACTCCTACCCCTTTGCGTTTATTCTCGAGGGTGTGCTGTCAGCCTCCCAGATCTGGCCCCTGACTCCTCATCACACCCCCTCAGCTCAGAGGTCCAGGTGTCTGCAGGCGCTGTGCCCTCTGCCAGAACCACCACATCACGCGACTAGCTCCATATGCCGCGGGTCTCAGCGCCCCCCGCCCCCTCCCACCCACATCCTCTGCCCTTTCCCTTCACGGCAGCACCCACAGTTCTCTGCCTTCCCAACTATCAGCCCCCCAGGACTGTCTTTTTCACTGCTCTGTCCCCAGCACGCTGCAAGTCACCATCCACCAAAGGGGGTGGGCCACTCAAATATCGCCCTCACCCACCACCCACCACCCACCTGAACAAGAGGACCCCCCACCCCCAGCCCGGGGACAACCTGCACACAAGCCCTGCTGCAACAGGCAAGGGTCGCCCTCAGCGCTGAGGGTCCAGCTATGAATCAGCGCCTGGGGGGCAGGGGGGCGGCGGCGGGGAAGGGACAGTGGCTTCATTCCAGAGCTTCCCAGGAGGGGAACTGGCACGCGCACAGCTGTCCTACTTAGCCAGCCTCCTTCCAAACACTCTCTAAACTGTGCCACGAGATTCCACACACCCGATGACCTGGAATGCCCAACAGCGTCCATCCATCTTCCTGGGGACCAGCAAGGGCAGGAAAAGGAAGTGGCAGTGCCACCCTCAGGCCCCGAGGGTGGCCGCTTACCACCTGCGAGGCGCGTCGCATACGCTCAGCCCAGACACCCAGGTGCCTTGTTTATAACCAGAGAGGACAGCCTCCACGCTACCAGAGGGATAAGACGGCACGGTGTCAGGGTCCCCAGCTCAAGATCTGAGCGGTCGCTTGAAGTTGTGGGGGTCGAGGTCAAATCTCTTGGGAGTCTTGTTTCCTCATCCAGTTAACAAGGGTACTGCTCCTCTATCACCGAGTTGAAGAGGCTAAATGAGGTACACACTGTGTGCGCAGCATGAAGCACACACGTAACAAACACACTCTAGGAAAACGCAAGCTTGCACCTCGGTCATTAGCATCTGAGCGAAACTGCATTGAGACCCCAACGGTTCGGTAGAGAGTCTGTGCTCCCTCCAGCCTTGGCTGAGCGCCTGCGCTTTCAGGAAATTCCTAATAAAACAGGAAGTAGCCCATTTTCCCAGATACTCTCTACTTTATCCCTTTTATTTCCAGTGTCCAGTTCTTAATGACCCTTTTTACTGAACTATTGCTCTTCAAAGAGACTTTCTTATAGCTTTTTATGCCTCTGGAGGAAGTGGAAGTTGGATGCCATCAGGGCCCTTAGGAGAAAGCCACGTGAGGAATCCAACGATCCAGGGCAGCATCACTGAGGGCGGCAGCCCCAGGCGAGTTCAGAGCTGGGCGAGTCAGGCACCTGTTTGCTCATCTGCCAGTGCTTCAGCGTCACTGCGGTCAGAAGAGGCAGAGGCCCGGTTCCCGCCCTCTCCACCCCTAACAGGATCTGTCTGTATTATCAGTACAACTGGAAATCTACCTTGGTAACTGGCGCTTCTCCCAACAACCTAGGTGCAGAAGCTTTGGGTTGCGGGCAGACTCCCTGTGCAGGGCCCTGCTCTGTGAAGATTGAAAGGCTGGGCAACTTCTTCCAATGCACCAGCCGCTGGGAGATGAGAGAGACTCTTTCATCTTCACCCATCCTCACTCGCCATGGAAGGTATCCCACTGCCAGGGAACCTGGGGCTTCAGCTTGCCAGGCCTGGGGCAGAGACCAAGGAAGTCAAAGTGTGAGTTGCTCATACATGTTCCACTCTTTGCGTCCCCAGTGACTCTAGCCGGCCAAGCCCCTCAGTCCATGGGATTCTCCAGGCAAGAATACTGGAGTGGGTCGCCATTTCCTTCTCCAGGGGATCCTTCCTGACCCAGGGCTTGAACCTGGTCTCCTGCGTTGCAAGTGAATTTTTTGCCGTCTGAGTCACCAGGGACGTACATGCAACTTGGTGAAGGAGAATTCTCACACTGGGGTGTAAATCCAGGCTCAGAGAACAGATTCTCTGGGACTGGCCAGATGTGAAATCTCAGTTGGTCTCCTGATCGGTTTTCTGGTGGGTTCAGAGAAGCGGTTGAGGCAAATTAGAGCACGCCTGCTGTGTTCTCGCCTGTCATTTGCCTCCCTGCCAGAGAAGTCAGAATGCTGGACGCTGACTTCATTTGCTTCTGAGTTCTACTAAAGCTAACCACATAGAATATACAGGACACCCAGGTAAATCTGAACGTCAAATAGACACAAATAGACAATGCATCATGTTTTTTTGGTATAAGTGTATTACCATGCAATATTGGGGGCACACTTAATGTGAAAGCTGACTTGTCATTTAGCTGAAATTCACGTTTAATTGGCCATCCTGCTTTTTTATTTGCTAAGTAAATTAATTCAATCAATTTCAAGCAAAGACTGGTTGCTTCTAAGTCTCAAAGTATAACATTTCAAAAACCCAACTTCTCCTCTGCCAACACAGAGAAACTCTTCAAGCCTGTGTTTTTATTTCCAGGATTTTTTTTTTTAAGGTCTATAAAGTATCAAATAAAAACAACAACAACGAAAAAGATGCATCTTCTAATAAATGCCCCAGAATTAAGAGTTCAGCGTGCCACGCCACAGGCAGTGGCACCAGCTAGCACCTCAGGCATCTACAACTCAACAGCAATCAGCCTCCAGGTCATCAGAGCAGTGGGGAAAAGCGACGGGGTGCAGAATTCAGAGGTGACGACTTCCCCAAAGAGGTCTGCAGGGCTGAGGGGTGGGGAGCGGGCAGTGCTAGTGGCAGAGGAATGACAGGACGCAGTGCCACCGCCAACTGCCACACGGCATGCGCCCCTTCACCAAGAGCAGCGCCCACCGCAAGGATGAGGAGAGGAGCAGGCACTGCCCAGGGGTCAAGGAGCAGACGCACCCCACCTGCCCACACTCTGGCTTCTCCCAGGCTTGAACCTGGGCTCCTCCCAACACTGCCAGCAGTCTGGGCAGACTGGAGCTGTGTGTGAGGCCTCAGCTGGTGCATGGTGCCGTGGAAGGCCAAGAGGCCAAGGGTCTTTTAAAAAATCACACAATTTCACTCAGATCGAAAGTGACGCATATAATACAGTGGTCTTAAATTTTTATTTTGCATGGGTGTATACAGTGTGAATAACGACCATGCAATCCAAAGTAGTTTTTATAAGCTTTGCTCTTCAAACTGGGGTTAGTGTTGCTGTTGGGCAGGAAGTCCTCACTGACAAATTATACTCATGAAGTGCAAGCGAGGAGGACGTGCTGGTGCCAAAGATTACCAAGTGGCCCTAAGGAAGTCAGCCCCCAGTTCTCACAGCAAAGAGGACCAAGAGCTAAAAGTACCTCGGGAAAATCCAATAGCGCCAACAGCATCCTCAGATATAAAGATCAAGCCTGTAAATTATCTATCTGTGGCGCTCAAAAGTGAGAGAATTAAACAGAAGGCTAAAGTGTGGTGTGCCTTCTCACTTCCTCTTCTTGGTGGAATACAGCTTTTCTTCAAGTGGCACCGGGACGATCCCTTCACATTCTTTCACTTCCTGGGTCAGAGGGTGTTTTACAACATTTGGTCTAATCACGTCAATGTCTCGAGACAAGTGCTCCATTATGCTTTCAACAGTTGCTGTTGGTGCATAGAAGTCCACCAAGAAGTACCTGCAATAAAACAAACATGTGTGAACGGGCTGCCTTCTGAAATACAGCGATTTCACTATCTTGGTCGATGTTTTCATTTTACTTTTCCCCACATAAAGACATCAACTACCCACAAACACAAATATCCATCTTTGTCACAACAGAAACTGCCAGCGGACCAGTTAAACACAAGTGCAGCAGCATGCCAGACCTCCCTTTCCCATTCACTCTACTGAATTTTCCAAACTGTGAGTTGACCCTTTCTGTGAAAACATCTACAAGTCTTCTAATTTTCCAAAGAATTTTACAAGTGACTTGATGCACCTATGAGAACCATGAGCCATATTCACAAACAAGGAGAATGATTAAGAGAGGCGTAGGACTCATCGTTCGGTACCTTCAAGAACTGACAAGGAACAAAAAGAAAATAACCTGAATCTTGTGCTGAGACAAAAGTATTTAACATTTATCTACTCAGACCAGACTAACACAGATAAGGATCTCTTACAGCTCACTGGTCTTAAGAGATCAATAAAACTTTATCAGTGGTTGTCTGTACTTGGATACAAAGGAAGACATGTCTCTATTCCCTGCCCACCCCACCCCTCAGTTCTAAAAATTTAAGCCTCCCTTGTGCTGTTTAGTTTGGACCACAGTGCTGTTAAAGGGACAGTTTTCAGGGCGGTATTTCAGAATTCTTCAGTGTTCCAGCTGGCTAAGATGACCTCTGACATCACTTACTTGGTTCCGGCCACACTCTCCTCCCAGGCATATTCCTATCAGAGGTCTCTGCAGGTGCTGTGCCTCTGCCGGAAATGCTCTTCACCCAGGTCCACACGGCCCATCCCTCACTTTCATCGCATCTCGGTCCAAGAGTCACCTTGGCAGAGAGGCCTGCTGCCCCACCCGCCGGCCTCGGTCGCTCTCCCCTCCCTTTCTTGAGGCTGTGGTTCTGTTACCCCCGCTGACAGTGTGCGTGTTTACAGTCGGCCTCACTGCACTAAAACAGAATGGCCCTAGGAAGGACTTTGTCACTATACCCCCAGCACCCTGAACACAGGCTAACACTCATCAGATCCACAGAAATATCTCACCGTGATGTGTGAGCCTGAAGGGTGGAATTCTCACAGAAAGCAGGAAAGACCAAACTGAAAATGAACAAACTCAGCAAGGAAGAAAGTTATTAGACAAACTATGGCACTTTGTGTAATTCTACAAACTCAGCATTCAAAACTCTTAAGAAAACTTCCTAACTTCGCGTGTGACCATTCACAAGCCTAGTGGGAAAGTCAATCAAGTAAAAATAATTAAAAGTTAAAGGACAGAAAAACATATATCATGCAAAAACACTAATCAAAAGAAAGTTCAAGTGGCTATGGTAATATCAGACCAAGGAGACCTGTGAACAACAACAAAAAATTATCAGGGGAAAAAGGAGACAATACAGAAAGACGGGTACACCAAGAAGACACAACAATCCTACAGGTGCACGTGGAGATAACAGCTTCCACACAGTAAGCAAAAACTAACAGACGAAGAAAAGAGACAAACCCACAACTAGAGCTGAAAACTGCTACCATGTGTCTCAGTGACTGACAGATCGAGTCAGATACAGAAAGAGAGAGCGCACCCTCAACCAACTGGATCTGATATTTATTGAACCCTCCACCCAACAACAACAAGATATTACACATACTTGTTCTCAGGGCGTATAAAACAGTTACTAAGGATGACCATTTTCTGGGCCATAAAATGAGTCTCAGTGAATCTAAAGGGACTTGAGTCATGCAGAAGATCTTGAGAAAAATCCCCCAAATACTTGGAAACACACATCTAAACAACCTATGGGTCAAAGAAGAAATCAAAAGGAAAATTACCAAGTACTTTGACTGAATGAAAGTAAAACAACACATGAAAATTTGGAGAATGCCACTAACCTAGTGTTAGCAATAAATTTACAGCACTAAACATCTAGCCAAGAAAAGAATACAGATCGCAAATTAATGACTTCAGCTTCCACCTTGAGGAAATGGAAAAAGAAGAGCAAATTAAATACAAAGTAGGACCAAAAAAGAAAATAAAAATAAAATAAAAATCAGAGCAGAAACCTCTGAAACACGAAAGAGAACATTAGTGAAACCAAACACTAGCTCACTGAGAAGATCGATAAAACTGATACAACTCCAATCAGATTGACTAGGAAAAAGAGTTAAGATACAAATCACTGATATTTGGGAATAAGAAAGGTAAAATAACTACAAAGTTTACAGATACTGAAAGGATGATAAATGAATATCATTAAAAAATTTTACAATAAACTTGATGACCTAGCTGAAATTTCTTGAAGAAATACTATCAAAACTCACTCAAGAAGAAACAGATGACCTGACCAGCCCTATATCTATCAAAGAAATTAAATTTGTAGTTTAAAATCTTCCCATAAAGATTACAGGCACAAATGGTTTCACTGGTGAGCTCCACCAAATATTTAAGAAAACAATATCAATTCAAACACAAACTTATCTGTGAAGTAGGAAAACACTTTTGAACTTGTCCTAAGAAGTCAGCATTACCCTGGAACCAAGATCAGACACACACTTTTTTAAAAAGAAAAGAAAAACAGACCAGTGTCTCTCATAAACATAAATGAAAAAATTCTAAATAAAACTCTAGTAAATTGACTACTATAATAAATAAAAAGAACAATATATCCCAACCAAGTAGGATTTAGTTCAAGGCAAGATTGGCTTAAACATCTGAACATGAATGAAATCAATCATATTAACAAGCTAAAAAGCCATGTGATCATTCCAACAGATGCAAAAAGGATTTAGCAAAACCCTATATCCATTCCTGATAAAACCATCAGCATACTACGGAAAGATGGAATCTTCTATGACCTTCTATAGAGCATCTGTGGAAAACCCCACATCCAACATCATACTAACTGGTCAAAGTCTAGGTGCCTTCCCCCTAAGAAAGAGAACAAGCAAAAATGTCCCCTCTCAGTGCTTCCATCCAACATTTTACTGAAGTGTGAAAGAGTAAAAGGCATCTAGATCAATAAGGAAAAAGTGAAACCAACTTTTTGCAGATGTCACAATTGTGTATACAGAAAAATCTGAAGCTTATAAAAAAGATATCAAAACTCTAGTTTAGCAAGATACAAGATCAATAAACAAAAATCAACTGTATTTCTATATTCTAGCAACAAATAACCAGACCTTGAAATCATAAATGAAATATTTAGCAATAAATCTGACAAAAGATGTGCAAGACTTCTACACTAAAATTACAAAACACTGCTGAAAGAAGTTAAAGAAAATCTACATAAATGGAGAGGTATACTTCGCTCATAGGTAGTCAGTTCAGTTCAGTCGCTAAGTAGTGTCCAACTCTTTGCAACCCCGTGAAGTGCAGCACCCCAGGCCTCCGACTCTCCATCACCAACTCCCGGAGTTCACTCAAACTCACGTCCATCAAGTCAGTGATGCCATCCAGCCATCTCATCCTCGGTCGTCCCCTTCTCCTCCTGCCCCCAATCCCTCCCAGCATCAGTCTTTTCCAATGAGTCAACTCTTCACATGAGGTGGCCAAAGTACTGGAGTTTCAGCTTTAGCATCAGTCCTACCAAAGAACACCCAGGGCTGATCTCCTTCAGAATGGACTGGTTGGATCTCCTTGCAGTCCAAGGGACTCTCGAGAGTCTTCTCCAACACCACAGTTCAAAAGCATCAATTCTTTGGCACTCAGCTTTCTTCACAGTCTAACTCTCACATCCATACATGACCACTGGAAAAACCATAGCCTTGACTAGAAGGACCTTAGTTGGCAAAGTAATGTCTCTGCTTTTGAATATGCTATCTAGGTTGGTCATAACTTTCCAAGGAGTAAGCGTCTTTTAATGTCATGGCTGCAATCACCATCTGCAGAGATTTTGGAGCCCCAAAAAATAAAGTCTGACACTGTTTCCACTGTTTCCCCATCTATTTCCCATGAAGTGATGGGACCGGATGCCATGATCTTAGTCTTCTGAATGTTGAGCTTTAAGCCAACTTTTTCACTCTCCTCTTTCACTTTCATCAAGAAGCTTTTTAGTTCCTCTTCACTTTCTGCCATAAGGGTGGTGTCATCTGCATATCTGAGGTTATTGATATTTCTCACAGCAGTCTTGATTCCAGCTTGTGCTTCTTCCAGCCCAGCGTTTCTCATGATGTACTCTGCATAGATGTTAAATAAGCAGGGTAACAATATACAGCCTTGACGTACTCCTTTTCCTATTTGGAACCAGTCTGTTGTTCCATGTCCAGTTCTAACTGTTGCTTCCTGACCTGCATACAGATTTCTCAAGAGACAGGTTAGGTGGTCCGGTATTCCCATCTCTTTCAGAATTTTCCAGTTTATTGTGATCCACACAGTCAAAGGCTTTGGTATAGTCAATAAAGATGTTTTTCTGGAATTCTCTTGCTTTTTCAATGATCCAGCAGATGCTGGCAATTTTGCCTTTCTTAAAACCAGCTTGAGTATCTGGAAGTTCAGGGTTCATGTATTGCTGAAGCCTGGCTTGGAGAATTTTGAGCATTACTTTACTAGCATGTGAGATGAGTGCAATTGTGCGGTAGTTTGAGCATTCTTTGGCATTGCCTTTCTTCGGGATTGGAATGAAAACTGACCTTTTTCAGTCCTGTGGCCACTGCTGAGTTTTCCAAATTTGCTGGCATATTGAGTGGAGCACTTTCACAGCATCGTCTTTCAGCATTTGAAATAGCTCAACTGGAATTCCATCAGCTCCACTAGCTTTGTTCATAGTGATGCTTCCTAAGGCCAGTTTGACTTCACATTCCAGGATGTCTGGCTCTAGGTGAGTGATCACACCATCGTGATTATCTTGGTCATGAAGATCTTTTTTGTACAGTTCTTCTGTGTATTCTTGCCACCTCTTCTTAATATCTTCTGCTTCTGTTAGGTCCCTGCCATTTCTGTCCTTCATCAAGCCCATCTTTGCATGAAATGTTCCCTTGGTATCTCTAATTTTCTTGAAGAGATCTCTAGTCTTTCCCATTCTGTTATTTTCCTCTATTTCTTTGCATTGATTGCTGAAGAGAGCTTTCTTATCTCTTCTTGCTATTCTTTGGAACTCTGCATTCAGATGCTTATATCTTTCCTTTTCTCCTTTGCTTTTTGCTTCTCTTCTTTTCACAGCTATTTTTAAGGCCTCCCCAGTCAGCCATTTTGCTTTTTTGCATTTCTTTTCCATGGGGATGGTCTTGATCCCTGTCTCCTGTACAATGCATGAACCTCAGTCCATAGTTCATAGGCACTCTATCTATCAGATCTAGGCCCTTAAATCTATTTCTCCCTTCCACTGTATAATCATAAGGGATTTGATTTAGGTCATACCTGAATGGTTTAGTGGTTTTCCCTACTTTCTTCAATTTAAGTCTGAATTTGGCAATAAGGAGCTCATGATCTGAGCCACAGTCAGCTCCCAGTCTTGTTTTTGTTGACTGTATAGAGCTTCTCCATCTTTGGCTGCAAAGAATATGATCAATCTGATTTCGGTGTTGACCGTCTGGTGATATCCATGTGTACAGTCTTCTCTTGTATTGTTGGAACAGGGTGTTTGCTATGACCAGTGCGTTCTCTTGGCAAAACTCTATTAGCCTTTGCCCTGCTTCATTCTGTATTCCAAGGCCAAATTTGCCTGTTACTCCAGGTGTTTCTTGACTTCCTACTTTTGCATTCCAGTCCGCCAGAATGAAAAGGACATCTTTTTTTGGTGTTAGTTCTAAAAGATTCAATTTATTTAGATGTCTATTCTCCCAAACTGATCTAAAGAGCCAAATATATCCCAGTCAAAATCCTAAGACATTTTTGTTAGAAATTTACAACTGATTCTTACGTTCATACGGAAATTGAAAAGACCAAGAACAGCCAACACAACCTTGAAAAGAATAAAGTTGAAGGACTAACATTACCTGATTTCAAGACTTACTATGAAGCTATGGTAATCAAGGCAGTATGGTATCTGCATACAGATAAGACAAACAGATCAACAGAAGAGAGTTCGGAATTAGATCTGTACACATAAGTATATTGATTTGTGACAAAGGTGCCAAGGCAACTCAAAAAATAAAGGACAGTCCCTTTCAACAAAAGGTACAGGAACAACTTGATATTCAAAGGCCAAAAAATGAACTCTTTGATCCATGCTTGTACCATATACAAAAATTAACTCAAAACAGAACACAGATCTAAACATAAAACATAACGTTATAAAACGAGAAGAGAACCTGAGACAAAATCCTTGTGATCCTGCATTAAGCAAAGATTATTTAGACAAGACACCAAAAGCACAATTTCCATAAAAGAAAAATTTGACATTTTAGGCCTTGTCAAAATTAAAAACTGCTCTTTGAAAGAGACTCTTTAAGAGAGTAGAAAGATAAGCCATACACTGGGACTTGCAAATCTCATATTTGATAGAGGGCTTATTTCTAGAATATTAAAACGTCTCCAAGTTTAATTTAAACCTATTTCTAAAACTATTCTAAAAATGCACCAAAAATTTGAAGAAGCATTTCGCTGAAGATATACAATGGCAAAGAAGTGCATGAAAAGATGCTTAACATCACTACTCATCAGAGAAATACAAACGAGAATGGCCCAATGGACAAACCACAAAGAATGACCTATTAGAATGACCACAGCAAGTGCTGGTGACATACAGAGGAACTGACACTTTCATACACTGCCAGTGGGAATGCAGAAGGCTATGACTGACTTCGGAAAACAGTGTGGCATTCTCTTAAAAACTACAACATTTATCTGCCATTATGATCAAGCCATTCCATTCCGAGATTTACATTCCTAGATAAGCCCAAAGAACAACTTGTATATCGATGTTTATAGCAGCTTAACTTTTAACAACCCCAAGCTAGAAATAACACAAATATTCATTAACATGTAAACTGATAAGCAAACTGTGGTATATCCATAAAATGGCATACTACTCAGCAATAAAAAGGAATAAACTGTAAATAAATACCCGTGATGAATCTCATAATAATTCTGCACAGTAAAAAAACCTACATCTTGATTGTGGAGATTTCATGGGTTTATACGTACGTGCAGTCCACTGTGTGTCATTTCTCTCTCTATAAAGCTGTTGAGTCAAGATTTGTTGAATGACTCGATGCAGAGTGGTGGGGGAGTGATTACAGCTGATGAAGATACCAAGTGCTTTTCAAGAAATGAAATATTAATAAAAACACCAATTCCTCCACTACCTGGGCAAACTTCTTGAAGCACTGCGTTGCACATTTGCTCAATGAGGAGACCCCCATTTGGGCTTACTCTGAACGTTACACACCAGCCTGGCCACACTTTCCAAGGTTTAGCTCTACTTGGTCATTTCTACTACACATAGCAGGCACTAGTACTGCAATCACCCAACTAGAGAACTGCTCGTTTGTTCAACGGCTAATTACAGATTACTTATCTTGGTAAACCTCTGAATTAGAGCCTAAAAAATAAGCGCAGAAAGAGTTAGTCGCTCAGTCGTGTCTGACTCTCTGCGACCCCACAGTCTGTAGCCCACCAGGCTCCTCTGTCCATGGGATTCCCCAGGCAAGAATACTGCAGTGGGGGGCCATTTCCTTCTCGAGGGGATCTTCCTGACCCAGGGATCGAAGCTGGATCTCTTGCATCGCAGGTGGATCCGTTACCATCTGAGCCACCAGGGAAGCCCAAAGTGTAATCGACCTTAAATTTCCTTCTCCTTGTCCACCCCCAGCACATCACCCACTCCTCCAACCCCCAAATAATTGTGCCAGCTGGAGGCCAGGGCTGGGAACTCACTCACTCGGCGTGGCCTCCAGCATCTCTTCCCTTGTAATCCATTCGTTCTTTCATCCTGTAGTCATTAGAATGACATGGGTGAGCTGTGACCTCACCCTCTGTCTGTCAATATCCCACCGTGCTTAATTCTACAGTGGGGAGTTTTACTTTAAATACATACGCATCCTCTCTGAGCTCCCTTTTGCTCAGGGTCCCCTAGAAGTGTCCTCTTTTTGCTTTGCTCCACTTAAAGCCCTGATGGCCTGCTAAGTGCACTGTGAACTGCCATCTCCTATACGGGGGTAATCTATGGAGGGAAATGCTTATGAGCAAGGGACTGACAGGCTCTGAGCACACAGCAACCCCCAGAGCTACCACAACCAGCTCCCTAGTGTCCCAAGTTCCCTCCCTCCAGAAAAGTACACAGGGGTCTCTTGCGCTTGTGAGTTAAGCCTACCCTTCCTTATGGTCAAGTCATTCAAATACCATATCTGGGGTTTGGAAGTATTGTTTTCTTCCGTTTTCCATTCTACTAGGCATTTCTGTGGGCTTGCCTCCAAGTCTAAACAGTTTCTGAGAGAGAGTGTGTTTACGACAGCCAGCGACCAGCCCAGCCGCCACCAGTCACTTCTCATGCAGGCTTCCTGGGCAGGGCTCCCCGTCCACCGGCACTCGTCAGATAATGCCGAGAAATAACCCCAGCCTGTGGATGCCATTCTGTGATAAGGGGAAAGAGGATCCCCAAGGTTGGAAACCAGAGGCCAGATGGATCAGAAACCTCTCATTTCACAAACGGAAAGGAAAACGTCTCAGGTAGAACTTTCTTTTGAACAGCTCCTGAAGAAGAGGGAGGAAGGAGACGCTCCACTCGGCGTGGCAACTCAGGGAGTGTGAGGAGCGGAAGCGTGCTTGTGCTGGCTGGGGCCCACGAGCCTCTCCCCAGCAACAACCGGCGCTCCAGCCACTTTCAACATGGTTTCCTACGCCATACCCTCCTTTGAATTTCACACCAATTAAGTCATTCGTTCAAAGTCACTCGGCTTACTAAGTGGCCACTGCCAGAATTCTAACAGCCACTGAGAGCTTTGGAACCTGAGGGTTACAGAATCAGAGGACGGAAGGGCTGGAGGGGACCACGGAGATGATGCAGTCCAACCCCTGCCGCTGCTTTCCAGAGAGCTAAGCTGCACTGGGCCACAGGGTGAGAGGCAGGCTCCAGAGCCCCACGGCTCCCCCTCAGTCCAAACTACAGCAGCCAGCCTTTTGGAGGGTTCTCAAGGATAAAGAAAAGCCCAAGAAAAAGGCCTGGAGAGCCTAAGCTTGGCTTTGTGGGGCAGCGCACCCAGCAATCAACTCGACAAAAGCACTGGCCAAGATACAAATGGGCTTGTGCCCACAACCACAGCTGTGACACTCATTTCACGCTTATCACCCTGCTGATCTACGCCCGGGGCCCACGTGGGCAAAGACAGCTTCCACTCCCATGCTCCTTATTACATCATGGAAATTTCCACTAAAAGGAAACACCACCACCACAGGGAAGGGGAAGCGTGGCTCACAGATAGGCAGGTCTTACTGTAGTCAACACTCCTGGGCCAGAGCTGAACCTCTGATCTCCACCGTCTCCCACTGACTTCCACACCCTGGGAACCAAGGTGCCCCTCCCCACCACAAGGGAACCAAGCCAGGGTCCAGAACAATCTCTGTCTGTCTTAGCGGTCCAAGCTCATAAATCAACAGTCTAACATGGCTTCTCCACACAGGGGTGTCCTGACCAGTTCTTGGTGGCTGCCAGGACACACTCTTTTTCTCACTGATTTGTCTTGGGCAAACTTAACCTATCAGTAACCATCGATGATGGGCAAAGCTCAGCAGACTAAAAGATGAGGCACTCATGGCCTCGACCTGAGTCCACCTGGGGACAGAAGTCACAGGACGGCTGTCTGGCGGAGACCCAGTCTTCCACAGCCCGTGCACGTATTCCTGTCCTGCCGAAGGCTGTGGAAGGAACGCAGCGGTCATGGACACTGAATCCTGGCTGCTGGGGTTTCTAACCACAGGGCACCTGAGGAATGACCGTGGGACTTTCTATCTGTGAGGACGTGAGGCTCAGCAACAGCCTACTCAGGCTTGTAGGCCTGGGCCGCTTCTGATGCCTGCAAGGATCCTTCTCCCATGAAAGCACAGGTCCAGGACAGACCTGTAGAGATGGGAGTGTGGCTGACAAAATGACCTCAGCACGCCCTACCTCCCACTGAAATCCGCCATGGAGAGGCCATTCTGAAATTCAGATGAGAAGCTGTTCTCGTTGTTCAGTTGTTTAGTCATATCCATCTCTTTGCGACCCCATGGACTGTAGCATGCCAGGCTTCCCTGTCCTTCACCATCTCCCAGAGTTTGCTCACACTCATGGCCATTGAGTCAACGATGCCATCCAACCATCTCATCCCCTGTCATCCTCTTCTGCCCTAATCTTTCCCAGCATCAGAGTCTTTTCCAATGAGCTGGGGTGTTTGCATCAGGTGGCCAAAGTATTGGAGCTTCAGCTTCAGGGCTGTTCTGAGGAAGGCACCAAAAGAGGGGCTCCGTGTCTCCAGAGAATCTTTGCCCCTCCTTTACCCACAGTGAGATTATCCACGTGGACTGCCTGCCCTAAACCAGCTAGGCAGGGTCAGAACGCAGACCCCCAACATCACATCACGTGGTGACTCTTTCGTCACCTCCATCCTCACGATAAGCTCCTCACTCAAGGAAGTTCAGAATTATGACTGTAAATGCCCAGCCTAGATGGGCCCCAAAGCTGACATTTCACTAAGGGGGAAAAAGAGAAATCAAGATCTCCAAATAGCTAGTTCTCCCTTCTCCCCATTTACTCCAATCAGTGATTAAATCAATAAAATGAACGGATCACTTTGGAAAAATCCAGTGTAGTAATCTGAAGTCTAATCATAGTGCGTAGTCCCAACATCTTCAACCATGCATTCAGTGGCACCAGGGAAATGGTTCTGTGTATCAGGGAGGCAGGTAAGTACTGCCCTTGCCTTCAACACAAAACCCGGTGGTGCTGGCACTTCAACGTGTGTTTTTCCCACGTGTGGTTCTAATTATAGGATCACTTTATCCACGAGGCAGACACGAGCTTCATCCCAGCATCTCGCCTTTCTACAGAAAAGCACTAGGGTTTTATGCGGCACCAACTCTGCAGACGTAGAAGCCAGGAGATGACTGATATCAGGCAGGGAGAAAGGGGCTTCACTGGTGGCTCAGACGGTAGAGAATCTGTCTGAAATGCAGGAGACCTGGGTTCAATCTCTGGGTTGGGAAGATCCCCTGGAGAAGGGAATGGCTACCCACTCCAGGATTCTGGCCTGGAGAATCCCATGGACAGGGGAGCCTGGTGGGCTAGAGTCTATGGGGTCACAAAGAGTCAGATATGAGTGAATGACTAACACTTTCACTTTCAAGGAGAGAAAAGGCAAAAAAAAAGTCCAGTACAAGAGTGCATTTCTCATCACAGAGTCCCATGTTCCAAAGCTGGAGAAACGGGGGAGCTGTCTCGTGGGCAGAACTGCCCACGTTGTCTTGAAGGTGGTAATTCACCCTCTTGAGTATTTCTGAAGACACT
The DNA here is from genome assembly GCF_032405125.1 of Capricornis sumatraensis. Taxonomy (NCBI): domain Eukaryota; kingdom Metazoa; phylum Chordata; class Mammalia; order Artiodactyla; family Bovidae; genus Capricornis; species Capricornis sumatraensis. The sequence goes on from NC_091069.1 coordinate 107,843,446, forward strand.
CACTACAAAGCTCTCCACTAGGAAACCCCACAGAGACCGGAGAAGACCCCATCAACAAGGGCTTCCCCAGGACGGGCTGAGCCCAGTGCCACCAGGGCGCTCCAGCCCAGCCCAGTTTCTCGAGGGAGCCAGCAGCCCCAAGCATCCTTTCGGCTCCTCCTCTCTATGCCACGAGCCTGGGGACCACTCATTCGCCTCCTGACACAAGGCTCAGCTGGCAGCCAGGCCCCGGCCCACCCAAGGGGCACAGGGAAGAAACATGCCTTCCTGCCATGTCCTGTATGGAAAGGGTGTATTTGGTTTTCATTTCACTTTTGTCTTCACCCTGCATTTACAAGTTTTCCATAAAAAGTGCCTGCTTGAATGTGAGTTACGTTCTTTGTCTGTCTCTCTCAGACACAGCCACACACGCGCTCACTGCCTCCCCCCCTCCACCCCCGGCAGACGAGTGGAAATTTCCACTGAAGCGCGCAGCCGCTCACAGCAAGTGGGGTGGGCAAGGGGGCGGGGGGAGGAGAGGGCTCTGCAGCCTAGCCGTGCAGCATCGTAAAGCCTTTCTGGAGAGAAGAAACAGATCCAAGTGAACAGCACTGCCTAGACTGCACGGGTTAAACCTTGCCGGATTCAGGCTTCCCTGAGGCAGTGGGCTATTCGCCTTCAAATGACCCTCTGCGTGGAAAAGCCCCCATTTCTTTTGATGTCTATTGGGTCTCGTACATTTGAAAAACCACTAAACCTGCTGCAGAACGCTTACACAACTTGGGACACTGCCACCGAAAAAGAGAGCGAGACCAGAGCAGTCCTGCCTTGAAACCCCGTCATGAAGCACCTACACGCAAGAACGGGGTCAGGATGCTGCCCTGGGCCTGATGCTGGCAGCAAAGCGCAAGAACAGGGAAACATTAGCGAGCGGGAAAACTACAGGGGAGAATCAATCTCCAGAGAGAGAGGGTGCCAGCGCTCCTGGAGGACGCTACAGACACATCTGGGGAGCGAGTCAGTAAAATTCCACTGATTCACCATAGAGCCAGTTATTTTTATCGTTCTGCTTACCCGTAAATAGAAGGGCATCTTATATGTAGGCCAGCAGATCTCTGCTGTAAGCACCTACTCACCTTTTACAGCAGATGAGAACAGAGAAAGAAGAGACAAAACAGGCCAGAAAAACCTCCTTCACTACTTAAGCATTCATATACACACGTGTTCTGGAGTCAGCCCAGTGGCACTGCAGGAAAATCAGACGCGGTAGAAAACAGTCAAAGCCGGCAGGGGCGTTGCGGGGAGGGGGGTTCTTTTACACACGAGCTGAGGCCCGATGCTGCCATACGGACCAGGGTTTCTTCTAAGGTTCCCTCTCCTGCATGAGGAATCGCTCTGAGTCTCAGTCCAGCCCCATCTAGTGGAAAGAGAGCCTTAGGCCAGGCCATGTGGCTCGGGAGGAAGACGCCGTGAGGCTGCAGGCGGAGGGTGGCGGGCGCACGCTACACCTCGGTGTGGGGCCTGCCTCTTCTGAACAAGGGTCTAAACGAGCAAGTACACCCGTGGCTCCCTTCCGAGCATGTCACGCTGGACCCTTTTAGACACCAAGGAACACGGGTAAGAATTTTCCACAACACCAAATTTGCATTTCCCAGAAAGTCGACACGGGTACGAAAGTGAGCGTGTGAAGGCACGAAGCAAAGAGAATCTGCGCCCCCCGCCCCCACCCCCCGAGACCCAGGCAAAGCCCGAGCTGGGACTAAATCCCAGGCCTTCTTGGACCTTCCCCACCCAGCTCCTAACCACGCTCCCTCCAGGGGTTTCCAGACACTGCCTGGTGAAACAGGGCTGGGGGGCTGGGGGCTGGTGACTGAGGCTGGAAGCGGCCATCTAGAAAGCTGGTCCAGGAGACCCAAACTCCCCAACCATCCCAACCTGCCCGAACAGCGACAGGGCGTCTAGTCAACACCACCCAGTTCCTAATTTCACATCACCAGGAGACAAAAGGGATGCGTCCAACTCTACTGACCCTCAAAGATGATGAGTTTAAAAGTAAGTTCCTATGGATCAGCCTAGGGAACTTAACCATCAAGTTGTTCCAGTGAGAAAACAGGTCCCCAGTTATAAACAAAAAACACAAATTCCTGGAATGTAACCTGCTCCCAAAGTCAGGACTAAGTAAGTATTTGGAATACAATGATTACATTTTGGGCATAAACTGGTAATAGATTTGATATAATAATAAACACCGGGTACCAGCTCCTCCTTTTGGAACACTTTCGAAATCACCTACAAAAGCCTACCTCTCCCACCTAAGCACTCTCTCATTCTTCTTTCAGGCCTACTTGGCATGTGTGTAGCAGGGGTGCGGATCTGGGGGAAGGAGGTGAGGGTGGCAGGCGATCACTCAGCATGAGGGAAGTAACTGGAAGAGGGACGGCTGGCAGGCAGCCTGGCAGGGAGGACCCTTCCATGCCGAGCCCCTGCCCCAACGCAACGCTGGTGCCCAGGTTAGCAACAGGCAGGCAAGTCCTCAATTCAACTGAAAACTCCCTGAGATGGGGAACCATGACAATCACAAGAACCATCCTGAGACCTAGGGAGACCACTAGGATGTATCACTTCTCCCCAAAAAATGTAAAGGCAACAAGCCCTAAGACCCGCAGCACCACAACACAAAGTGGATCCTCGGGGGCAGCAGGGCTAACTCGTCAACCAGCCAAAAACCTGGCTCTCACACACCAACTTCAGGGTTCAAATCAGCACGTGCGTGCTCCGTTGTGCCTGACTCTTTGTGACCCCATGGACTGTAGCCTGCTCAGCTCCTCTGTCCATGCGATTTCCCAAGCAAGAATGCTGGAGTGGGTGCCACGGCTTCCTCCTGGAGATCTTCCCAACCCAGGATCAAACCTGTGTCTCCTGCACCTCCTGCACTGGCAAGCAGATTCCTTACCACCACGCCACAGGGCCCCACGAAAGCTACAGACACCTTTCACAGCCTCCAGGGCTGTCTGGAGAGAAAAACTTACGCTGATAAAACGTGTAACCAACAAGTCTGCTCTGTGTCTTCTCAACCACATCCTAAAAGTGAGCCTTGACTGTACCTAACACACCCTGGCACAAGGTCTGCTAAGCACACGTCTGTAACGCCTCCTCTGGCTACGCCAGTGCACAGAAAGAACTCTCCAAGTGAACACCGTGCCCACTACAAGTGTCGCTGGGGTCAAGCACTATGGTAGGGCTGGCTGCAGCAAAGAGCACAGCAGACCGAAATGAAGCTCCCCACTACAGACATCTGGCACGTCGCTCGATTCTAAATCACTGACCCGGGGACTCCAGACTACACGAGCCCCCCATCTCATTACCAAGAGCCACTGTGAAGAGTATCAGTGAGTGTTACAAAAACAAGAGAGACGCGGTCAAGTAAAACTGACACACGGAGGCACCTAACGGAGGAGACTCTTGCCATTTACACACTAAGGTATGTTGTCAGCCTCCAGGAGGATTAGATCATGCGAGGCTTCCCCTCTTTTTTTAAACAAACAAACAAACCTAGTGACATGTGGAATCTCGGCTCCCCGACCAAGGATCACACCCGCGCCCCCTGCACTAGAGACACTGTCTTAACCACCGGACCAGCAGGGAAGCCCCCGCCTCCCCCACCCCCCTTCTTTAAGGCTCCCCATATCTGACTGATCACACACAGCCTCCATTTTTTGGTGGAGTTTATCTGTATCACTAGAATTTCAGAGACCACACTTTGAAAAATATTACATCAGACAATTAAACCCCACATACTGCTTTATCCTCAGCAAAGCAAGCTTAAAAAACACGAACCGCCCCGCCTTCCCCCGACTGGAGCTGGGCAACGCCTTTCTGTGGAGATGTGAAGCAGACACGGTCTGATACACGTTAAGGATGCTACTTCTCCTTTCCTGAGGAGTTTGAAAGTAAAAACAAACAAACAAACACCCCCACCCCCAACCCGCACCCCCAGAAATAAAGTCCTTAACTGTAAATGACCATGTGACCCCAGAGTCCTCGGGGGGCACAGGCACCTTGACAGGAACCCGGGATGTGGAGCCGCTGTTGTCAGCAGCTCTGGCTTAATTTCAGGTGAGCTCTTTTCAGAGCTGAATTTATTGTACCCATGAAGGAGACAGAGAACCACCCTACCCCAGCACGGCACACAGAGGCCAGGAAACTGAGTCAGTGCCGTGGTTCTCAGAGCGTGCTCCGCAGCACCCTGAGAAATGCAAATTCTAGGATGCTGGCTGCACCAGCCCTCAACAAGGTCAGAATCCTCTACGTGGAAAGGGGTTTGTGCTGTGCTTAGCTGCTCAGTCTTGTTAAGACTCTTTGCGACCCCATGGACTCTAGCCCACCAGGCTCCTCTGTCCATGGGAACTCTCCAGGCAAGAATACTGGAATGGGCTGCCATGCCCTCAACAAGGTCAGAATCCTCTACGTGGAAAGGGGTCGGAGGAAAGCATTCCTACTGTACATTCCTGCAAGTAAATAAGAAGGAAACTGGCTTCTCTCCCTGTTCAGTACCTCTCACCACAGAACCTCGCTAGTAAGTCTTGGCCAAGTTTTATCGGCTTCTCTTAAAAAAAAGTGGGGGGTGGGGTGGTGGCAATAGGCAAAAGGATTCATAGCCTGGCTATTAAGACCAAACTCCTTTTCGGTTAAGCTAAAAAAAAAATTCACACACGCAATCTCCATCGCTCACTGCTGTTATGATGGTGGAGAGGAATAAGCCACCGTGCATTTCCTGTTGCCTAGCAACGCCTCAGGCGCGCTCTTCAGAGGTGCTCTCCAGAAGCTGAACACTAGCACAGAACAAGGGGAAGCAATCAAAATATGGCACGTGCCGTCCGTGCCACATCTTGGCAGAAGGTTTACAGGTGAGAAAGAACACCCGGGGAGAGATGAGGCTCCGCCTGGGCCCGTCACACGCAGCGCACCTGCACAAGGCCACGACATGACGCGCAGCGTGTCCCACAGAGCGAATCTTTCGAGGTCATCTCGTTCCACCCCTATGGCAGCGTGGACGGGAGAACGACCACCTGAGTTCCTTCCAGAGAAGCTGAGTGGCCTGGTCTAGGCCACACAGCTGGGAGAGCCAGAATCAAGTCTAGTCCAGAGAAGCTAAAAACTGATTCCCATGTCTCCGTCAACCTACTTCTAGGAAACACAACAATGTAAGATTCCTCCTCAAAACCAGAAACCAGGGGCATAACTTTAGAGACGTGTCAAAGCAATCCAACAAACAAATTGACCTCAGACAATTTCTCCAAGATAGTTACTGCTGCAAAATCGAATCCTTGACATGTTTGAGGAACTTGCTATATACTATAAGGAAAAAAAAAAAATTCCATTACAAAATATTGTGATTAAAATTGGTTGGAGTAGGTAAGACCATTCTTCTATTGGGGATTTTAAGCTCTGGTTACATACATCGGTATTAATAAGCGCATCTTGCTTGTTATCTGCAACCTTCGTAATTACAAAGGAAGCACTGAGTAGGTAGACAGCACATCACTCAATGAGGTGTTTTAAAGGCAAAAATTAAAGAACTGTCCCGGGAAGACAGTGCTTACGCTGACAACAAAGGGGTCCCACAATCAAAAGCTTATGAACGTCTTTTCCCTAGCATGACCTCTTTTGGGGCTCTGGTTAATTCATTGTGGGTGAGCGTACATGCATCCCATTTGCAACAGAACACTTCTGGGGTACACAACCTGCATGCCACCCAGCACAATGGGGTGGGACTGTGAGCGTCTGGTCACCTCTGAGATGAGCTCCACAGTGCTCCTGACGGGGCCCGTCAGAAGCACGGGTCTAGTGGCCTGCGGAGGACTTACCCTCCCCTGGTGTGTTGCTGACTGTGGGCCGACATCTTATAGGGGAGCGTGCGCTCGCCCAGGCTCTCCAGGCTCCTCACCACAGCCCCTCTGTCCATCAGGGCTTCCAGAGTCCGCTTCAAGGCCGCAGCGGTCTCAGGCTGGGTTTTGTTTTGGTTTTTAAAAAGAAGAAGGAAAAAAAAAACACATGAGAATCAGTGTAAGGAGCAGAATGATTAAAGTCTGGTCAGTTCCGATCATAACAGCTCTATTGGAAGGGAATCTTTGGGTAAAATCAACAGAAACTATTTCTGGCTAACTTAAAGATTTTTCGTTTTTTTTAAAAAGAGAGACAGAGAGAAAGACACATTTATTGGAAGGATACGAATAGCTCACAGATATGGAGGAAAATCTGGAGAGGCAGGCCTCGGAGAGTTCAGGGACCACAGCAGCTCCAGGGGTCTGGGAGGCAGGGACTAACCAGCGGCTTCTTCAGAGCACCTTGGCCAGGGTGAGTCAGCACCAGTCACTGCCTGTCCTTGCAGCCCAGGACTCAATATTCAAACTCCGGGGAAAGGGCATCCTCTCGGCAGGACGCTTGGACTGGCCGTCCCACCAGAACCATAGACAGCCAGTGGGGAAAGGGGCTGTCTCCCAAAGAAAAAGTAAGAGACTGTAAACCAAAATGGGGAAAGGACGAGTAAGACCCAATCTCTGCCTGCATGGAGCTTACAATCTAATGAAGACATGAACACCAAAAACCCACGTTAAGAAGGCCAGAGGGCAAGACGCAGGAAGTGACAACGGGGCCCAGAGAGCTCGTGAAAAGAGAAGACACACTCGGCTGGAAGAAGGGCTCCACTGAGGAAGGAGATCTGGACGGAAGCCCTGAGAGATGGCCACGGGGGACGCAGGAGCACACCACGCGGGCACTGAGGAAAGCAGCAGAGACAGAAAGGAGCGAGGAGACAGCTCGGAGCCCCACCGGACGAGGCTCAGGACGAGGGCGGGCTGAAAGGCGGAGACTGCCGGCTGCGTCCAAGCACAGAAACAACTGAGACCTGCGGCCGGGACCCAAAACTGCAGCGATGGGAAGCTCCAGCATCCAGAGACAAAGAGCTTCAACACTGCGGTGAATTTCTTTTCAGGTTTCTATGCACATGTATATACCAAAAGCTTTTGAAAGAAGAGACACTTCACAGGGGTAAACTTAGGAAGGCACAACTAAATAAACGAAGGTGGAGAATGGGGGAGAGATGAGGCCAAAGAGAGGCCCCAAACACAGTAGCTGGGAGAACGGGGTTACTGTTAACAGCTAAGGAAACAGCTGACCTCTCAAGATGCGAGCGTTCAGCTGAAAACCTCAGGGCAGGCTCTAAGGTTACATCTCAGTGTCGTCAGCAGAGAAGGGCTACCCAGGAGCAGGGAGGGCACGAGAGAGGGCATGGGGCGAGCAGGAGAGACCAACAGCACCTTGGGAAGCAGAGACACTCAGGGGCCAAGATGAGGATTCCAAGTGAGAGAAGCAAAGAGCAGCAGGAAAACCAGACCGGCCTTGTCGCAGAAACTAAGGCAACAGGCAGCTGCCAGAGAAACACCATGGAGAAGGAAAGGCCACAGTACGGGGCCCACACAGTCACTCAACAGTCTTGCCAGAAGCTGGACTGCCAAGGTTGAGACATGACGGAAAGAGAAAACACCAGAGTCTGAGGGGCAGACAAATTTGAGCAGTGTCTGAGGAGAGAAAGCAACGAGCAAGTCAGCAGTTAAAGGGGAATGAACCAGCCAAAGGATAACAAGATGGATGTTTTCATACACTGCCAACACGATGTGCTGCATAACTGCTATACGACCTGTCCAGTGTTTTACTGTTACATATATTTAATCTTCATCAGGACCAAAAAAAAAAAGGAAGCAAAGAAGGTTTACAGATTTGGCAACTGGGCCTTTGAGAGATGCCATGACTTGGAGACCATGTGGCCGTTAACAACTGGAAGAGCCTGATGCGAAGAAAAGGAACACTGAGAAAGCTGAGTCAGAGGAAGAAGGTCCGAGGACAAGGACATGACAGTCAGACGTGAGTGAAGGAATGCAAGCAAAGAAATCTTGAAACGCAGGAGGGAACTTCAGAAAAGGCTACCTTCCGGTGGCTTGTTTTGGATCAAATGAAAAGAAAACTGCAGAAAAAGTTTAAAGTGTACATCCTAGTAACTGAAGAAAACCCACCACGTACCTGTGTAATTTCTTTCTGAGAAATACTGCTAAAAAGCTGTGAAAACACTGTTAATTCAAGGTTTAGAAATAAAATTTCTACTTGAATTTCGTATTGTAGCCCACTAGGGATTTTTTTAAAAATTCCTACTAATGAAAATTATGTGTATTTACATATTTAACCAACCTTATGATAAACAGAAATTTCCTGGAAAAAAAAAAAGGGGGCCAAAATCTCCTTGTATTAATTAACACTGGGTAAAAATCTATGGCAATTTCTCCATAGACACTTTTGTATAGCTCTAATCAAGCGGAGCCTAAGTTCTTCTCACATTTCATTAGTTCACAGACATTTCCATGTTCTGCGGAAACCTCATATCTAACAGGAGGGGAATATTTCATTTCATTAAAAATGCTATTTCTTGACTTGGTATTATACCAATTAACTTATGATAAGACAGATGAACACTCTATACAAACTAAGAATGGGTAAGGGAAACACACACACACACTCTGACTAACTAGTCTTCTGACTAGCTCCTCAAATCATAAATTTTAATTCAGCTTTTCCTGATTAGAAAGGAATATATCTCAAAACCTCTTGCCTTGTTTAAACTCCAACTGAAGAGTTTACAGTATGAAACATGGAGCACCTCTTCTGAAGTAAGAGCTTGTAGAATCAAAGATTTTCTTCTGTCCAAAAAAGGGGAAAGGCTACCTAACAAGAATGTAGCTCGGAAAAACATCAAAACACACTCTAACTTTGGCACGTCAAGGTCAAATGGCCAAATGGCAGACTGCTTGAATGGCCACATTCATTTCACTGTAATTCATGTTACCAAAAGTTTAAAAAAAAAAAGATGAAGGAGGGGTTAAAAGTCTTCTTGTTTGTGAAGAGAGTTGCTCAATTTGTCCTATATACCTGCCTCATCAACTGGAAGTCAACGGTCAGCAAACCAGGGCCTGAGGGCTAAATCTTAGCACGCAGAATTGCAAATAAAGTTTTAGTGGCCCATAGCCAGCTCAGGCATTTTACATAGTGCTCATGGCTGCTTCCAAGCTAAAGCAGCCTTGAAGTTACAGCCAAGACTGTATGGCCTGCAAAGTGGACGCTAATCTGGCTGACCTCCGCTCCACAGTGTTACTGGGCTGAGGGGAAGTGGGTAAGACCTCAACCCGCTCTCCCTAAAATGTGCGGCAGCCAGTATGGTGAGCCTGGGCCGCTGAGCTCCAGACCGCGGGTTCCCCGGGCCAGGTCCTCAGGTGGACACGCTGGGCACCAACATGCTGAGGGACATCAGCCTCACCGCACAAGCACACCGGAATGCAGACGGGTTTCTACAAAATCCACCACTCTCCATCCACCGGCTCCTTATCTAAGCAACCCATGAGCCCAGGCATCCAACTTGCCTCATTTGGTGAAACTCAGGAGTCTATTAAAATAAAAATGTTAGGATTCTTAAAAAAAAAAAAAAAAAAAGTTCTGTTCAACAAAGCACAATGTTCAATTTGTAAAAAAAACAAAACAACAACAACAAAAACACGGCCTACAGGAAGCACGGGACCTTGCTGGCGTAATTCTCATTTACAAGGCTTCTGAGCCCTTTAATTCCAACTATTCTGAGAGGTTGTGCGCACGCGCTTCTTGCGGGCTTCTCTCACCCTATCTGTAAAGCAGCTCCTGAAGACTTTCCTCCAACCCACCATATGTCAATGAAACACGGTTCTGTTACGGCACAGATTGGGAAGCCGAAAACGTTCACTTGAGAAAAAAAAACTATGGAAAAGAAACAGTGAATGAATGTGAATGGGAACTAGAAAAACTGAATTCCAGTCACAATTCCTTCACTAATGCTATGCAGCTCTCGATAAATGACTGAAACCTATCCATTTTAAAGCTGTGCCTCAGTCTCCCAGGTGCTAAGTTAGTGGTTCTCAACCACTTTTGTGTCTCTGTTGAGTTTCACACAAACAGTATTTCTGCCACAATTCTCAAAATATCCTGGGGGCACATAAAAGTTTCGTGTGTACGTGTGTGTTTTTACCAAGTCTTTTCTCCCAGTGTTCCTCCTTCTGATATCCTATCATCCAGAGGTGCCCATCCCAACCCCAGGCTCTCTATGTCATTCTCCTTCTTGCCTGGAGAATCCCATGGACAGAGGAGCCTGGCAGGCTACAGCCCACGGGGTAGCAAAGAGGAGGACATGACTGAACGACTCTCACTCACTCCACTCATTGATTCAATACAGCAATGCAAGATTCAGGAGAGCACGCACATTTGTCCATCCTGTACACGACTGTTAACAACAGTCCGTATCGCGAGAACAGGCGCTAGAAACGGGCTGTTAAATAAATTAGCGCACCTCCTCCCAAGGGGGCCTCTTGCTTACCTATTCCCAGTTTTACCCCACAGGGACACGAAGCTTCCTCTTTCTCTAAGACAGTCTGAAGCCGCTTTTCACACACAGCACAGCTCACTGTCAGGGCAGTGACTGTAACAGCAAGGCAACATGTCAGTGTTGGTGTTTTCTGCACCTGCCTCACGTAGCGCCAAAGTGCTGCTCACACTAATACTACAGCTTAAAAGAACCCAGGGTTCACTTAATAGAAGTGAAACTAAATAGCTCACGTACTTCAGGAATAAGAAGTTCACACGGACATACTCATAAATGTTAAACTTGGACTGTTCTAATAATCTGCTGGTAAGATATAGGATTATCCAAAAAACTTACACTAAACAATACTTTAAAAAAGAAAGTTCATCCTAGACAAAATTAAAACTTAATTAAGTTAGAATTTTGAACTATTATTAATTACCAGAACTACTGGTGTTCAAGCTACTGAAAAAGACATAGGGAGAAACTTCAAATATTTACAGGGCTACTATGTAAAAGATAGACATGTTTTGACTGGGCCCTAAGATTTAGACTGGAATCAAAAGATAAAAATTACAGAGAAACAGAGCCCTGATGTATAACAAGAACACATTTCTGAAAATTATAGCTCCATGGAAGTGAAACAGGCTGCCTTGTGAAGCACTGACCTTTCCATCACTCAAAATGCAAAGACATCAGGTGACCATCAGATCACTCCCTGGGCCAGGTGGAAGGCTAGACCTGTCCCAGGCAAGAATCCTGGGGTGGGTTGTCATTTCCTCTTCCAGGGGATCTTCCTGACCCAGGGATGGAACTTGCGTCTCCTGCTTCGCCCGGCTGACTCTCTAGCACTGTTGTCACCTGGGAAGCCCCCTAAAGCCCCTGCTGAGATTAAATTCCAATACTGCTCTGGCACCACTAATCATTCTGAAGGACACTATGAAGTAAAATGGCATTTTTAAAACACTCCAATTGCATGGTGGTAAGGAATACAGTGACTACGAGAAAAGTCTGGTGGTGGTGCCTAGATTTATACTAAGGCAACAGCTGTTTTACCCACTGTTGTCTTTGCACTGATCCCCTGAAAAGGTCGCTGGGATGCCCAAGGCTCCTCAGATCACAATGTGAAACCTGTAGCTCTAAGGACTCTGATGGGCAATGTTGCTATAATAAACAAAGAGCAAGGAGATGGGGAAAACAAAGAAGGGCATCTCCACTTGCCATTCAGCAGCATTTTTTAAGCTAAGAGTTCACGGGAGTACCATGAGCAGCACCACCAGTCAATGGCCAGTGTTTAACCAATTAATGGCCAGTGGGATGAACATATTTTCATCCCAAAAGAGAAGCCTGTCAAAAAACTCTCTCATAAATTAGGCTCTCCGGCAAACACAGCTTTGAATCAGTGGTATACACAGCTATCACTACAACACCCTCACGTCCCACCGGAAAACCCTACAGAATATACAGTATTTTTTTAATAACATTTATTTATTTTGCTGCACCAGGTCTTAGTGGCAGCATGTGGGATCCAGTTCCCTGACCAGAAATGGAACCTGAGCGGTCTGCACCAGGAGAGTGGAGTCTTAGCCACTGGACCACCAGCGAAATCCCCGGGAATTCACAACATTTAATGGCGTACAGCACCCACTCATATCTCACCTTTCTCACTCTACAAAGAGTAGCCCAATTCCTGGGAGCAAGGAGGATTTAGGGAAGGCAGAGCCAAGTCAGAAAACTGGCAAAACCCGTGAAAATGTAAATGTGAAAGCCTTTCCCATCTTTGTTGCACCTTAATTCCAAGGTTTGTCTCCTTAAAATAATTTCCTTGAAATTTACATTTCCAAGTAGAGAGACTTGTGCCTGGAAATTCTGCATTGAGATTCTCACAACAGTTGGAAAAACAAAATCTGTGAGCACCTTCCAACAGAAGAGCCAGGTTCCATGGAAGCTCTGTCACTGGCAGTCCTGGGTTAGAAAAGAGAGCAGACACCACTTACCTCCAGTGGGTGTGAAGGGCCAGCCCTGCCTAGCATCCACAGAGCCCAACTGTGGGTATGAGTCCATGCGAACTGTTTCATCAAATATTTTTTATGACTCAAGAAAATCTCTTTGCCCCACAATTTATTGAATCAAGAGCTGCAGTCCTCCCAGTAATTAAGGATTAAAACTGTTAAGTACAAAAGCTATTTTAAAAATCTGAATAAAATTCAGTAAGGACAAATGTAAACACTAAAAAAAAAATTTTTAATGTAAAGATATATAAATACATGCTGAAACATGATTATACGTATCTCTAATGGAGTATTATACACTATATAACTTGTAAGTTAAGTAGATAGAAAAGTAACTCTTAGAGAACGTTTAAAGGTCAAAGACAGAAAACACTTTAGAGATCTTAACTGCTCTACTACTTTGTCCATGAATCATACTTAATAGATCATTTTTTAAAAATGTAAAATAACTATGAACAAAGACTCAACAGACTTTAAAAGGCAGAGGAAAGGATGGGAGAAGAGACGGGAACCAAAACACAGCAAGTGTAGGAAAGTAACAAATACTGTAACGCTGTGAAAAACGATTTCTTTTCCTATGCCTCTGCTGTGTACTTCACAAAACCGAAAATACCTCAGAATTTTAAAATATTGTTAAATACATTCACAGTTCAGACATTCCAAGTGGTCATTTAGCCATTAAAGCAAAAGCGCCCTAAGAGCTGCTGAAGAATGTGCTAAGTGAAAAAGCCTTCATGATTACAAGATTCAATGTTTCACATAATCATCTTTTATGGGAAACAATTATTGTGGAGGGGGACATCTAGAAATCTCTACTGGGGAACAACTTTAAAATAATCTTAATGGCATAAATCAGCTGTAGAAGGTGCAGACATTCACATCTGGAAATGGAGTGAGAATAAATTGGATACATCTCCCATACATACAACACTCTGTGGGTATCAGAAATATAGGCTGAACCTTGTGAAACTGCCGTCTGGGGAGGATCAAGCAGTCCAAATAGTGACTATTTCCTAAGGTTCAACCTCATATCTACCCACCCACATTCCTCTCCAAGTGTCTCCCTCAGGACAAGGATTTCCAAGTCACTCATCAGGTAATCCACCTCCAAAAGAAATGCCACAGGATAAGAGACACATAGCCCCCGCCCTTCAGAGGGCTGTGAGGGGGATGTGCAGACACACACGAGTAACTAAAAGGGAAGGGGAAACACTTCTGGCGTCGGGGGGGGGGGGGGGGGGGCGCGCACGGTTTGAGCTGGCAGACTTCACCCAGACTCTGATGGCTGAGCACCTCTTCAAGAAGTGGGTGGAGGGTTAGTTAGCTAGGGTCCTCTCAGAGCACGTGTGGGATAACAGTTCAACAAGCAGCAGGTTCTGATGGAATCTGCATCTGGGACGGAATCCATGTGGGCACTTTACTCAGTACAGGTGGAAGCCTTGCTTGTGTCCACTCACAGCCGTTTTTTGCCTAGAACAATTAAGACTTCAGTTTCTTTGAACACACTTTTGGTAAAAACGTAAACTTTCTGGAGGGCCATTTGGCAATATAGATTAGTTTAAAATGTGTACACCTTCAATCCTACAGTCACTCCTAGGAAATTAAGAAAACTACGATACCCATGCACAAGAATTTAGCTACCAAAATACCACAAAATTATTAGGACAGTGAATAGATGGAAACATAGTTGTCCATTAATAGGAGTCTGGTTCAATAAACTATTTTCACTGATTGAACAAGTACTATGCAGCCATTAAAAAAGTGCTGACCCTAATATCCTTAAATACTGACATAAAATCATTTTAATAAAATAAAGAAAAAAATCAGCATGCAGGGTCAATACACAGCTTTTTCCAGAAGAAAAAAGTACTAAAATATACATATATAGCTTCTGGATGAATATACACCTAAATTCTATTACTTTTCCTTAAGTAGTAAGATAAGAGTATTCCAGTCTCTTCTTTTAACACTTCATTATATTACCTAATTTCTCTTAAAATGAAAATGAAAAGGTGTTTTAAAAACAAACTTTTAGGATGGGGGTGAAGGGCAAATTCAGTTTTAAGAAGAATTTCTTCCCCTTAGCCTATGCCAACTGCTGTCTTCTTAGATGTCATAGTTTGTGAATTCTGTGTCAAAGTCTTGAAACTATGCCTCAACACTGGGAACTCCACCAACTCCATATCCATACACATTTTAAATATTTTAACAATCAGGCTGGTACAGATAGCTTTTCCAGGTTTACTGGAAGAGTCTTGCAAACTGTACTTCAAGCATCACGAGTGCTTACAACTGGCTGCTCCGTCTTTGGGGAATGAGAGGGAAAACTGGATCCCAGAGATCTCTGAGTCTAGAATCAGGGCAGACGGAAGAGATGCGATGGGGAAAGGCCAAGTGTGGCCTTGAAAAAGACAACAGCCAAGGAAAGCGAGAGAATGACAACAGTTAAGACGAGCTGCTCATTCGACGGCCAGGCAGCCAGGACTGAGAATCTTGAGGATCTGAGGAAAATAGAAAGAACCCAGGGAAGAATGGAAGAAAAAAAAAATCAGAGGGGTCAGTGTCCAATGACTGCCAAGTTCAGCACAGATGAACGCTGTGCCGACAGCAGAGCGCAAACAGTGAAGTCGGGTCACGGTCCACGGCACAGTCCAACATGCGGCACAGTCGAACATGCGGGTGTAAAAGGGTGAGCCACAAGACTGGCACCATGCCTTTAAATCACAAACTGGACTTACCTTAAATGCAGCGGGTGTCCAAAGGACCCCTGCAGCTAGTCTGTGCAGAGACATCAATACCGGCATTGGTGTCAAAGGTTATAAATGAATAAACTTAAAGAACAAGCAAGAAGGAACCCGTGATTACAAGAGAGCCAGAGAATGGCTACCCACTCCAATATTCCTGCCTGGAGAATCCCATGGACAGAGGAGCCTGGTGGGCTACAGTCCATGGGGTCGCAAAGAGTCGGACACGACTGAGCGAAACACACGAAATGACTAGCTGTCGGCTATGTATGTGCCTGGGTTATCAGTAAACATGGGCTTCCCTGGTGTCTCTGACGGTAAAGAAATCTGCCTGTAATGCAGGAGACCTAAGTTCGATCCCTGGGTTGAGAAGACCCCCTGGAGAAGAGAATAGCTACCCACTCCAGAATCCCTGCCTGGAGAATCTGAACAGAGGAGCCTGGCAGGCCCCAGCCCATGGTGTCAGAGTTGAACACGATTAAGCAACTAACACTTTTCTTTTCACTTACCAGTAAAGGTGAGTAGTTCAACCGCAATGTAGTTTTTGTTCCTTAATAAACCTACTTGTGTCCAAGGTCTCAACTCAAAAAAGAATGTCATTCAGAGGTCACTTAGGGCCAAAGTGGGGGCTCATTTGCCCATAACCAACCATTCCCTTTGTGATTCGGGTAAGTCAAAGGAAAAGGGTGGAATCCCCAAGGCACTGCTCTAGATCTCATCAGAATCATCTGTGCAGTCTTTAAAGGGCACTCCATCTCACCCTCAGATATGCTGACTCAGTTCGACTGGGGGTTCAAAAACCTTGGGCATTACAATTCTTCAGAGCGCCCCAGGTGTGAACAAAGGTGAGAATTACATTCTAGTAGCAAGCTGGCTGGCTTCTCATCACTCCAAAGATGAATGATCCTGGCTGAACTATAATTAACAGAGGATTTTCAGCAATGCTCTCCTCCAACTTTAAGAAGCATAAAAGCTCCACTTTCCTCACAGTAATAATGGAACCCTCCCTGAATGTGAAATCACAATTTTAATAGGTGACTACTTGTGGTTAATACTACCTGAAAAGGTAGGAAAATGCCAAAATTGAAGTATCCATGTTTGCTATTCTGAGAACATTCAAAACTCACAACCCTTTTAAAACTGGGAGATTTCCATTTCGGTCCTCCTCATTCCCCCTCCAGACGCACTTACAGATGAATAAAAGATGGGAATCAAGAAGACTGGCAGGAGTCCTGGTTACCATGGCAGCAAGCAGATGAAATGCCACAGCTCATGAAACTGATAGTAAGGGCAGGCATCAGGTGGACAGCATGGAGCGGCACCTGGCTTACTGACTGCTCTCCTTCATGCACAATTCAGTGCACGGCCTTCACCTTATATTTCAACCCGTTCAGGGAGCAGGAGGGGACGCAGCACTGGAATGACAGGGAGACCAGGGAGGTAAGAATCAGCACAGGGCTTTGACAGTAGAGAACAAGGGTTATCAGCAGAGTCAGTTTAGCTTCTGTGAATCTTCTAAGTGTCACTGTACGTATGGGTTTAGCAAAAATATCAGCCGACTGGTTTAAGGGAAATTTTTTAAAAATACACCTCGAGAAGAGGCGGAAACGCGGGCTTTGGCAAGAGAGTCACATCTGCGTTATCTTGGTGAACAACAGACCCAAACCGTGACTATTCTGCAGTGGTGCTTAATTCAAGCAGTGGGAGGAAGCTTCTTACAGGACTACATTACTCTAAAGAGAAGACAAAGGGCTTACAAGCACGGAGGAATTCAAGAAATCAAAATAGCCTTCAAGAGTCAGCTACTTCCAAGGAAAAGTGTGCCTCCCCTTCCCTAATCCTGCGTGTGTGTCTCACTCCACACGCATCTTGAGAGTGCCATTATTCAGGACACCCTCTTCCCCAACCACGCCTCTCCAAGTGGCTTTCTGTTCCATCGTCACCAGATGCTGGAGATCCAAAGAACCTGGCGCACAGGATGCAGTCAACAAATGTCTGATGAATAAGTGCTTCAGAGAATAAGTGGAAAGACAGACAGAAGTTACCAACTATACTTAATTCAACTAGAACGGAAAAATGGCTTCAACTAAAAAATGAAATAAAATTCAGGAGAAATAAGATCTTCATTGCAAAAAGGCAGACAGCACACACATACACATATATACAAATGCACATTATATATATAATTATGTATATAAAGGTAGAGACGCATAAGAAAGCTAAGTATATCTTGTTGGTCAAAATCAGAGCTGTACAGTCAAGGAACTAGGAACAAACAGGGGGCGGGTGGAAATAAAGACACAGTGGGAGACTCAGGAAGGTGCCTCCAAACTTCTGAAGATTCTTGGGATGCAATAAAACCAGTGGACATTTGACTCTTACAGTGTACCAGGGAAGATTACAACAAAACTGAGACTCCAAACACCTAAGAACACTTCTGTTAATGAGTCAGCAAGGCCCAAGTAGAGACAATAGTATTTTACAGCATGACAATAAAATCTCAAATGAGAGCCAGAAGGAGTAAAATCCAAAGGTAACGGCAGACCTCATTCTGTTCTACTTCCTTTTCCTGTCAGTCTAAAATCAGCAGCATCTACCCTGGAGCACAGCATTCAAACTCGGAGGTCACGTATAGAAGCTGTAACTCCCAAGGTAAGCAGAATTCCTCAGTTCCCACTGTGCTGCTGGTTGACAACATGTTCTTTTAGGATAAGGCAGAAATAGGCAACAGGCCCTGAAATTTCGAGCTTCAAAAGCTAAGTGAAGAGTGGATACCAGGATTCCCCAGCAAGTTGGGAGGATTCAACAGCAGCATATTTCTCACCCTCTTAAAAACCTACGAGAACTCCTGTTAAACAGTGTTGCTGTTAACACACAAGTCTACAAGAATGAGGGAGAGGAGGGAAAACAGCAATATGATTTTAGGAAAAAGAAAGCAGGTGGAGAAAAAGCACCAGTGGGGAAAACCAAGAGTCAACCATATTTACACTGTAGAATTCCCAAGACCTGGGGACCGGCAACACTGAGTACACCTCTGAAAATGCGGGTGAGTCAGGAACTAAAATAAAGCTGCTTCAAAGTTTATGGAGTAGCTGGACCCCTAGATGCGTGTTTGGAGGCTGAGTCTCTGGAGTGGATAAAACAGAAAAATACAGGGACTGGAGGGCACAGACACAGCTGTAAGAGGCGATATCACGCACACTCAGTCGTGTCTGACTCTGTGACTATGGCGTGGACTGCAGCTCTCCAGGCACCTCTGTCCATGGGATTTTCCAGGCAAGAATACTGGAGTGGGTTGCCATTTCCTCCTCTAAGGGATCTTCCCAACCCAGGGATTGAACCCACATCTCATGTCTCCTGCACTGTCAGGCGGATTCTTTTACCACTGTGCCAGTAAGTACTCAAGAAACAATGAAACGCGCCGCAGAGAACCCAAACTAGCCTGAAGGGACACCTGTTAGCTAAATCTGGAAACATCTGAGCAAAACAATGACAATAATGAATCATAACCTACTAAATAAGGCAGTACATGAGTTCAAACTGATAAATAAACGGGGAGAAGAGGAAATTCTTGATTTCAGTATAGTAAAAAAAGAAAAAGAAAAATCACTGTTTTACACCACCAAAGGAATAACTTGCTGAGGCAAGAAGTATCAATGGATGCCAAAACTATGGGCTAGTTTGATGAGGAATAATGAGTTATTTATGTGAACTCTGTGAAAGCCACTCAGTCGTGTCCAACTCTTTGCAACCCCATGGTCTATACAGTCCACGGAATTCTTCAGGCCAGAATACTGAAGCGGGTAGCCTTTCCCTTGTCCAGGGGATGTTCTCAACCCAGGGATCAAACCCAGGTCTCCCACACTGCAGGCGGATTCTTTACCAGCTGAGCCACAAGGGAAGCCCAAGAATACTGGAGTGGATAGCCTATTCCTTCGCCAGCAAATCTTTCCAACCCAGGAATTGAACTGGGGTCTCCTGCACTGCAGGTGATTCTTTACCAACTGAGCTATCAGGGAAGCCCAAATTAGAGTTTATCAGGGAACGTGAAAGTTAAGTCGCTCAGTTGTGTCCAACTCTTTGCAGGCCCATGGACTGTAGCCCACCAGGCTTCTCTGTCCATGGGACTTTCCAAGCAAGAATACTGGAGTGGGTTGCCATTTCCTTCTTCAGGGGATCTTCCAGACCCAGGGATGGAACCCAGGTCTCCCACACTGCAGACAAGACACTTTAACCTCTGTGCCACCAGGGAAACCCAGGGAGATAAACTCAATTATCTCCCCCACAACTTACTTATTACCAAAAGGGAAGATGTTAACTAGACAGTGGAGAGACACAGTAGGTACCACTTGAATCAAGTATCAAAGTCAATGTCAGCAATAATGAGACAACACATCACACACCTCCCAATGTGAGGCTTTGTGGACCTATTATTATTGCTTATGTTGTAGTCAAAACGTAACCAAAAATGCATAGTGAGTCAAGTCATGAGAAGAACAATCCTAAATAGGAGTGGAATTTACAAAATGACTGGCATCTAAACTTCAAAAATATCAGTACTACGAAAGACAAAAAGAACAATGAGAAACCACTCCAGACTAAGAGACAGACGTTAAAGCTAAATGCAATGAACTGGTTTCCAAACTTAAAAATTAAAAAAAGTTGCTATAAAAGGATATTTAACAGAGTAACATCTGAATCAAAGCTTTAAATTAAAATATTGTACTACTGTTTTCAGATTTTGATAATTATTTTATGCTTATATGGGTGACTGTCCTTGTTTTAAGAACTATACCCCCAAGTACTTAAGAGGGTTAAAGGGGAGTGAGGTCTGCAACTTATGTTTTCAAGTGGTTCATGAAAGCGTCTGATGAGAGAAATGACCAAGAAGCTGCGGCCAAATGTTAACTACTATAAACCTGGATGAAAATGTTTCCTGGGTTCTTCACACTATCCTCACAATTGTCCTACAATCTGCAATTATTTCAGAATTAGAAGTGAAAACACTGAGCACATTTTTATTCACTCTGTTTTATATTCTCAGTTAATACTTGCGACTCCATGCTTACCAAGGTGAAGAGCAATGAACGGTAGGGGAATGCACTGGAACTCTTCATGAGCCAAGAGAAAAGGAACTGAGGCACAACCTCGAAGACGGACGTGTGTTCGTACTGAAAATACTCAGCCACAGAAATGTAAATTTTTCATTTTATTCAAAGTTGGTACAGAAGTGCTAACGTTTCCATAAAATAATTACTATACTTCAGTTACAGGACAAAATACCACAGAAAGGAATATACTTTGCAAGAAATGTAGTTCATCTTAAGTTTCCAAATACTTTTAAAGGCTAATGCAGCAGCTGGCAAAATAACACACAGTACACAAAGAACAGTGTATTTTACAGAGTCAGTAATGAAAACTGACAGCTCTTTAGCAGATTTGCTTCATTTTTTTAAAATAATAACACTTTTAAAAACACATTAAACCAAGATCATACATGTCTACAATTTTAAAAATCAGATTGTATACAATAGGTTAGAAGAGTCAAGTTAGAACTGTCATGTATGGTTAACAATCCTAAATCTACAATTTCAATTGTATTCCTTTCAATATGGAAGTTACCTGGTTTATACCAAATTCCACTTTCTGTTCGGAACTAGAACGTTATACAATGAGATGGACTTGGTAAGTCAAACCTTAAAAAAAGAAAAACACACGCTGCAGACAATGAAGGGTACACTGGAAATCAGTTTACAATTCAAAAAACTCACCAGTAACTCAACAACTTCATTTAACATCACGTTTGGTCTACAATGCATAACTGACAAAACAACCCATGTACACAATACACAGCCCAGCGCAGACTGGTCTCTCACAGAACATGTGCACAAAGCTTTAAGAGGCAGGACACTGGGAAAGACAGTTTTCAATGTAGACATCTGTTAAAAATGCGTTAATACTTACATATCAAAATTACTAGACAGAAGGCAGCAGTACTCTGCTGACATTTGGCTTAAAAGTAAAGGAATGAATGAAGCAATTTCACAGGATATTAGAAAAGGAATTGGTTTTCTTCTTGAAGAAGACTACTAACTTTTGCACAGCAACTATTTTTGATATCCACCTTATCAAAAGAAAAAAAAAAAAGGAGAAGCAGCAGCAGCAGCACTGAGAACATAGTTCATATGTGATTGCCAACATAGGTCCGGGCAACAAAAATGGAACATTCAAGCAAAGAAAGGGTAAATCCTTGCTTTCATTCCTGAACTCTGTTGGCAATCCATCAACTGAAGCAATCGTGGTGGGGAGAAGCAGGGCAACAGATTCCATACCATCATCTGACACTAATGTAATATGTCATTATTTAAAAAGAAAATAATAAAGCTTTTGCATTTTAACAACCCCACAGAAAAGTCCATGAGCAAAAAAGACTAGCTGATCTGTTTGCCACTCAAAAGAGATCTCACAGTGAAATGAGAAGGTTCTGATTGTACGTATTTACACCGTGACAGCCACGTGCACCTAGACTAACTAAAGCAATCGTTCATGGAAATTAGAAAGATATTCTGAAAGATATATCAGTGAAAGATATTCTGCCAAAGGAATCTTCAAAAGCATCCTTTAAGTTCTTAAAAACAATTGTAGATTTAAAAACAAAATTTAAAGGTACAGAGCACATTCTATAGTGTAGAACTAACAGGTTACTACTGCTTTGCCTTATCACACATGGCTAAGCCAAAGATTTCCTCAAACCTCTCCTTTTCCCTGTATTTCTTGTTCCTCTCAACTCCACCAAAGCCTGAGGTGCTACATTCTTAAAAACTGCTGTAGGGACACAACTGCTGGCTTTTTGCTGTAGGCCATACTCTCTCCCTCAAAGTGCTCAGGTTAATTCTTCTAAACCATGTTGTAGTCTACACCAGCTTGAATCTTCATTCCACATTATTATTAAAGTTGACTATCCCTAAGATAATATATGAAACAGAGGAGAGTGGGAAAAAGGTAGTTACTTCTATTCATTCTTAAAGAGTTTTCCTATCTTTTGATGTATAGGCAAGATCCAAGAGAGATGTATTTATTCATTGCCGATAAACAGGGACTAACTATTCAGATGAAGAAAGTGAGGAGTAAAATAAGGGCAATGCCGAGTGCAAGAAAACACATTATTTTTTCTTCTTTTGCAGGCATATTCATAGATTTCATCTAACCTAGTCTTGTAACACCACAGGCAAAAGAATACAATCAATGTGAAAAGCAAAGAGTAGTTCATTTGGCAGATGTCTCACTTTGTTTGATGCTTGTGATCTCTGGATCGAATTCTGCTCTATTAAAATGAAGGGTAGTCAGGCATATGAAAAAATAACTTCATTAAGATTATTAAACTTACATGAAGATTAAAGATTAGTATTTGCCCTATTAAAATGTGAGATTTCTCCATGCTCTCAGGGTGCTATTGACAGGAGGTAAAATTTCATACAGATTATGATTTTAAAAAATAACCCAAAGGCTCTACAGTTTAAAGCAGAAGTTTGTCAAAATGTTCCACCCACCAGAAACCTGGAAGCCTGTTCCTGTTTCTCCAGTTCAATGGTAGGGAAGAGCCCACAGGCCCCGCTGCAGCTGGTAACCCCCCAGTACAATTGCAGCAGTCTTGACACTAGTATTCTCTCCTCCACCAAAGCAGAACACAGGTCCTCAGACTAGAACACTGATTCTCGTGACAGGAGCCCCAATTCAGGTACCTCTCCCTGTCCAGGCCTTGCTACCTCTCCCTGTCCAGGGCTTGCAACACTGCGGTGCTCATCCTGACAACTCCAGAGACGACCCATGGTGGGCTTTTTAGGCCGGGCACTTGTGGGATACTGAGAACACTGTTAGCCTTGTGCTTCCCACACGTGGACTTACACACACGAGGGAACATGGTTTGTGCTTTCTATAAAACTTACTTTAAGCTTTTTTATCATGGAATGTGAAACACTTGTCACATATATGTTCTCAGACATGCCTACCCAACCTACACTGGAAAATGATAAAAGTTAAAACATACTCACAGATAAGTAACCTTAATCTTTAAATAAGGATATAAAGAAAGCAAACACAGATGAATAAATAACATTTAAGCTGCAACACAAGCTAGACCTACCTGGTTCTTTGAACCTAAATAAAGGCTACATGTAAAATATGTAAATATAAATGTATTTTCCTTACTAGTCATAGCAAAATTTAAAAAGAGGAATTATGTAAGAGTTATGTATCAAGAAAGGGAAAGGTGTGAACTAGCAGATATATCAGCAACCAAAAGGCACTAATCAAAACATAAATTTCAGAAGCTGATTATATTAAGGAATACCCTACAGTATCACTAAAACAAAAAAGTGAGTTATTAGTGAACACTCCACTTACAGAGGTACAGGCGACACTGATATACTGAAAAATTATCCCGACAAGTTTGTCCAGAGGCAATAAAAAAAGTAAACACTCCTTTATCCAGCAGCACTAGGGTACAAGGTGAATTTACCAGGGCAAATACAAGTCTCCAATAAAGACGCAGTTATCTACTCTCGCTCTGTGCTGCTGCCGAGACCACTGACCACTGTACTTCCCTCACTGAGCGGGTTCACTCTCTGTAAACTGTCGGGGGGGCGGGGGGCGCGTGGCTCCATTATCGGGGAAACAGTTACAATCCAGGGCTTCTCTGAGGAGAAGGCACTGCACCTACACTAGCAAGAATCTGAGGTCACTGTGCTTTGTCGGATTTATTCTAGCATCCCTCTACCCAAACACACTATAAATCCAGGTAGCCAAATCGAACCTCAGTCATTACGTAAATTAAGGTTACTGGTTTAAGTTAGGTCTCAGATTATGGTCCTCCCTCCAAAAAATAAAGTGCATGAGGTGAGAAATGATGCAGATATATCAAACCTTTGTGTTTACTTCTGAACAAAAGCCTACATGCCAATGGTTAAGGCCATTAGTTACCAGACAAACGGGGTGCTTAACCCAAAACAAAAGGCTAAACCCTATCTTTTATAAAGGATTTGAGAAGGAAACAAATACATAAAATTATATCAATTCACATAACATTCCTTTAAAGGTGAATCAGTAGTTTAAAGCCTTATTCCCAGCATTGGAGAGAGAAGTTTAAATAAAAACATTTATATGACAACATGAATAATGGTGTGCGACTCAGCACTGACAAAGTCTATCAATAATTTTGAACCTTAGCTAAATTCTGTTCTGCAGTCAAAGTAACTGAAAGTAACTCTTCCATCAGAGGTGAGAGTTTGACCAAAAAAACACACCAAATTAGGAGAAGTTAGCTTAATGGAGGAAAAGGGGGTTTGCAGCCCTGAGTTAAGCCAACCAAGAAAACCAAGCATAGTGATTAAAAGATTACTTCTTACATAATCCAGCTTCACACCTAACTAGTACAGAAGAGTTTCTCTATATGCCAACCGACTAGGTTCCAGCTTTTTACCTTTAATTGCTGCAACAAGGCTTTTTAGCATCAAAACAAACTCCATTCCTCTCTACATTGCGATACCATCATTTCCAAGGGACTGGTGTGAATTTTAACTACTTCTGCCGAGTTTTTGAAAAATGAGCTTCGAGAATAAAATTCTGATGAATTATTAGTATTAGAGCTTTTGTTATTAGTGAACACAAAGTCTGAAAATAAAACTCTGGAGCATTTAGTTTAGGTATTTTAGTATATTTAAACACAACTACTATTTAGTGAATCATTCTCTGGATCCAGGCCTTCAAATCTGGGGCACAGTCCCACTTGTGCACACCATGGCAATAAGCCTCAAAGTGAATTAAGCTGACAAAAGATCAAAATAGGAATATGTTAAGTGTTCAAACAAAGAATAGGTGAATAATTAAAGCAATGTGAGAGAAGACAAATCAAGGGGAAAACCAGTCTCTCTGAATGGTAGGTGGGCCAACACACAAATAGGAGTAAGTCCTATCTCTGACGTCTGCTCAGGCTAATGTCAACATTAAAAGGACAAGCAACTGAACACCCAGCTAATGAGAAATCTTATGAATACTGAAGCCTAGGGCTGCTACACCCAGGTACTTCTCAGCATCTCATCTAGTAGTTTTTCCGACTTCTTCAGAAAATCTTGTCCTGGCGGGTCTCTGTAGTCACATAATTTAACAGCAATGGTCTTTAAACATCTCTCAACCCAAACTGGGAAATGCAGAGGTGTCACTGCTAAATACCTGTGTGGTCATTTTCAGCCATCATACCTCAGATGAAAATGACACAGGGGAGTACAGCGTAAACAAAGTAGTGCCTAACTTTTTAACAGCTAATAATATAGCAGGTCTACAGGGTGGTGAAGAATGAAAGTAACCTGTACTGCGTGATCTCTAACGAGAGAGGATCCACAAAACTCAATATAGAGAAGATAACAATGGACCGAGAAATGTAGAGACTTAAAGGTTCTAACCACCCTGGACAAGACTTTCAAGCCCCTACTCAGCCTCAGGTTAGAGAACTGAGTAGCAACCTTCCTCCTCAATTCTTAAAATGTGAAATTTCATCAAGCAACAGGGCCCTGTTAATTACTTCATGTGCCATCCCTAAGAGTTAGGGCTTTGTGACCCAGGCCAGCCTCTTTCTGCAAAAAGACAATGGCGCCTTTGAGCCAAGTGAAAAAGAAGCCTTGGGAGATCAGATCTGCTGGACCGAGGCCAAAGGACACGGCAGCACGGCTACTGCTTGATGCTTCTCTAACCAGAAGATACGAGTGATAACCTCACTAGGAAAGACAGGCTGGGGGAAAGATTGGCTCTGCTGTTTCAAAAGCCACTTACTATCTCAGGGTAGAAGGACAAAATATTCTTCAACAGGGAAATGAGACGTCCCACAAGGGAACCCATAATCATTCTGCATGCCTGGGCAACAAGCTCTTCTCATCAGATCTTGAGACTAAGACTGCCCGAGAGGACAAAATCTAAGAACTGGGGATACCAGATGAGACAGTATTTTTCTCCACCTTTGAATACCAGTGTCCTCACTTCATTCTGACTCTTAGCTAACTATTTCAGTCAATCACTCTTAGCCAGTTCTCAACCTTAGCTTGAGCCAATAAGAAAATATATACATGTTAACATCTAGGTATCAATGTCATCACTTAGGACCCATTTAGTGTAAAGTATGACTATTTTGCTAGCTTTACGAGAGACTATGTATCATTCCATGATCATTCTAACGAAGTAAAGACTGAAGAATGGTCCCTTGAAATGAAGCGGCAATCAGGAATTCACATACAAGCACATTATCTATTACTGGGAAGCAATAAAAAGGGCAAGCTTCAGGGACTTCAGTCTAAATAAAGTGATGTTTACACTGGCAAGAATAAACAATCCTAATGGATATGCTAATAACCATTCCTTATTTACAAACATTAGTACTCTAAACTTGGCCTACTGCTATATACACACAAGTAAGACACAAGATGATGTATGTTATGTACCATACTAAGACAACAGCAGAGAGAAGGCAGGGGGATGCTAAGACCCCAACTACTAGGAGTCAACATTAAACAAACGGGGGGGGGGGGGGAATCCACTTAGACACCACCTATTCATTTATGCTTTTAACAGAAGGGATAAGAAGGCTGCTCAGCCAATATGTCAAACCTCACTGCTGAGTTACACAGCAATGTGTTCAAAGAAAAATTTTAATTTCTACAACTTAATGGCAATTTGAAAAATCTAAGATCCTATTATTTCCCCAAATACCAAAAGGCTGTCTCAAAAGAAGAACAGTTCCTTTGAGAAAAGAAGAGGACAAACCACAAGTCCAGATTTGGACACCGGGCTTTCTGTTCTTCCCAACAGACTTTGTAACCTTGGATATGTCACAGCCTCGGCCTCCACTCGAGGACGGTCCTTACTTTCATTTGGCCCCCAGCTTATAAACCTTAAGAATGAAACTAAAAAAATTCCGCAAGGCACTCTAATAAGCTCTCAGAAATCATACTATTCAAACACAAATTATTTTTTCAACTACAGACTCAGTCCATCACAAAGCCTCCTGGAGATGGGAAGACATTATGCTTCCTAGTAATTTCTAAAAATCAACTCTGAACTAATCAAGTCCATCATAATGAACTTAGTTTACAAATACAAAAAAATTTAAAGTCATCATGACTGAGTTTTGATTCAAAATCTACAAAAGTATCTAAAAAAGTAATAATTTTCCCCTAAAGAATACAAGGTTAATAAAATCATGCAATTTAAAAAATATCAGAGGTTACAGAAAAGTCAAAGAAAGTAGATACAAAATTAGTTTCCTTCATCTGCCATGGAGGAAAAAGGACAGCATGCACAAAGAAGGACATCATGTGGAGAGCTTTTCTCAAACGTCTTTTGTACCCTGTGCTCATGAAGGGGAATCCACCCGTGAGAAATGGATTCTCTTCCAGGAACGCTGAAACTGGATACAAAGCCATGCCAAGACAGAGGATCCTACAATTACACAAGTCCTGGAATCTCCATAGGACACACTACTAAATCTGTAGAAGTTCTCTTGAATATGCTATCCACTCTACAGAAAGACTATACTGCAACCCACCAGTGGCAAAGCATGCACTCTTTTTGAGTTTTCTGTTACTGATGGCCTGTTTGCAATGAAATATCCTCATATGCTCTAAGTCACTGTAACTGTTTAAACAAAAATGCAGAGGCTGTGTACATATGTTGTCTTAAAAAAAAATTGGAAAAAAACTTATGAAGGATACACATTATGATCTCAGAATGAATTTTCACTCTAAAAACTCAACTTCAATATATCACCATCTAATCAAGTGGGGCAAGCCAACACAAAAGCAGAGTTAATTTTTCTTCAAATTTCCGGACATATTTTCCAAATGGATCCACTCAGGAAGGTTAACGAGTTAATAAAGAATGTTACCAAATGAAAAGAACAAAACTAGAGAATTAATGGTGTACAAGGAATCACCTGTTCAGCTTAGCTGATCAAACACTGCTTTAGGGGATGCTAATTTTCAAACTATATAAACAATCTTAACTTGGTCAGTAAATCTGGGGATCATCAGCAACGTTAACTTCATTTTCTCCCCCCCATAATCATTTACAATACAGTCATGACATACAACTTTATAAAGACAAGACTACTTGGTGATCATTTGAGTGTGGTTCACTTAAACTTCAGAGGAGGAAAAAAAAGAAAAGAGAAAACAAAAAACAGCTGGAACTTTTTCCCAACATTCCATATACTGGTGGTACAGGAACAGCTACAAGAAACATTCCTCTCCCTTTCTTCCAGCATACAGAATCCATAGGCTCATGCTAACAAAACGAACCTGGCAAAGGAACTTGCCCTGAAACAAGTACTCCACAAGCACGTTAGATTTTCAGTACATAATGGATTATACAATGTACAAATTCAGTTCTTTAAAATGGGAGTAGGGATTACAGAGACAGAGAAAACGTTAAAATGAGCAAGTCTTCTATTTCAGGGTAAGAAGGCCTACCAAGATTTGGCAGTGCGGACAGTGTATCTTACTCATGATACCTTAGCATATAACTCTGCTCTAAGTGCTCTATGAGAATAATTGGTCTCTCCTTACTTTGGTATGGAAAATTTTAAACCACATTTGCACAATTCAGTCTGTTTAAACAAGTTTTACTTCATTTAGGTTGAAAATTTACTTTCATCCATCTCTGGGAAAATAAAAGTCTTGCAAATAGATGATTTTTCTGCTAAGTAAAATTTGGCTAAAACCTACAGCGTAAACAATGCCTGAGAGATGCAACAGTTACATAAGTTTGCAGGGTTTTTGTTGTTGTTGTTGTTGTTTTCCAAAGACCAGTATTTTCTTAAGTTAGTGTCTCATCGTATCCTT
Source organism: Capricornis sumatraensis (assembly GCF_032405125.1). Taxonomy (NCBI): domain Eukaryota; kingdom Metazoa; phylum Chordata; class Mammalia; order Artiodactyla; family Bovidae; genus Capricornis; species Capricornis sumatraensis. Next base: position 107,872,496 of record NC_091069.1, read on the forward strand.
AAAAGTTCATAAGGAGAAATAAACAAACATGAAAATTCCAAGTGAACACACAGCAAAAAGTCCAATATTGAGTATTACTTTAACTTGTGGAGGTTCTTCCAACATTTGTAAACAAACAGCCTCCTCCTCCATCAGGTCTCTGAGACTCCTCTTGCTGAGGCTCTTACTTTTAAAGCCACAAAACCAATCAATGAACTTCCAGTACCGGCTTCCGTTCTCTGCTTCTTTCTTTCTCTCTTTCTCACCCATGAGAGCTGCCTGCCCGTTGGAATACGCATCCACGGGTGTTTCTGCCTCCGAATGACCTAAGGAAGCCACTGGGTTGCCCTCCTCTCTGCAGGTCACCAACAGATTAACATCTTCCGGCTGCAGGCCCTTGATGCTGTCCTCAGACTTTCCATTGGGGATGGCGTGGTTGATGGCCTCGCTATTCTCACTGCATCTCAGAATGCTCTTCTCTTGCATTTTGTATGGTTCATCTTTCGGGGAGCAGCTCTCCTTGACCACCAGGCTCTTCTTAGACCAAAAGGTGGTGGTGCGAATCTGTTCCTTTGTAGGAGGTGGTGTGAGAAGGCTAACAATTACAGTAATGAGTCCTGTGATCCAAAACAACGCTGTGGCCACATACATGTAATGGATGTCTTTAATGAAGACTGGCCTGTTATCAGGTTGGTCACATTCCGGGGCACGGTAGGCAAAGGCCAGTGTCAAGCGGACTGCTCCAAGGATAAAGCCCGCCATTCCACCATAGAAAGCCCCTTGTTCATTGCAGCGCTTCCAGAAAATCGCCAGAAGGAACAGGGCTGCAACTGGGGGCGTCAGGTAGTCAGCTACCTCCTGGATGTAAAGGTACATCTGGCCTCCTTGCATCTCCACGATGATGGGCACCCAAGCGATGCTGATCACCACCATGAAGGCCACAAATATCCTGCCCACGATCATTAGTTCCCGGGAGCTGGCGCTCTTGCGGATGAGTTTGTACACGTCGAGGGTGAATATGGTGCTGGCGCTGTTGAAGATGGAGTCCAAGTCACTCATCAGAGCGGCGATCATCACGGCCATCATCAGGCCCCGGAGGCCCACGGGAACCAGCTTCATCACCAAGCGCGGGTAGGCAATGTTAGAGCACCCGGCTCTGCTCCCACACACCTGCATGCAGTGCTCAGGGTTGATGCAAGCTATGTCATCGGCAAACAGTATCCGGGAAATCATTCCGGGGACCACTATGATAAACATTGGCAGAAGCTTCAGGAAGCCGGCCATCAGGGTAGAGCCTTTGGCGTGAGCAATGTTTTTGGCTGCTAGGACCCTCTGCACGATGACCTGGTCGGCACACCAGTACCAGACTGAAGCAGGGGTCTGCCCGAGGATGAATCCAGGCCAAGGAACGTCTTCATCTGTTGGGTTCCGCAACATTTTCAGTGCGTCTTTCTTGGGGTGGACATTACAAGAATTTGTGTTCGAAAGGTTGTACGTCAGCAGGATGGAAGTGACATTGGGTGAGGCCAACATGTACCTTCTCTTAACTTCCTCAAACCCGCCAATCTCCATCATGCTAATCACCATAAGTGTGAGTGCCCCAACGATCATGAGCAGAGCCTGCAAGGTGTCTGTGTAGATTACTGCGACAAGGCCTCCGGTGACGGTCAGCAAAGCGGTCATGCCAATGAGCAGGATGACAGACACATAGAGGTTCCAACCCAAAGACTCCTGGATAAAGAGGGCACCCGAATACAGATCCACTGAGAGCTTGGTGAAGATATAGAGAATCAGAGACAATGCTGCGAAATAGACCTGAATCCTATGGCCACCAAATCGCTTGGACAAGTATTCAGGCATGGTGTATACCCCCGACCGGATGTAAATCGGGATGAAAACCCATCCCAGAAGTTGCAAAAGCAGCAAGGCATTGAACTCCCATGCGCCCACTGCAAATCCACTTGCCGCTCCAGATCCTGCCAGCCCAATGAAGTGCTCACTCCCAATATTGCTCACAAACAGAGAGGCACCAATTGCTACCCAGGTCATAGAGCGCCCCGCCAAGAAGTATCCACTCACGGTGCTTCTATTAGATTTCCACATGGCAAAAAACCCAATGCACATGACCAGGATAAAATACAGGGCCACTATGGCAATGTCTGCTGTCTCCAGGACAGCCCTCATGTTTGGTTACTTTGCGAATAAAAGCGTCCAATGACAGAAGTGTCCGACTTTTTATTTACTCATGAGTAACCCCAGCCAAGTCTGGAAACCATACGTGAACTGGACTACACAGAGCAACACAGCAGGTCAAAGTCTTTGTCCTTTGGTTTGCTGTCTTGATGGTGGTGGTTGTGATAAACTTTGAAGGAGACAGTTTAAATTTTCCTCCGCTTCTTAATTGGGATTGAGAACTTAGCTCGTCCTCTTAATCCACTCTCCACAAGACCATCAGCATTTACTCAGGGGCTGGAGGAGACATTCTGAGTTGCAGCTAAGTCTAGTGAAGCCTACTGTACCAACCCTGCAAGGCAGCAAAGACAAAAGACAAAGATTGAATTAGAGGAGGGGCTCACCAAGCGATGAGGAAACTTTCAGTCTAACAAAACGGCGCAACAAGACATTATTAAAAAAAAAAAAAAAATTTAAATATATATACTTTAGTTCCACAGGAAAGAGCAATCCATGCTATCACTTAATTGCAGGGAGAATATTTATCATTTTGAACTGAAAACAAAAATATACTGTCCTAAGTAAGTAGTCTAACTTCTCTGGCAACCGACAACTGCCCACCGTGACACTGCCCTTTCTTCTTTTACTGTGGTAGTCTCAGACTGGAAAAGCACCGAGGTCGTAAAGCAACCTGGGGGAGGGGGACTCTATTCATAATAAATAAGGTCACCTAAATGAATCTTCAGTCTTCCCAGGTGGCTCAGTGGTAAATAATCCGTCTGCCAGTGCAGGAGACACAGGTTCGATCCTTGCGTTGGGAAGATCCTCTGGAGGAGGAAATGGCAACCCACTCCAGTATTCTTGCCTGGAAAATCCCATGGACAGAGGAATCTGATGGGCTACAATCCACGGGGTCGCACAGAGTTGGACACGACTTAATGACAACAAAATGAATCTTCAGACACTGCTGCGTTCTAAGAGTAATATATTTTGTAGCTAAGTTAGGGTCCTAGATAGAACAGGAATCTACTAGGTAGTATCATCCACTCCCACACACAGTATCAAGTATTGCTTAACCTATGTAGACTACTGTCACAAAATCTCCCTGAATTCCTACTACAAAGGTCCATCTGTGCTAGTCATCACACATTACCCTAGAAACTTGACATGGCTCCTGCCTCAAAGGGAAACCAGATGTTCCATACAAAGACAGGAACATACAATTTATAAACAACCCTAAATTTTTATTCTGCTAGCTAGAAGGAAGACACTGAAAAAAGTATTTTTTCTTGTTGAACGGTATACAAGGCAAGGAGAGGAGGCAAAAAGAGAAAAATTTTCTGGAAGACTGAAAAACAACATCATTATTGTCATATCTCCCAAACCTAAACAAAATAGACATCTGTAAGCCATTAGGGAACAAATTATTGTCAATATTAATCAGATTTTTTTCAGTCCTGGATTAAGAAAATCACCAAAAAACCGACATTTGAATTTACCTAAAATTGAGTTTATGAATATGACAGGTTTTCTCCTGGAAAAAGAGATAAATTCTGAACCTTCAAAGTAATTATAATTGGAGCTGAGGAACAATATGCAAAACATTTTGTTATTCAACCTAACGCCTTCCACATGTTAACCGCTAAAGTGATTTCTCCTTTTGAGGTAAGGCAACCTCAGAGTGAAATGTTTTTATATGCTTGACAAAGCAGATGCTTTTTGATGAACCTAGATTATTTTCCTGTAAAAATTAGTAGCAAAGTCATCAAGTCCTATAAATGATACTAAACCCATCTCTTTTCAAAACAGACCACAGTACTAGTCACTTGGCAGCACACCGCTTAAGGAGCTAGAAAAAAAAGCTGAAATATAAATGCTCTACCATATTAGTTTTTCAGTCTAATAAATAATAGTGCCACATAGAAATGTCTTAAACCCTTCTCTATGCCTTTTTGAAGCTTAACACACTAGAACAATTATACTTTTAAAAAAAAACTGACTAAAATCCTTCGTCCTAAAACGTGGTGTCAATAATGACTGGCATGAGTAAAACTGCCACAAACAAAAACAAAAATACACTAAAAGCTGGGACTTGTATCACTTTATTCTTGCCAAATCCTGAAACTGGTAGTATTTCTATGACTACTTTCTCTGACCCTGAAACATTCAAGTTATTAAAAAAAAAAAAAAAACTGGATATTATTTAGGAAGAATTACCTAAATTTCAAACAAAATCTAATCAAATAACTAATAAGCAATTATTTATAAACGGCACCTTTAGTGTTTCAGTGTAAGAATTAGGTCCTCAACTACAAACAAAACCGTAGCTGGCAGTTATGAGATTCTTCCCTGTCGTCAACAGAGCTCCCACTGCCACCCAACATCCAGCCATACCCCTGCCATTCTCTTCCAACTTCACACAGATAACCCTAGTTCACTGGTCCGAGGGCCATTTCAAGTGTCTCTCTTCTCAACGGCAGTCACTGGCCATCTCCTCAAGAAGAGACAAACACCCAGTGTGTTTATTCTTGTTTGGAGGGAAGGTGGAGTTGGGTACGCATTGTAGTGGCCACTACAGCAGCTTATTCGTTCAAAGAACAAAGCGCTCAGACACAAAATAAGCCCTTCCTTCTCCGATCACTAGGAAGCGCTGCAAATCGACCACACTGTTTCCCGTTGTCAAACATGATGCAAGTCAGACATCTAACCCATACTCCGCTCCCTGATGAACGCTTAGGCTGGTCTAACCCCTAACTTCCCGAGAACAGCAAGCGGGTCAGCTAGAGAAAAGATGTTCTTTCTGCCCAGAGCAGGAGTGGAAGGAAGAGGTAAACACTAGCTCAGGGCTTGAGTTCTCAACACTTTCTGCCTCCTCAGATCCTTCAAAAGCCACTGCCGGCAGCCCCCATGTCACAGGACACTGTGACAGTCTGTGGACGGATTTAAGATTTCTCCAATGTAAACAAAAAACATCCAGAAATCAGCACCTAGTAAAGACTGGAAAAGGAAAATAAAAATAGGTCAAATCAGTTTATAGAAAGATGTAAAATAGGACCCCCTAGACTTTAGGACTTTAGACTTTAGGACCCCATAGACTTTAGACTTTAGGACCCTATACAATGCAGCCAAATTCATATCTAGTCATTTAGAGATTATCACAGGCTTGAACTTCAGCCTTTCAGAAAATGAACTGTGCAATTCCTAAAAATGGTCTCAAATAAAACATACAGTATGTTTTGCATTTTTCTCACTCTTTTTAAAAACCAAACATTTCTACAATAAAAATATAATGAACACTATCCAGAGTTCCTTTACTGTTAGAGAGAAGCCACATGGAAAAATTTTTTCTCCAGCTGCTAAAAGGTGCCTTTAAATTTATGTTTTCGTATTTCTAGGACTAAGCTGGTTCACAGTTGAGATAAATCCCTTAAGTGAGAAATGTAGGACAAGGAATAAAGTAGGTACAGTGATGATAAGCATGTGAGCTGGGTCCTTTGTAGTGCATTTTTAAGAAAACAATCATAATGTAAGTAATAGTCACAGAATGTATAAAGAAATAGTCCCCTAGTTATAATGGCCACTGTAATAAATTTAGCCAATTTCAAACACAAGGGTGTCGTGAAACAGAGAAACTCCTGCCAACAGGAGGGGGTTTCCTTCTCAGAAAGCAGTGTTTTATTGGAAGTTCTGCACAAAATTAGAATACAATCTTGGTACATGAAAGCACTATTTCATGTACTTGGATGAACTAAATTACAACTGAAGAATTAATCCAGATAGAGAAGCATACATAAATATTTGCTGTTTGAACTAGAAAGAGTCAAATAGGAAAGACCAAATTAACATCAGCTATTAAACTTCTTCATAATATATCAAAACATAATGACCAAATCTAACATCTCTCTTCTATTATCTAGGGAGACCATACAATTTATCTTCCAAACTAGGAAGTTATTCTGGGACACTCTGTCCAGAATAGGATGTATGGTCACTCTAGAAAGAAAATCATCTGCCACAGAAACCAAAGAACAACTAAAACAATTCCTAAAGCCGTCAGGGCTCCAAGTCACAATCAACTCAATGAGGCCTGTGGACTGACAAGGAGTAGAACACAATGACTCTCAAAGTGACCAAACCACAATCTTTTTAGCTTTGGGCTCAAAAAGGACAATCTGAACAGGCAGAATCCAGCACTGTCAAAAGTAGGCGTGCCAAGTCTTGTGCATTTTCTGACCCAACGGTTTGATAAAGAGTAAGTAACACCTAGAACGTATGTCACCTTGCCCAGTGCAACAGACAGACAGGTGTTCAGTAAATGTCACTTCACCATCTACAACTTGCATAGACTGGAAGTGGTGCTGTAAGCCTCTTTCAAAGTAAACTGCCAACGATACCCCGGGCATTTTAGGAGCTTCTCGTGCTGTGCTTGCTACATGTTCAGTCGCTCAGTCATGTCCGACTCTTGCAACCCCATGGACTGTAGCCCGCCAGGCTCCTCTGTCCATGGGATTCTCCAGGCAAGAACACTGGAGTAGGTTGCCATTTCATCCTCCAGGCCAACTCTTTAGGACCCCATAGACTGTAGCCCTCCAGGCTGTTCTGTCCATGGAATTTTCTAGGCAAGAATACTGGAGTGGGTTGCCATTCCCTTCTCCACAGGAGCATCTTAGAAGTTATTTATTGATAAAAAGAAATAGATGAAATAATGTATTAAATATGCAGTTCTCTCACAAATATTTTAAACTGACTCCCAACCACCTCATCAACTATTAGTGCCTATCTACATCACTTCATTCAAATAAAGCTCACTCAAGTAAAACTCAAGAAAAAAAAGCTCACTAAATTAATATAAAAATCTACTTTCCAAACATATTTTTCACTTTTGTCATCTTGATTAGAAGTCCAATAAAGCCAATTCCACTAGTGGAATAGGTTACTCATGCTTGGTATGTAAATACTTGTAACAGGACCTTCTGTTGCCCAACCCCTGCTTACCTTAAAAATGTAGAGCTTGGCTATGAGAGCAGTTTATCAGTGACACCAAAACGAAAGTTGAGTGCTTCTAATACAACTTAGATCAACTCCAGCCAATTCAAAATTACAAGTGGAGCTGGAGATATTATATGTAGTCCTATGCTGCTGCTGCTGCTGCTAAGTCGCTTCAGTCGTGTCCAACTCTGTGCAACCCCATAGACGGTAGCCTACCAGGCTCCCCTGTCCCTGGGATTTTCCAGGCAAGAACACTGGAGTGGGTTGCCATTTCCTTCTCCAGTGCATGAAAGTGAGAGGGAAGTCACTCAGTGGGGTCCGACTCTTTGCGACCCCATGGACTGCAGCCTACCAGGCTCCTCTGCCCATGGGATTTTCCAGGCAAGAGTACTAGAGTGGGCTGCCACTGCCTTCTCCAATGTAGTCCTATAACAGTCCCTAAAACTTTTAAGAGAGTCTGCCCTTAAATTTCTTTGGCAAAGTATTTCAACTAAGCCTACAATCTCACTGAGCTTTTGGAAGTATATAAGAAATGTTCGAAGCCCTGAATTAAACTCAAATGGCTTATTCTGAGGGTTTATATTCTGAGGGTTCCTAGTCCCTGTGTCCCATCACAGGGGAGGGAGGTGAGGCAGAATGAGCAGGGATTAAAGCCCCACTCCAGCAGCCTCAACCAAGCAGAACAGCTCTACTTTCAGCAAAGTACTGGTGGGAAGGGGATTAGGAGGTACAGCTTCCCAAGTAAGTAAACGAATTCTTCAAGTAAAATCTTCTTCACCTAGCAAAGTTCATAAACCACCAAACGTATCACTTGATCCATATACAAAAATCCCCTGAGATGTAGTCATTTTAATTTGCTTCTACCACTGCAGAAGTGTGGCTCACAATGGGTCTTTTTGGTTTTGTTTGTTCTTCTAAAGAAGTCTCAGAGAATGAAGGCCTTTTGGGTATGGGGGCAACTTTGAAACTACCACTGGTTTCAACCTTTATTGGATGATACTAGAACATGTGTATGGAGCAAACTCCAATAACCTATTTCTTTGAGAGAAATGAAGATGTAAAATAACAGAGTTGTAGTGCCTATGGTACCATATAATGTAATCCCAATGACTAAACATTGGTGTTAACTTTGAATGGGGAAGAGTTCAAGAGGCTCAGCGTGGTTTGCTTATGAAAAAAAAAAGATTGATTATCATGTAAGTTATACATAATGGAGATTAAAAAATAAAAACTTGGCACTAAGCCCTGACACCTTGCAGGTGCTGTCTGCATTACTTTAATCCTCACAATAATTGTGAGAGAAGTACAATTATTATGATATTACACACAAGAAAACTGAAACCAGTGAGGTAGTTTAACACCCCAAGATACAGTTATTTATGTTTACATCTGGATTTGTACTCCCATCTGTGTCTAAACTGCTTCTTTCACTTAATCACTACACAATACTACCTTTAATGAAAAAGAACAATTTATTAACAGAAACAATATTAATAAAAGATCATTCAACATCATCATCAAAAAGTTTTAAAATATTTGAGCTTGCAGAGAAAACACCTGAGGTGTATAAATAACAAATGCTAACAGAAGAGACTGCAAAAAGTGCATAGGATAAAGTCCAACTTAAATATCTATGTCTGATCATACGTGATGGATATATATACAAAGAAAATAAAGAGATTAAAACAAAAAGAAGTCCCAGGTACAGGCTTCCTATGTAAGTAAAAACGTGCAGATCAGAAAATCCAGCTAGAAGACCAAGGTTTAACCAGTTTCTCATCCAAGACGAAGGCTTTTGCCTCTATTCTCTTTTTCAGTGTTAGAATTTAAAAATTAAGTCTCAAAGTCTATTCTACACCTGACCTTGTTACCATGGCTATATGAGTCTCAGTCATCCTTCTTTCTTCTGCTAACTTCCTTCCTCTGCTAACTTCCATCTTTAAGACATTAGATTGAAAGAGTCAGCTCTATGATCTATAAACACGAGTTCTCATAGTAAAACCTATGGACCACTTTTCTTACTGAATGAACTGTTTGTAACCACTTATCCTTTTCCCAGGGAGTATATATAATTTGGCTCATCGACTCTGAAACTATTCCACTGAATTCTTCCTCATCTCAGAGACTGTCAATTCCATCCTTACTCTTATTGCTCCAGTCAAGAATTAACAGCGATCCTTGAAGGCTTGGGCTTCCCTTGTGGCTCAGATGGTAAAGAATTCAGCTGCAATGCAGGTGATCCAGGTTCAATCCCTGGGTTGGGGAGATCCCCTGGAGAAGGGAAAGGCTCCCCACTCCAGTATTCTGGCCTGGAGAATCCTATGAACTGCAAAGACCACGGGGTTGCAAAGAGTCGGACATGACTGAGCCACTTTCACTTGAAGGCTTGCTCACTTTCCCTCCACCCACACACAATCAATCCATCAGCAAAATCTGCTGACTATCTCAAAAGTAGACCCACAATCAGAACAAATAATCTCAACTGCTAGCACCCTGACCATTTCCCTAACCATCTCCATCTCTCCTTACCCTGATTTATTTCTTCCCCCACAGCACGCGTCACCTTCTAACGTACTTTAATAAATCTTCCTTATGTTTACTGTCACCTCACTCAGTTCAGTTCAGTCGCTCAGTCGTGTCTGACTCTTCGTGACCCCATGAATCGCAGCATGCCAGGCCTCCCTGTCCATCACCAACTCCCGGAGTTCACTCAGACTCATGTCCATCGAGTCAGTGATGCCATCCAGCCATCTCATCCTCTGTCGTCCCCTTCTCCTCCTGCCCCCAATCCCTCCCAGCATCGGAGTCTTTTCCAATGAGTCAACTCTTCGCATGAGGTGGCCGAAGTACTGGAGTTTCAGCTTTAGCATCATTCCTTCCAAAGAAATCCCAGGGCTGATCTCCTTCAGAATGGGCTGGTTGGATCACCTTGCAGTCCACTCACTACCAGAATGTAAATTCCATGACAGCAGAGACTAGTCTCTCAGGTTCACAGATGTGGCTGGTCTGTCTCGAACATCATCTTACACACTATAGGGCTCAAATGTTTGTTAAATGAATCCAATATTAATGAATAAGCACCTGATCAAGAGTGTTAAACTTCCAATAGTCTATACAGTCATCAACAACTGGGTTTTAAAGCAGTAACAGAAGATAGATTAAAAGGCCAAGAAGTAGGTGAGCATTTTCTCCTTGAGCAAAGTGATTTGCAATCTCAAACAGCACTGGTTGAGAGTGTACAGAATGACAAGGTAAATCAGACTAGGCAAGCATGCTGCCCTTTGTTCAGATAAAAACCTCAATGGGCCATGACACAATAGAAATCTGTCTGGAGCCACCATCTCATCTACCTACCTACATCCCTTCATTGTGCTAACTCTACTTCAGAACGTGTCCCAGATCTCACCTCTGCAGCCATCAACGGCCACTTCACTGAGAGCAGTGACACGTGCTTCGTGTGTTACAGCTGTTTCCATGCTGGTGTGGGCAAGCAGCACCTCCCTCAGCTCCCTCGACACAGGCCCCAGCGTCCTGCTGATGTCAACGCAGGAAGAATCTTTCCCATCTCTGCCTCTCCACTAACACTTGAAGGGTTCATTAAAAACTTACTTTAATAACTAGCACTTCCCAACTCGAGTGCCAGGCACCACTTTTATACAACATGCACCAGATCATTTAATCCTCACAAAATCTCCCAAGAGGTAAGCATGATAACTGCTCCCAATTTACAAATGAGAAAATTTGAGGACATAGTAAAAGAATTACTAAGGAAGTCCAGAACCATCCTCTGTGAAGTAAAGATGAAGAATGTATCCTTTCACAACACTCCCCAGGAAGATATACATAAAAAGTAGAAATAAATACAACTCAGAAAAAAAAAAAAAAATCTGCTCATCAATTCAGAGGAAATGATGCAATCTGGGAATCATCTTCTGTAATCCCTAATGAAATAATGTTCTGAGGCAATGGTTATGGTTGATGCTAAAAGGTGAAAACATCTGACAGGGACTTCAGAATGGATGGATGAAGTTGACAACAGCTGCCTCCTGACATGATGCAATACCCCAGAATTCTTGCAAAAACATCAAGTAAATACAACCTGTCGACTCTGCTGGGATTCAGATTTAAGCAAGTCAATTGTAGTGACACATCTAAGACAATTTAGGACATCCGTATATGGATATCAGAAGTTAAGGAATTACAGTTAGGTGGCAAAAAGGCACTGGTTTTTGTTTTTAAGCCCTTACCTTTTAGATATATACTAAATATTTACAGGTGAATTTTTGTATCTGCATTTGCTTTCAAGGACTCCAGCAAAAACTGATTTAGTATTTGCATGCACATACACACGTGTGTGTGTGAGTTGCTCAGTTGTGTCCAACTCTTCGTAACCCCAACTGATTCAGAATGATCAATAAATGCTAAATCCAATGGAAGACTGCTGGAGAAAAGAATATTCAGTCTCAAGTTTGCCACTCCATAAACCACTTAATGATTTCTAAAGGAAGAAAAGTACATTAATAATAGAACAATCTGGTGGATATCACCCATACCAAATGATTGTGTGACATCCTCAGAGTGGGACAAACTGACCTGTCTCCTGGTATAATACTTTGATATCCCTGTGTAAAATTCCTGCCAACAACGTTTAACCTATCTCTAATCATGAGAAAGCAACTAGGCAAATTCAAATTGAGGGACTCTCCAGACCAGAGGGCCTGGACTCTTCAAAGTGACAATGTCTTTAATGACAAAGAATGGTTCAAGATCTATTCAAGACCAAGGAGACTACGTAACAACCAAATGCATGAACTTTGATTGAATACTGAATTAAAGAAGTAAAGGCTAACACTGGAATAAGGTAAACTTGAACACAAACTGAACATTCTCCAATTGGATTGTAGTAATGTCAAACCTGATTGTAATGGTCATGCTATGGTTAGAAAGTCCTTATTCCTAAGAAAGGCATGTCAACAATACCTGCAACAAATGGTACAGAAAAAGAGCCAATAGGGCAAATTTTAATCCCTAGTGATCCAGGGGAAAAGCATGCAAGTGTTAACTGAATGGTTCTTATAACTCTTCTAAATGTGTAAAATTTTAAGATGAAAAAATATTAAGTACTCCAGCAAAAAATAAACGAATAAAAGGAAGGGGTGGTGGAGATAAAGCAAGAGTGGTAAACATTGATAACTGTTGAAGCTGGGTGATAGGTACAATACAGAGATTCGTTAAACGAGTTACTTCTGTGTATGAGCCCAGGTCTTAATTCTCACTTCTACAAAACGGAAAAAAACATGTACTTCAAGTCAACATCATCAAAACAGTCAAGGTAGATTACTAGGTAAAAGTCCTGTGAGAGAGAAGTAAGCATTCAACAACCATCATATACTGTCAATTCTTTCGGGAAAGGCTTGGAGACGACCTATAAAATACAAGCCTGCTAGACTGAATGCATGTTAATATAATCACTCCAACATGTCAGCACTCATCTCTGCTCTTCTGCCCACAGCTAGTGGCCAAGGCTCGCTCCCCCACTGAAGTCTCAGCCTTGACTGAGCACTGGAACAGAAATACCTTCCGCCACACTTTGTCCCTTTATCTTGATGTTTCTCTTCACAGCACCTACTCCTCCGTCTCCCTCATTAGAATGCAAGCCCCAGGAAAGCTGCAACTTTTTCCGATAGTTTATAACACATGGTAGTGGTAGGCACTCAAAATAGATGTGAAACACTTCCTTTGGTCTAAAGCAACTTTTTAGCTCTAATGCTATTACAATGGATGCAGTGATCAAAAGTTTAGCTTCTAGCTTTGAGACTGCCTTTAGAATCCTAACTTGGCACCTTACTGAGCTGTGTGGTCACGAGTACCTTTCTGCTTCAGTGTTTTCGTGTGTAAAACGGAGAATACACACGCATACACACACATATAACACGCACACACACACAATACACGCACCTTGCTTAAACCAGCCACTGAGGATTAGGTATTACAAGCCATAAGTTTGATAGATGTGGGGCATCCAACCATGTCAACTTGTGGTGGTTTACCTTCATGCTTTCCGTTCGTATCTTACTTGGTTTCAATTTTACGTTCCTAGAAAAACTGTTCCTAGAAGAAGAGAGGCCAAGAAGTTTCTCATTTTTCCATGAGACTGAGGCCAGAAAATGTAAACACAAGAGTCTTCCTGGTAAACCAGATTCTAACTCCCAGGAGGCCAAGTCATAAAACAGAAGATCCTGAAATTGGGATGATTCCTCAGGCAGATGCTTTTGGTTAGAAAACTTTTAAATCTTCTAATCTTCTCAAAGGTTTGGGGAATACAGCATTTTCAAGAAATAAACAACAGGACCATAAACAGACTAACAATTTTTGGAAGGAATGGTCGAGATCATGCCCTGAACAGAACCTAAGAAGTGAACATAAAACTGAGGCATGGTTTTGTAGATTACAAATCCAGCTGATTTTTCTCTTACATTTCAAAGACAGAACAAGTAAAATACAGAGAAATAAGATCAGAAATGCTTTCCTTGGATGTCAGAAGGCAGGAGATTTTGAAATTGTAAGTAGCTTCCAATTATTTCATCCAAATCAGGTAAAATATTTAATAAAGGAAAGGGTATTAGGAGGAATTTCTTCACTTTAATCTTCTTAAACTGGATTTGCACAAACTCCTGGTCCTCAGAGAATGCCTCATAAGAACAGCATTCCTGAAACCAATCAGGCTACTCGAGTCAATGTTACAAAACTGCACTCTCATGTCACTGCCAACAAAACAGAAAACAAACAGTATACCGGCACGAAAGAATGAGAATCAAAACCACCTACTACTGGGTCATGTATTTACCTTGGTTGAAGCCAACTTTTTTAAAACCACGCTTAAATACACCTTCCCTGTAATATATGCCTGACAAAGATCCTACCTCCAAACTTAGTTGACCACCGCACAGCCAAGGTGTTCTCGTACTAAACTGCTGCTGCTGCTGCTAAGTTGCTTCAGTTTCCGACTCTGTGCGACCCCACAGACGGCACCCCACCAGGCTCATAGCGATCTGGCTGTTATAGCTGCCCTTGGGTTTCTACACCTGACAAAATCAAAGCATTTTAATGGCCAAGGAGACATTTTAAACATCGAAGTCTAAACAAAGACAAAACCAGGAATTTTTTATTTTTTTTGGCAGCACCATGGGGCTTGTAGGATCTTCATTCCCTGGCCAGGCATAAAACCCGCACACTCGGCAGTGATAGCTCGGAGTCCTAACAACTGGATTGCCAGGGAATTCAAAACCAGGAATTCTTGATGCTAGGGCAGAAACGGGCAAATGCCACTTTATGAGCATTGAGTGCTTCAGATGGAGGTTTTAAGAAGCCTCTGCTTTCACCTGCGATTCCATTTTTAAGCTCTCATCCATGTCAATCTCTACTGAAATGTTACCAAAGTGGGTAGGGATTCCCTTAACTAGGGCACTGTAATCGCAATAAAAATGATGAGGGAGGTGAGTGGGAACAAGTCAATTGGACCCTGGACTTGAAAGGTAGGGAAGAACCAACTGGACCCGAGTTTATTTGCAACCTGCTGTAGAGTACCTGGAGTGGGAGTGGGGAAGCTACAAAGACACAGAGGGAAAGTCAGTCAGGGTAACAACTTGGCTTCCGTTCTATGGAAACATGAAGACTGGCCAAACATTGTAACGTCACATCATCCCCTGACCTACACTCTGACTAGAGGAAACACCTAATTTTTTTTCATAGTGATACTATATTCCAAGGGTCATGTGTCATATAAGCTAACGTGAATTTCACAGACATACCCTGAGGAAAAATGTCATCTTCTAGATAAAGCAGACTCTTTCAAGAAGCATTATTTCAAACCTGTAGGACTTCAGTGCAGCAGTTGTAAACCAAACTGTACTAAAGCATCCTTAAAATAAGCAATCACCCAGCTGTCTAAAGACAAAGTGGACTATGAATACCAATTTCTGACAGTTCACACTAAGTCATACCTCAGTCTTTGTGTGACTCTGAAGTCTGTGCGCTTGGCCGAAATGGGCATACATAATCCACTAGTCCAAATAAACTGATCCTCCTTTTAAAGACCTGGATGTGTTTGCCATTTACTATTAGTCCTATTTTAAATCAATGGTCAATTAACTAGATGGGTTCTGTCAATGTGAGCGGCAATTTCTGTAGCCTAAATCCTGAAAGAGGTCCAAAGGCAATTAAGGATGTCTTTAAAGAACATCTAAAACCCATTATCTAAATCAGAAATTATAAGATGTTAGCCAAACCTGACCAACAGACACATTTCCTTAGATCCATGGTGCTTCAATACCATGGTGCAAACATCTAAAAATGTAACAAAGACAAAAAGTAACCCCCAAAAAATCAACTTCCTATAATATGGAGTTGTGGCTAAGAACAGGATAGAAAAAGACAAGCTGGCAAAACCAGGCCCGCACTCCCCATGGCAATAATACACAGTGGTAGTAGGCACCAGCACCACCAGCATGAGCAAGCATGCACTCACACATGCACGCGTGCACACACCCCTGTAGCAGCTCCACGATTTTGCCACAGGCCCACTAACCCCTTTCAGTCTTTGAATTACAACATTACAAACTCCAACAAAATAATCTAAGCCTAATTCATACTTACCAGTTTTAACATACCAAAGTCAAGAGAATTCAACACATAACCTTTCTATTTCTCAGACAACTTTGTTAACAGCTTTTTCTCATTGACTCATGGACATATTTACTTCACACTGCCATCTCCAAACACAATGAAAATGATTTTAAAATTACCAGCATTACTATTCAATCTTCTTAGTCACATTCTTATCTCTTCATCCACTATTATACACTCACACACATTTCTCAAATCTGCTTCATAAGTGCTCGATATTCTGTATCATCTAGTATCTCATTATGGAGCTTCAGAATAAAATAATCCAGTACAAGAAAAGTCACAAATTAAGTCTGAAACAAAGTTGGGCTTAAGAGGCTGACAGTTAAATACACATCAAAATAAAATGTGCATTCTCTTGTAAATGGTCTTGACGATTTGGATCATAGGTACCTCTGGCTTACAAGATAATTATTTAAAATTCAATCATGTTAATGACATATATACATTCCAGCAACATATACTATAATGCAAAATACTGTTTTAATTCCTTTATAAAATCTGTACCAATAGGAATGGAAAAGAAACTCTTTAAAAAATCAACTATTAAATGGAAAGATGTAGTCTTATGATACATTGCTCCATCAAAAATTAAAAGTTAGAAAAAAATAAATGAAAAGAAAAATACTAACTTAAGGTATCACATGGCAACAGAAATCGATTAGGCTATGATCCACCAGCTCCATGTGTCGATTTTACTGAAACAGGGTCATCCCTGAAGTTTCAGCAGCAATTCACCAAACAGCAATCAAAATTTACTTGAAGATTAAGATACTAAGCTTTCCCCTCACCTGCCTCAAATCATTTTGAGACTTACAAGCTTATCTAAAGTAATTCTTCTCTTTAGATTTTCTTTGCTTTCTCCAACCTTTTCCTCACTTAAAATACACCTAAGTCTAACTAAGTTCTAGTTATACAAGGTCAGATGAGAGACAGAGATGAAACAACGTCCAGCTTCAAACAGTTTAGTTCTTGATAAGGAATCCCAGCGCACTCAGCCTGGCAAAGGCTGGCAGCTGCTGAATCAACACTGCACATCTGTCTGACAGAGAAGCTGTTCCATGCAGTGGAGTTCATTCACCGGACGCCTCACATACATTCTACATTTCACGGATGCAAAAGCTCAACCTTACTTAATTAGCATGCAAGCTATTAGGAAGCATGGCTCATGTTCACTTCTAAAACTTTCATGTTCAATTCAAAAACTTTTGAGCAAGTGCTATATGTCAGGTTTGACTCAAGTCTTGGATTCTGGTAGCTTACACAAAATTTATCTTCTGGAGTCTCTTCATTAATAAAGTGGGAATAATGGAAAATTACAATAAAGTTTAATACCTTGCCTGAAAGCACAAAGGTACCTTAATGACATACTGAACACCTACTGCCTCCAAGGTTATGTTACCAACTTATCTTCAAAGACCCTCCAACTGACGGATCACTCCCATTTCAGAGACAGAAATGAGGATTCAAGAGGGTTACGATTCCTTGTAGGCAGGTGCCAGGAACCAAATCCAGGTTCATTGTCTCTAAAGCTCTTTCTGCTGCCCCACTGTCAGTTCTTTGTTTATTCCAACATAACACAACCAGGACCTTCATTTCGGATCTTTTGCTCTTCTATTTATTGAGAAAACAAAAACTGGAGCACTGACTGAAGCGGAAGCATCTGTATCCAAAACAATCATACACAAAAGTATTAAGTAAAAAAGGGATTAAAGCTGCAAGAGGAAATTAAAAAAAAAATCATACATACCTTAAACATTTTACCTACATTTAATACATAAGTGTATTTCCCAATCTTAGTATGAAGTCAAGCCCTTGAGAGAATGGGACTGATGACGTAGAGCTCCTTGCTGAAGTTCCTTCTGCTTGATCTAAACCGTTATCTATAAATTCATTATCTACCATCTCCATTCCAGTTTCACCAAAGTGCAAAGCTTTAAGGAGTCCTTGTAACACAGTCTACATACAGAATCATCCTGGACTATTGTTATCTTCTCTCCACCACTTTATGACAGCTACATCTGATTCTACAGCCATTATTTTAGGGACTCACCTTCAGCTTGTTTTTCCAAAGAATCCAACTTGGTTTTCAGGAGAGGAAAAAAAAAAGTTTGTACTCATTTCATCAGTTTACATATTTAAATTATTATAAGAGCAAGATTACCTGCCATGAAATAGTTGTGGAAACCAACACAACTTCTGGTAAGCATACAACTCCCTCAGTGCAACGTGCACTGATCCGAAAGCAACTTACTAGCACCAGAGGTCAGCATGCTGTCTCATAGTCAAGAACTGCTTTAGACTGATGGGAACAGGAAGCCCCAAGGCAGCTCAGTAAGCATCAACCTTGTGGGTAAAGCAGAGCAGACGTGAAACAGACCTGTCCCTCAAGCACATGTAACCTACCAAAGGGGATGTGAAACATTCACCAATAAACTGTAACACTAACAAGAAAGCTGTCCACAGGATAAGACACAGACAAACACCATGCAAATTCAAAGGAAAGATTACAATTCATAACAGTGCAGGTCCACAGTATTTGTTTCATACACCAACTGAGTCAAAATGAACTTGAGGTACGTTTTCTTGGAGATGATCACTCCAAAAAAGCAGTGTCACACAGGCACCAAAGGAAATTAAAGGGAATGATATTTATAGGGATATACAGCAATTTTCTTTACTCAGTACTGTACAAAAATGGAGAATGAAAGAAACTAAAGGATAAGGTTAAAATAAAAGACTAGAGTCGTATCACAGGTGGCCTTGGATGCCAGACTTCATTCCGAATATCTCTGAGAAAGAGCACATTTCTGAATGTGCTGTAATTTGGCAATGGTGTTGACACAGTCAACTGATATGGGAAGGTGATAAAGTAATCAAAAAGGCATCACCACAATGCTCTGTAACAATGGTTTGTATTATTTCTCTAAAAATGCATCCCAATTTAACTCTTTCAAAGTATTTCAAGAACTTGTATCTCTGCACCCCAGAAAGCATATTTATAGGCATGGATTACCCTCCCCTCAGCAGTATGTTAGAGATCATCTAAGAAACTGCAAGAACCCAAGCAAGAAACCTAAGTAGCTCAGCTAGGGCAGAGAAGAGACTATATGGGAATAAGACTGCAGGAACAAAGAGTTGGATTGGTTTAGCCCCATGTGACAGAAAACAGGAGCCACAAACAGAAACAACTCAGGTAAGTTTGGGGGTAGGCGACTCATTAAGTTTGAACCAAACTGAGTTAGCAGCGCCATGGGAATATACCAGCACAGAAAAGCACCAAATGCCAGAGTTCTTGGCTTGTTACCAAAGAAAGGCAAACCATATGAAGGTCAAACCATACGAAGGCAAGGGTACAGTATAGAAAGAGGAGGGAAAGGAAGGGATCAAAGCAGAAATCCCAGGATATAGCTCCGTAAGAAGTTAAGACAAATGGTCAACCTAGGAAATTATGTCTGTTTCCTCTAAATCAGGGGTCAGCAAGCTTTTTTGTTGTTGTTGTAAAGGACCAGATAATAAATATAAACAAATGAATAGGGTTATGTTCCAACACACCTGTATTTATGGACTCTGGTATTTGAATTTCATATAACTTCCATAAAAACTTTTAATTTTTTCCCAACTACTTAAAAATGTAAAATCCTTCGTTAATCCTACAGGCCGCACAAATGCAGGCAACAGGTCAGATTTGGCCTGTGAGCCATACAGTTTGCCAACTGCTATTTGGAGCACAACAAGGATATTAGGACTGGATTAACTGTCTTTTTCCAAACTTCTGATGATAGTTTTTCCTTCAGATAAATTAGTAATTTACCAGATATTCATTAAATATTAATGACTTCTTTAAATCTGACTAATTCCTTCAATTTGATTCCCCTGAGAAAGATTAACTACATGTGTTGGCAAATAGTCCCTGTTGGTTTAGAATTGCCTTCCACTGAACAGATGCATTCCTCATGATGAACAGATAAATCCTACCTGTACTACAAATACAGTGAAGGTACTAGATGAAAAACATTACTGTAGAATTTCTTCATTACTTTCAAACTTAAAGTTTTCCTTGGAGTGATTTTATAATCTAAAGGTTGAGAAGCTTCAATGCTAGTCTGCATTGTGAAAACATCTAGATTTTGAAAGGCAATAAACATCTGCATTAAATGTGCGAATCACAAAGAAAAGGAAGAAAGTTTAGTGCAGAAAGTCAACTTATGACCAGCAGTCTTCACACATACAAACCATGTCTGGTAAGGAAGGCTTCCTCAGCCCCCAGCCACTGCTTGTACCTTAGCTATAGGTCAGGGGCAGAGACAGCATTCCTTCTTCAATCGCTTGCTGCAGCAATTAACTGGAAACTCAAGAAAACTTTAGTACCAAGTCAAAGTACGACACTGCTTGCCCACAAGGCTCAGTTCTTTCCTTACTGGGTAACTGTTTTAAGTGATCTGATTGCAAGTAGACAAAGCACAAAGGGTGGTTACTGAAGATAAAGGTACAAGCTAAGCTGTTATGGGCATGCTGGTGAGGAGGGAGGGAAAAAAAAAAAAAAACAAAACAGTCATCTGACAACTAGAACAAGGATGTTTCCATTTGAACTTGTCTGCCACCACCTGACAGCAAAAGTACCACTAGTTCCTAGTTATCAAATATTGCCAAGCAAGCCAAGCTACAATGACCTACGGGTGGCCAGTCTCATACTGAGTTCCTGGTTAGACCCGACGCTTCCAGAATGTATCTAAAATGCTAACAGTTTGCGGAAACTACTTTCACAAGACGCTAAACTTGGGATACAACTCTAGAATACACTTTTGCCAGGTCTTCTAATCAAAAAAGCTTGACTGAAGAAAAATATGACAAACTCTTTCCTGCATTATCAGAAAACCTATTGCTTTGTACAATTATAGAAACTAGAATATAACTATACTTCTATTTCTAAATGTATAAAACCCAAGTCATAAACTCAGCACATCATAAAACTCTTTACTTGCAAAGAACTATTTCAATGGGCTACCTTAAAATTTTAAATATAATCTGACTTTCAATGAAATTAAGTATGAAAGATACTGAACATAAACTTGTGAAATCTGT
Organism: Capricornis sumatraensis; assembly: GCF_032405125.1. NCBI lineage: Eukaryota > Metazoa > Chordata > Mammalia > Artiodactyla > Bovidae > Capricornis > Capricornis sumatraensis. The sequence goes on from NC_091069.1 coordinate 107,893,406, forward strand.
TTTAATGAAAAAGATTTTCAAAGTAGCCATCTGCTTTTACTTCTATTTGAAAAAATACACAAGAGGATATATAAATGCTATTTTATTGTACACACCTGTATTTACTTAGAATTAAACTAAGAATTAGAACTAATTATTGTTTAAACCATTAACCTTTAATTCTTTGTGGAAAAATTCCTGAGTAGCAATGAGAAGAGTTCAGGAAAAAATATTTTCCCCGGGATTTTACAACTCTAAATATTCCAACTGGTTATCATCCTTTGGGCAAACATGATAACACATGTTAAGTGTTCCTAAACTAAGTAACCAAAAAATATAAATGTTCTGCATAGACCTCTTTCTAACCTCAAAATCCTCTTCCTGAGCCTATCCCAAATATACAAATTTTTCTACAAAGTTCAGTTTTTCAACACAGTACATGGCTTTAAAGTTAAAAAACTGTTGATTCATTCTTTTACCTAGCTTAAATGAAGTGCCAATCTTTTATATCAAATTTCAAAGTGAACTCAAAAGACATAACCCATTTCTCAAACTCTCAAAAGAGAAGGGACCTCAGAAATGAGAGTCATATCTCACCCACCAAAGTCATGACCTCTCATCTCCTCTACCTACCTAAACTTCCCACAGTAAGAGGTCAGCGGGAACGTGGAGAAAACTCATCATCTCACAGGTACTTGGTTAATTTTTCAGTTGTTGGAAAATGTCTTCCAGAGGCTGGACTGAGACTGCTTGCAGTGTGTGGTCTTTCCTCTGCAGCTGTGTCCTTCCACACTACAGCCTTGAATACTGTGTTTGCAAGAAGTGAATATAACTCTCACAATGCTAATCTATGACAAGCTTCTCAAAACCTTTTTATTCTGGAGACCCTTCTACATAATGGTCTAATACTGGTCTAAGCATCCACCTTCTCAAATGGCTTTAATCATGACCTTTAAAAGTCTAATTTCACCACATCCATGACTTTACTGCATCAATTTTCAGAATTAAAGTTATCTACTTTTTGCACCAGATTATGGAAATAAGACAACTTTATATATGTGTGTTAAATAAAACTCAAGCTAAATGGTACCTGCAAATAAATTTCTTCTTGGGAGGTCTGGCATCTACATTCCTAAGTGCACAGACTTGCAAGTGCAAAAAAAGCAGACTCACACTGACTCCCAACTGCAAACAGAGAAAACGTCTAAGTGACTAGTTCAATAAGGATTCATTCTACGTATTACACCCTGAAATCTTCCAATAGGGACTCGTATAGAGACTGCTACAATGCAGTGGGGCTCCAACACAAGAAATGCTATGAAAGCCTCAACACAGTATCTGCCTCTTAAATTCAACACCTCTTCTATGCTCAATTTTAAGGACTCTGAGCTAGGGAGTCAAAGGAAATGCAAGAGTTGGAGAAGGAAAAGTAATACACCCTAAAGAGAGGAGGAATGCTCTTCAGGCCTATGGGGGTGGTTTAGTCACTAAATCAGGTCCAGCTCTTTTGCAACCGCATGGACTGTAGCCCACCAGGCTCAAACACTCTTCAGGCCTATAGAATATCCTCACCCCCTAAAAGAAACAGAAAAATCTCTCTGGGAATCTATGAAAAGACTGCAAAAATTAGTCTCAACATCCACATCTAAGAATTACCTAGAGTATTCTCTCCATTCCAAAATACATAAATGACTTGAGGGAGGTGGAAATTAAGTCATCAAAAAGGTACACCGTAAGAGACATACACATTTCAGAATCTAAAAATATAAAAGACATGCTACTTAAAATTGGAGTTACATACAATACGCTACCTATAGCAGAACCACAAAACTGCTGCATGTCAGAAAGGTTTCCCTGAAGCCTGTCAAAGCTCATCATATCATTTTTCATTTATTTCCCCCAAAGTATTGATCTTATTTTAGAACTCAATTTTCCCAAATTGAAAGCAAGCAGAACTTGGAAGACAGAAAGTTTTGTGTTTGTTACTCAAATTGACAACCTACTCAAAAGCAAGTTTTATGAATACAAAAAAGAGAGGCTTTTTTTTTTTTAATCGTTTAATCTTACTTTATTTAGGTCAAGGATCTCTTCAACACAACTTCATCATCATCGTTACAATGTCCTTATCTGCAGCCGTGGAGGCCTACGCCTCCAGGCAGGAGTTCACCTTGATTATCTGCAAAGCACCCCCCGCACACACACTTGCCAGGATTTCAAGAAAGGTTAATTGAATTATTATTTTAAACTGCACTATGTAGCTCATCTGGAATAAAATTATGTGTGCTCCACAGCACAGATGATTGAATAGTGGTTGTTACAGGATACAAAATAAAAAATATATAACATAATAAGTACATTTAACATACTAGAAGCTCAACAAATGTACAGTACTCGCAGCTATGCTAAAGACAAAGAAGAGTTCTGAATTTTCATTTCAAAGGTTTATAGAACAAACAAACACTATACACATTGACTCATGATACTTGCTTTCTCCCTAAAACAAGGTGAAACAAAAGAAATTTCAATACATTTCCTAGGTTCTGATACCTCCTAAAAGGGGTAAGTTAAAAGGAAGATTTTTTTTCATTGTTCCTATTCTCTTAAGCGCTACATTTTAGAGCGAAGTGGGCCAAGAAAGCGGTAATACTTAAGAGGCTAAACAATGCAACCTTATCGTCCCCCAAATTCAGGAAGAACAAGCTTGAGGCCACAACAGCATGCCTGACCAGTCTCTCCAGACCTGATCCAGAGACATTGGTGCCTTCCCAGCTCACAGTGTGCAAAGAACGTAAAAATTTCCTAATGCTCTGGGATTGGTAGTTTTCCAATAGCCCCAAATTTAAGTACCACCTAACTTTCTAACAGGTCGTTTTCAAAACTGACCCGAAATATAAAATGTGCCCAAGTCTCTGGCGCTGTTAAGAAGCTAGCTATGTTCTCTAAGTCCAAACATCAATATTTTGTTGTTGTTGTCGTTATCTATACCTGGAAGGGAAGGGTGGGGGAGAGAGGGAAAAAAAAAAAAAAGCATACACCACAAGCTACGTTACCAAATTCACAGAAGAATGGGGGTTTCGGCGACGGCTTGAGGAGCACCTGACCCAGAACAGAGAACGAAGAGCGGCTCCGGGCTGCGAGGTCCCTGTCCTTGGCCACACCATTCCCTGGAGTGGAACGGGCTTGCAGGATCGCTTAGCATCCCTCCAAATCTGAAATCCCCTACCTCAAGAGCAATCAAAAGCAGGGCGGGGGGAAGGGGGGGAAGACAAGTTTCCTCCGGAAGGCGCAAAAATAAAAAATAAAAAAAAATAAGGCCACAACTTGGATGAATGAAAACTGGGCTAAGGGCACCCGGAGTAGGACTACCGCTGAAGTCAGAAAAAGATAAAGTCAAAGAATTTTTTTTTTTTTAACGTGAGAGCCGGTTCTACGCGACCGTAGTCCAGACACAACCGCTCGCGCACGCGCGCGCGCGCGCACACACACACACACACACACACACACACACACACACACGCACACACGCTTTGGGGAAGGTTTTATTGAGCACGGACGGTTCTGGGGCGGCCGGCGGGCGCTACAGTGGAAGGCGGGCGGGCGGGCGGGCGGGCGGCGGAGGCAGTCTGAGGCGAGTGGGAGGCGGCGGAGCGGGGCCGGCGACGAGGCAGCTTCGCGACGGCGGGCGCGCGGGGGGCCCCGGGCTCCGGGCCCGCGCTGGCGCGTGTCCTCCCCGCGGACCTTCTCACTGGGATCCCGAGGGCCGGCCCGTCCCCCCACCTCCCGTCGCCCGCCCGCCCGCCCGCCCGGCGAGGCCGCGTGCGAGGCACACACCCTCCCGCGCCGGCACACCCCCGCCTCCCGCGCGCACGCGGCCTCGCCGGGCCGGCGGGGGCCGCCCCCCCTCCACAAGCGCCCCCTCAAGCAAGAACGCCCGCCGCCCCGGTCCCCCCGCCTCCCCCCTCAACCTCCGGCCGCGCGGGGACTGAGGGAAGGGGCGGCGGCGGCGGCCTAGCGGGGAAGGCGGGCTCTGAGGAGAGATGAGGTGGTGGGGGAGGCGGTGGGAAGGTCACTTACCCGCTGCATGGCTTTCAGGATCAAAGCCAGCTCGTAGCGGGGCATGCCCGAATGGACGGCGGGTGGCTTCCGCACCGAGCCGGCTCCCGGGACACCGGAGGGCGGGGGTGGGCTGACCCGCGCGGAGAACCTGACGGACTTGACTGACTGGGCCGGAAGGCTCCCGGGCGGCGACAGCACGCTCCGGCCGCGCGAGCCCGGGCTTAAAGGCGCTGGCAGCTGCGCAGACGGGCTGCCACGCCCCCTCGGCGGGCCACACCCCCCACACGGGCGCCAGGCCACGCCCCCTCCTTAAGGCGACCTCACCGCGCCCCCATCGAAAAGCCCGGCTCTCAGCGGCGCGCGGCCCCCACCGGGGACCCTCCCGCGCCCCTCTCCCGCCCCACCCCAGCCCCCAGTTCCCGGGCAGGGCCCGCGCGACTGAGCGGAGACGCGCCGCGGGGTCTCTCCGGCCGGAAGCCGCCAGCAGCCACCGATCGCCACCCCCCCGACCCTGCTGCTGCCGCGCTGGCTACGTATGCTTCTCGAACCAGCTGGAACTTTCCAGGCCTCCCATCTCGTCCTGGGCGGCGGGCGAGCTTGCCCCCCCCCCCGTGTGCGCGTGCGCTGCGGTGCGGTGCGGTGCGGTGCGGTTCGTGCGCGCGCGCGCGCGCGCGTGCGTTCCTATTCCGGGGCGCGAGGGGCCTGGTCCACGGCCACGCTTCTCCGCGCGGGAATGTCTGCGGGACACGGGGTTCTCTTTCCCCGCACCCCCGCCCCACCCCCGGCCGCTCACCCAGATTCTGGAACGTTCTGCGGCTTGGATCTGCGCCCCCCCCCCCCCACCACCACCACACACCACCACTCCCTACTCCGCAGGGGGAGCTACCTGGGTGGGCTGCCCTAAGCGCCCTTGCTTCAAGCTCTCCTTTTCCAGCGTGGCTGCCCAGGGGCGGCTTCCCGGGACCCCTTCGCCGCAGAAAGTGGGCGCCTGGAGCCGGTAGTGGCTGGAGGGCTTCCCTATTGGCCCCATCCCTCGCGGGCTGCCTGACCTTGGGGCCGGCTCCTGGATAAAAGGGGGCTGTGAAGGGCACCTACTTTCTAGGGGCCGTGATAACCTGCGAGTGACTTGATGCTCATAAACCGCTGAGAACGATGCCTGGCACACATTGGCATTTGTTGTTGTATGCGCATAGCCTGACCCACGTGTTGTTGCTAAGGACAGGCTAACACTCCGGCTCAAACCGATATTCTTTTCAATGTTTACTGGGGGTTCACTTACAGAACTCAAGCTGAAAGCTTGGACGGCCATTTAGTAACCGTCTGGGATCGTACGTGCCCTGGACGCAGTGCCACCCCACCCCCCAAACATGCACACAGCTCACTGCCCAACAGCCTTGGCTGTGCTCGCCCTGGCACATGGTGGTGGTGGTGGTTTAGTCGCTAAGTCGTGTCCAACTCTTGTGACCGCATGGGCTGTAGCCCGCCAGGCTCCTCTGTCCGTGGGATTTTCCAGGCAAGAATACTGGAGTGGGTTGCCATTTCCAGACCCAGGAATAGAACCAGGAAGGGAACCGGGGGTCTCCTGCCTCACAGGTGGATTCCTGCATTGCGGGCGAATTCTTTACCAACTGAGGCAGGAGTTGGACTCAGTGCATCTTTCTCAAGCTGTGCTCCTGATACCCCTGCAACTGTCGCCCCTGCCCATGCTTGCCCCATTAAAAGGGTCTGTAGGCAAGATGTTTGTCAACATTTCAGTGCTTTAATAATAGGGAAAGCTTACTGAGCACTTACTATGCGCCAGGCACCACAGTGCGGCTTTTACATGTGTGTTATTGGTGCAGGCTACTATCCATGGGGTCGCAGAGTCGGGCATGATTGAGCGACTTCACTTTCACTTTTCACTTTCACTTTGTCAGTCTCCTAACAGCTAGCTCTATGAGGCAAGAACTATTATGGTAACCCCTCCTTAGGGATTTAGAAACGGGCACGCAAGACCAGCCCCAGGTCTGATAGGAACAGGGACCGAGTTTGGAGCCAAACTATTTGGAGGCTGAGCTCATGCAGTTTTGCAGTAGGTCTACTATGTACTCTGTGTAAACCAAAATTGAGATTCCCATTTACCACCTTATCCAGACATCTTATTGGTTCTTATCCCCAACCTCCCATCCACCACTAAAGGTAAGGATGGTTTCAATACAACCGCTTCTGTGATACCTGGATTTTGACATTTTCTTTGACCTCTCCATCACCTTGTCCTTTCAAAGAGAAACCGTGGAGGCAGTAGTACAAATTACCTGGTTAGTGTAATTTCGCCTTTGGTTAAAGAGAGTAGGATAGTGTAAATAAATAAAAAGAAGGAAGTAAGAAATTTCTGAACCTTCAGAAGTGAGTCAGGTACAGATTTCCCAGGATGGTACCTACCTCAGCTGTCCCTCCTGATATCAACCACATGTCCCAGTTTAAATGAGAAAATGTGGATCCCCAAAGGAATATGCCAAGCCAAAGACCAGGGCAATACCATGAGCTGACTTCAACTTTTAGCATCTCCTCTAGAGTCGCTAGAGGAGATTTCCTCTAGGGAAATTTCCCCTAATGCCCAGGGTTGCTTGAGAATCTGGTTTCCTCCCTTCCTCCTCCCTCTAACCTGAAAAGTAGCATAAGGAAATTAGCCTGATTGAATAATATTTCAACAGTCAGCACCCCCAACTCTCCCAATCTGGTGACTGCCTGAGGGCTCATTGGTTTCTTTTGAAAAGGAGAAGAAGGAGTTGTACTCCTTTAATTACTTGAAACGTTGATTAAAACATGCTTACTGCAGTTGAAACATGTAAATAAGAAAATACATTCAGTAGCTGTTTACTGTTCCTTCTTTTTTGGTTGTTAGTAAATTTTCTGCTGTGTGCTCAGTCGCTTTGCTGTGTCTGACTCTTTGCAACCTCATAGACTATAGGCCGCCAGGCTCATCTATCCATGGGATTGTCCAGGCAAGAAAGTTGGGTTGTCATATCCTCCTCCAGGGGATCTTCCCCACACAGGGATCGATCCTGAGACTACTGTGTCTCCTGAGTTGCAGGCATATTCTTTTACTGAGCCACTGGGAAAGTCCCCATTAATATATTTTCAGTTCAGTTCAGTTCAGTCGCTCAGTCGTGTCCAATTCTTTGTGACCCCATGAATTGCATCACCCCAGGCCTCCCTGTCCATCACCAACTCCTGGAGTTCACTCAGACTCACACGTCCATCAAGTTAGTGATGCCATCAAGCTGTCTCATCCTCTGTCGTCCCCTTCTCCTCCTGCCCCCAATCCCTCCCAGCATCAGAGTTTTTTCCAATGAGTCAACTCTTCGCATGAGGTGGTCAAAGTACTGGAATTTGAGCTTCAGCATCATTCCTTCCAAAGAAATCCCAGGACTGATCTCCTTTAGAATGGACTGGTTGGATCTCCTTGCAGTCCAAGGGACTCTCAAGAGCCTTCTCCAACACCACAGTTCAAAAGCATGAATTCTTCGGCACTCAGCTTTCTTTACAGTCCTACTCTCACATCCATACATGACCACTGGAAAAACCATTGCCTTGACTACAACCCTTCAAAAAAAATTTTAACCACAGTAGCAGAATACTGGTGGGTTCATTTTAAAAAAATAATAAAATCATAGAGAATGCTGCTGCAAATTGAGTATCTTCCTATGATAGCTGTAAGTGTTAATTCACCAAAAAAGATTTTTTTGAATTTTGTACTATTTGTAGACATTTAGTGGGCTTCCCGTGGTAGCTCAGATGGTGAAGAATTTGCCTGCAGTGCAAGGAATCCAGGTTCACTCCTTGAGTTGGAAAGATGCCCTGGAGAAGGGGATAGCTGCCCACTCCAGTATTTTTGCCTGGGAAATCCCATGGACAGGGGAACCTGGTGGGCTACAGTCCATGGAGTAGCAAAGAGTCAGGCACAACTAAGCGACTAATACACACACACACAGAGTCATTTAGAATTATAAAATGTTTCTGCAGTATTCATTTATTAATTTTAAAAATTGCTCTGATACTTAGAAATAAGCTTAACCAAAAAGGTGAAATGTCAATGTACTGAAAACTACAGAACACTAATGAGAGAAATTAAAGCAGACACAAATAAATGGAAAGAGATCCATGTTCATGAGTTGGAAGAATTAATATTGTTAAGATGCTGGTACTACCCAAAGCAATCTACAGATTCAATGCAATTTTTATCAAAATCTCAATAATAATTTTAGAGAATTTTGGAAAAACAATCCTAAAATTCATATGGAATTTAAAAAACAAAACAAAAAAAAACCCTGAAAAGCCAAAGCAATTTTGAGCAAGAAGAACAAACCTGGAGGCATTGTACTTCCTGATTTCAAACTGTATTACAAAGTTATAGTAAGCAAAATAGTACTAGCATAAAAACAGACATATATACCAGTGGAACAGAATAGAGTGACTAGAAATAAACTCACAAGTATAAGGTTAACCAATAACCTTCAACAGGGATCCAGGAATACATAAGGGGAAAAGGATAATTTCTTCAGTATATTGTGCTGGAAAAACTGCATGTCCACTTGACTTGTCTTATACCTTTCATTATAGGGGACTGGAATGCAAAAGTAGGAAGTCAAGAAACACCTGGAGTAACAGGCAAATTTGGCCTTGGAATACGGAATGAAGCAGGGCAAAGACTAATAGAGTTTTGCCAAGAAAATGCACTGGTCATAGCAAACACCCTCTTCCAACAACACAAGAGAAGACTCCAGACATGGACATCACCAGATGGTCAACACCGAAATCAGATTGATTCTATTCTTTGCAGCCAAAGATGGAGAAGCTCTATACAGTCAACAAAAACAAGACCAGGAGCTGACTGTGTCTCAGATCATCAACTCCTTACTACGAAATTCAGACTTAAATTGAAGAAAGTAGGGAAAACCACTAGACCATTCAGGTATGACCTAAATCAAATCCCTTATGATTATACAGTGGAAGTGAGAAATAGATTTAAGGGCCTAGGTCTGATAGATAGAGTGCCTAATGAACTATGGAATGAAGTTCGTGACATTGTACAGGAAACAGGGATCAAGACCATCCCCATGGAAAAGAAATGCAAAAAAGCAAAATGGCTGTCTGGGGAGGCCTTACAAATAGCTGTGAAGAGAAGAGAGGCAAAAAGCAAAGGAGAAAAGGAAAGATATAGCATCTAAATGCAGAATTCCAAAGAATAGCAAGAAGAGATAAGAAAGCCTTCTTCAGCGATCAATGCAAAGAAATAGAGGAAAACAACAGATTGGGAAAGACTAGAGATCTCTTCAAGAAAATTAGAGATACCAAGGGAACGTTTCATGCAAGGATGGGCTCAATAAAAGACAGAAATGGTATGGACCTAACAGAAGCAGAAGATATTAAGAAGAGGTGGCAAGAATACACAAAAGAACTGTACAAAAAAAGATCTTCACGACCCAGATAGTCATGATGATGTGATCACTAATCTAGAGCCAGACATCTTGGAATGTGAAGTCAAGTGGGCCTTAGAAAGCGTCACTACGAACAAAGCTAGTGGAGGCGATGGAATTCCAATTGAGCTGTTTCACATCCTGAAAGATGATGCTGTGAAAGTGCTCCACTCAATATGCCAGCAAATTTGGAAAACTCAGCAGTGGCCACAGGACTGGAAAAGGTCAGTTTTCATTCCAATCCCAAAGAAAGGCAATGCCAAAGAATGCTCAAACTACTGCACAATTGCACTCATCTCACATGCTAGTAAAGTAATGCTCAAAATTTTCCAAGCCAGGCTTCAGCAATACGTGAACTGTGAACTTCCTCATGTTCAAGCTGGTTTTAGAAAAGGCAGAGGAACCAGAGATCAAATTGCCAACATCAGCTCGATCATCGAAAAAGCAAGAGAGTTCTAGAAAAACATCTATTTCTGCTTTATTGACTATGCCAAAGCCTTTGACTGTGTGGATCACAATAAACTGTGGAAAATTCTGAAAGAGATGGGAATACCAGACCACCTGACCTGCCTCTTGAGGAACATGTATGCAGGTCAGGAAGCAACAGTTAGAACTGGACATGCAACAACAGACTGGTTCCAAATAGGAAAAGGAGTACGTCAAGGCTGTATATTGTCACCCTGCTTATTTAACTTATATGCAGAGTACATCATGAGAAACACTGGACTGGAAGAAACACAGCTGGAATCAAGATCACCGGGAAAAATATCAATAACCTCAGATATGCAGATGACACCAGCCTTATGGCAGAAAGTGAAGAGGAGCTAAAAAGCCTCTTGATGAAAGTGAAAGAGGAGAGTGAAAAAGTTGGCCTAAAGCTCAACATTCAGAAAACAAAGATCATGGCATCCGGTCCTATCACTTCATGGGAAATAGATGGGGAAACAGTGGAAACAGTGTCAGACTTTATTTTGGGGGGCTCCAGAATCACTGCAGATGGTGACTGCAGCCATGAAATTAAAAGACGCTTACTCCTTGGAAGAAAAGTTATGACCAACCTAGACAGCATATTCACAAGCAGAGACATTACTTTGCCGACTAAGGTCCATCTAGTCAAGGCTCTAGTTTTTCCTGTGGTCATGTATGGATGTGAGAGTTGGACTGTGAAGAAGGCTGAGCACCGACGAATTGATGCTTTTGAACTGTGATGTTGGAGAAGACTCTTGAGAGTCCCTTGGACTGCAAGGAGATCCAACCAGTCCATTCTGAAGGAGATAACTCTGGGATTTCTTTGGAAGGAATGATGCTAAAGCTGAAACTCCAGTTCTTTGGCCACCTCATGGGAAGAGTTGACTCATTGGAAAAGACTCTGATGCTGGGAGGGATTGGGGGCAGGAGGAGAAGGGGACAACAGAGGATTGAGATGGCTGGATGGCATCACCGATTCAATGGACATGAGTTTGAGTGAAGTCCGGGAGTTGGTGATGGACAGGGAGGCCTGGCGTGCTGCAATTCATGGGATCACAAAGAGTCGGACACAACTGAGCAACTGAACTGAACTGAACTGAACTGAAGACTTAAAACCATAAAGCTCCTAGAAGAAAACATGGAAGAAGCTTCTTAACATCGGCTTTGGTGATAATTTCTTGGGGACTTTTGTGGTGGCCCCATGGTTAAGAATCCACCTGCCAGTGCAGGGAACGTGGTTTTGATCCCTGGTCTGGGAAGATCCTTGGGATTATCATCTGGGAAATGCAAATCAAAGCTGCAATGAGAATTTACCTCACACCTGCTGAAAGGACTGTTACCAAAAAGCCAAGAGAACACAGGTATGGCAAGAGCCTGGAGAAAAGAGAACCCTATACACTATTGGTGAGAATGTAAATTGGTGCAGCCACTATGGAAAACAGTATGGATGCTCTGCAAAATATATATATGTATATAAGTACCATATGACCCAGGAATCCTTCTTCTGATTCTATATCTAAAAGAATTGAAATCAAAATGTTAAAGAGATATCTCACTCATGTTTGTTGTAGCATGATTACAACAGCGAAGAGAGGAAATAAAATGTCCAGGAATGGGGCTTCCCTGATGGTCCAGTGGTTAAGAATCCAGCTCCCAACACAGGAGATATGGGTTCAATCCCCACTCCAGGAAGATGCTGCAGACCAACTAAGCCTGGGTACCACAGCTACTGAGCCCACCCTGGAACTACAGAAGCCCAAATGCCTGGAACCTGTGGTCCCCAGCAAGAGAAGACATCATAGTGAGAAGCCCAGGCACCACAATAAAAAATTGTCCTGGCTCACCGCAACTATAGGAAGTCCATGCACAGCAACAAAGACCCAGCACAGCCAAAAAATAAAATAAGTAAATAAATCTTTTTTTAAGAATGTCCAAGAGTAGATAAAGAAGATGTGGTAAATGGGATATTATTCGGCCTTGAAAAAGAGAAACTTTGCTGTTTATTTGCAAACATGAGCTCAATAAAGGACAGAAATGTTATGGACCTAAAAGAAGCAAAAGATATTAAGAAGAGGTGGCAAGAATACACAGAAGAACTGTACAAAAAAGATCTCCATGGATAAAACCGGAGGATATTATGTAAGTAAAATAATCCAAACACAGAAAGACAAATGCTATACGATACCAGGTACATGAAATATCTAAGGTAGTTAAACACATAGAAGCATACATGGGAAGTGATTGGCAGGAGCTGCGAGAAAGGAGGAACCAGGAGGCATTAGTCAAAGAATACAAAGTCTCCGTTTGACAAGAAAAAAATTTTTTTCTGTAATTTAGAGTTTCCTCAAAATTCTCCAAGCCAGGCTTCAGCAATACGTCAACCGTGAACTTCCAGATGTTCAAGCTGGTTTTAGAAAAGGCAGAGGAACCAGAGATCAAATTGCCAGCATCCGCTCGATCATCGAAAAAGCAAGAGAGTTCCAGAAAAACATCCATTTCTGCTTTATTGACTATGCTAAAGCCTTTGACTGTGTGAATCACAATAAACTGTGGAGAATTCTGAAAGAGATGGGAATATCAGACCACCTGACCTGCCTCTTGAGAAACCTGTATGCAGGTCAGGAAGCAACAGTTAGAACTGGACATGGAACAACAGACTGGTTGCAAATAGGAAAAGGAGTATGTCAAGGCTGTATATTGTCACCCTGCTTATTTAACTTATATGCAGAGTACATCATGAGAAATACTGGGCTGGAAGAAGCACAAGCTGGAATCAAGATTGTTGGGAGAAATATCAATAACCTCAGATATGCAGATGATACCACCCTTATGGCAGAAAGTGAAGAGGAGCTAAAAAGCCTCTTGATGAAAGTGAAAGAGGAGAGTGAAAAAGTTGGCCTAAAGCTCAACATTCAGAAAACAAAGATCATGGCATCTGGTCCCATCACTTCATGGGAAATAGATGGGGAAACAGTGGAAACAGTGTCAGACTTTATTTTGGGGGCTCCAGAATCACTGCAGATGGTGACTGCAGCCATGAAATTAAAAGACGCTTACTCCTTGGAAGGAAAGTTATGAGCAACCTAGACAGCACATTGAAAAGCAGAGACATTACATTACCAACAAAGGTCCATCTAGTCAAGGCTATGGTTTTTCCAGTGGTCATGTATGTATGTGAGAGTTGGACTGTGAAGAAAGCTGAGCATCGAAGAATTGATGCTTTTGAACTGTGGTGTTGGAGAAGACTCTTGAGAGTCCCTGGGACTGCAAAGAGATCCAACCAGTCCATTCTGAAGGAGATCAGTCCTGGGTGTTCTTTGGAAGTAATGATGCTAAAGCTGAAACTCCAATACTTTGGCCACCTCATGCAAAGAGTTGACTCATTGGAAAAGACTTTGATGCTGGGAGGGATTGGGGGCAGGAGGAGAAGGGGACGACAGAGGATGAGGTGGCTTGATGGCATCATCAACTCGATGGACATGGGTTTGCATGAACTCCAGGAGTTGGTGATGGACAGGGAGGCCTGGTATGCTGCAGTTCATGGGGTCGCAAAGAGTCGGACACGACTGAGCCACTGAACTGAACTGAATTGAAACATTTTATATGGTATATGTTTAAGATTTGATTAGCCAGAAATTGTAATTCATTTTCAACTAAGTTTTTGTGATAGGGAATAAGTGGTGTAGTGGTAAAGAATCCACCTGCCAAAGTAGGAGATGTAAGAGACTCAGGTTTGATCCCTGGGTTGGGAAGATCCCCTGGAGAAGGAAATGACAACCCACTCCAGTATTCTTGTCTGGAGAGTCCCATGGACACAGGAGCCTGGTGGGCTACAGTCCACAGAGTCACAAAGAGTGAGATACGCCTGAGCACACACACTACATTACATTTTTAGAAAAGAAAAAATAAGAAGGGAAGTCAAGAGAGTTCCCTGGTGGTCAGGGGCTACTCTGTGCTCTCAGTGCAGGGGACGCAGGTTCAATCCCTTGTCACGAAGCTAGATCCCACAGGTCACAACTAAAGATCCACGTGCCACGACTAACACCTGGTGCAGCCACAAAGAAGCCCAGATGTCAAAATCTGATCCTTTTCCAAAAAAGTAACTTCAGTAAATGCCCTAGGCCAGTATAATCACCTTTGCCTTCTTCTTTTATATTCCTATGTAAGGAGACTTGACCTTGAGTTCACACGAGATCATTAATTCTCAAAGATACCTCAAAAATAGACCTGAGTTTGTAACTACAGCCCTTAGAAAATGAAGAAATGTGAATGTTTTCAATCAATGGAGAAAAAACATCCCATGGTGTCACCAAGTCATATTTAAAACTGTCAATCATTGCTCTCATCAGCCCATCAGCTTCTCCATGGTGAAAAAGGGAGCCACCATTTCTGGCAAATTCGAACTCCGTCTCCCAAATCCCTCCTCACTGAGACCTGGGACTGTTTTCATCACTAATTGCTCAGAGCCAGACTGTGGCCCTGTAAAGTTCTGTATCTCTGCCTGGCTGCTCAGTACCACCTTTGTTCCTCATACAGTGGCTCACACCCAAGTCTCAACATATCAAATTTATCTTGTTCCTAAATGTTTTACCAGTGATCCAGTGAAAGAAAAAAAAAAAGTGTTAGTCATTCAGTCATGTCCTACTCTTTGTGACCTGTGGACCATAGCCCACCAGGCTCCTCTGTCCATGAATACTTGTCTCCCAGCAAGAATACTGGAGCGGGTTGCCATTCCCTTCTCCAGGGGGATCTTCCTGACTTAGGAATCAAACCCAAGTCTCCCGCATTGCAGGCAGATTCTTTACCATCTAAGCACCAGGGAAGCCCTGTGAACCAGTAATGTTTCCTGTCCCCCACTCCCCACACCCTTGCCCCCACGTTTAGATCCTTTTAGCCATGTTGATTTGCCTGCAGTTGTCTCTCTTCTCAGCAAGCCTCCTGGAAATATCTAGACTAATCTTTACCTCTCTCAGCCCATCAACTTGCATGTGCTATTGGTTGTGTGCCTTGCAGAAAGAAACCCTGTGGGCAACGTACATTATTAGGTCGGACATTAGGCAGTTTCCTAAACATTTTCCTCCCTTTTGATATACCAATTTCAAGTTATTTTTTAATTTTGAAAAAATAAGGGGTTTTTTTTGTTTGTTTTTTTTTGTTTTTTTTTTTAGAAAGAGGGACAGCTCACCTCTGGGCTTCACTTACAAGGAAAGATAAAAAGATAAAGCAAAAGTTTGCCTAAATGGAATATCGGAGAAGGCAATGGGACCCCACTCCAGTACTCTTGCCTGGAAAATCCCATGGACGGAGGATCCTGGTGGGCTGCAGTCCATGGGGTCACAGAGTCGGACACGACTGAGCGACTAAGCAGCAGCAGCAGCAAATGGCATGTTCTCTCATCTTCACCTTTGCCTGCCCTCCCCTGCGCATAAATTATGGGATGTTTGTGGGAGACCTTCTCCTTAGCACAGGATCTTTTTTTTAGGAAACAAATACTTAATGTATTTTTTAATTTTATGACTATAAAGAGACAATACTTCCTGTATCTCCACTTACTGAAGCAGTTAGTTTTTCTTCTAACTTTATTGTGAAATATCCTCAACTGCTTATTGGAGGCCTATAAGTGTTCTTAATGTTAAACGGCAATAATGTGGGAGGTATTAAACAGCTTTGTGTTCTTTCTCCATAAGTGCAAAGTCCAAAAGAACACATATAGGAGGATTTTAGATTAACAATAGTAAAATGAGCAAAGGCCATGAGCTGGAGAAGGTTGCAGATGGATCAGACAGCATCTGCAGGGAGCTGAGTGGGGCCAGGCTTCCGGGGTGAGGTGAGAGCGCCCGGAAAAATAAACTAGGGGGGCAGTCATTCAAGGGGAGGCCTGCTCAGCACAGAGGAGTTTCTCAGCTGGAGGTAATTGGGGCTAAATGGATTCAAAGGGAGCAGGTGCACAAGTGTGCACCTGTGTAAGCAGGAACACACTCAGAGGTCACCGTGAACCGGGCTTGTGGAGGCTGAAGGAAGGAGTGTGAGGGGTGGAACCTGCCAGACTGGGAGACTGATAGGCTATTTGAGGGGCAGCTAGAAAGGCAAGGGTCAAGAATAGCAAAAACATTCTAGACTGACTTTCCCTTGTTCTGGTCATACTCGCGGGTGATGTTTCCTCAGCTCCTAATTCATCATGCTTATATTACAACTCAGTGTGTTGGTGTTTTTTCCTCTGGTTGTTTTATCTTCATAGCAAGTGTATATAATCTTCTATAGAACCCAGGTGATGTCTTTTACTGCTCAAAATAGTCTCCCTGTTCAGAGAACTTTAACCAAAGGAAGGAAGATGATATTCCTGAAGCCTGCACGAGAAGCACCCCCGAAATGACCTGGCCACCTGAGGAATGTTGAAAGGTGGATGTTGTGACACCATGGGTCAGCACTTCCCATGGTAAGAAAGTCAACATGCAAGCACCATCTCAAAGTCTAGCCCTCCGGGAGGAGCATCGCCCCCTATGTTGCTTGGGCTCTGTTGACGGACATTGGCGAGAATGTCCCCATTATCATCAGACAGGACTGAAGAGAGATTTAGTAAAAGAAGCAAAGCACATAGGCACTAGATTATAAGTCATAGCTATGCAGCTCCCTGCTGACTCAGGGTCTAGTTTGCCTTGGCAAAACAGATCTATGCCCTTGATCTGAACTTCGTTGACCATCCTTTTACAAAGGAAGAAGAGGACAGCCAGCTGAGAGGGTGTAGGAGGCAGAGGGGATTCCAACAGAGAACATGTTCAGAAGGTAAATGATTATTTTTACTGGAGAAGGTATTTAGTAAGTAGCCAGCTTCCTCAAAAGCTGCTATGAGGAAGATTCTGTACTTTAGAATGTATCAAATCTAGATAGAATGTTTTCCTATTAGATAGTATCTATTTTTTCAGATTGCCCATATTTTTTGAGAGTCTCCAAAAGAAACTCATTAACTTTATAATGCTTGACGTTATTTTCTTTGAAAGTGAAAACTGCTTAGTTGTGTCCAACTCTTTGGGACCCCATGGACTGTAGCCTGCCAGCTCCTCTGTCCATGGGATTCTCCAGGCCAGAATACTGGAATGGGTAGACATTCCCTTCTCCAGGGGACCTTCCCAACCCACAGATGAACCCAGGTCTCCTGCGTGGCAGGCAGATTCTTTACCACCCGAGCCACCACGGAAGCCCAAGAATACTGGACTGGGTAGCCTATCCCTTCTCCAGGGGATCTTCCTGACCCAGGGATTGAACCAGGGTCTCCTGCATTACAGGCAGATTCTTTACCAGCTGAGCTACCAAATACTGGAGTGGGTTTCCGTGCCCTCCTCCAGGGAAACTTCTCAACCCAAGGATCCAACCCAGGTCTCCCGCATTGCAGGCAGATTCTTTACCGTCTGAGCCTTATAAAATCATAGCATATTATTAGCTTCTACACATAAACCTCATTCCTTGTGCTGCTGTGCTGTGCTAAGTCTTTTTAGTCATGTCCAACTCTTTGTGACCCTATGGACCATCAGGCTCCACTGTCCATGGGATTCTCCAGGCAAGAATACTGGAGTAGGTTGCCTTGCTCTCTTCCAGGGGATCTTCCCAACTCAGGGATCAAACTCTGCTGTCTCTTAGGTCTCCTGCATTGGCAGGTGGGTTCTTTACCACTAGCGCCACCTGGGAAGCCCAACCTCTTTGCTTACAGAACTGTAAACCAAAGGTTGGTTTGCAAACCCTAAGCAGTGGGCCAAATCTGTTCTGCTGTCTGTGTAAATAAGGTTTTATTACAAGAATACAGCTAAATGACTTTTTCACACATTTTCAAGGGGCTGCTTTCATGCTATAACTGCAGAGTTTAGTTCTCAACAATTTTACAGGCCACAAAGCCTAGAACATTAAGTATCTAACCTTTAACAGAATGTTTGCTGAACGCTGTTACAGATAAAAAGACACACAAGAAACATGCCAACAGGATACAACCTGTGGAACTTTTCTGAATCCTGATTTGAACAAACCAAAGATAAGAAAACATTTTTAAGACAGGAGAATGGACATGGACAGATAGATTATAATAAAGAAATATTGTTAATTTCATCAAATTGGCCATATTTTAAAAAATAAATAAAATGGCAACAATAGCAACCATTTATGCTGCCAGAAGGAAAATAATTTTCCTCACATGCAATTAAGATTACAGGATAATTGGGAGCCATTAGGTGGTTCCTCCCACATTACATCAGCTTGAAATTTCGGCCTAGGTTTACTGAGGTCTTAGAAGAACATGCAGGAATTTGGGGTTAGCTATAAAGTTCATTCAGGTTTTTCCATAAGATGTTACCAAAAAACCCAAAGAGACTCTTTGGATTGGCCAATATCTTGGGAATTCAGTTCCTGACTTGAATAAAGAAGTCCACAACTGACCTTAAAATCAAATACATAATCACTAAAAAAAAAAACAACTTCCCCATGTTAACCAAACACTCATCTATAATATTATTGCAGATGGAACAAGTCTTTTTAGCGATAAACAATCATTACATATAGCGCTATTATTAAATGATTCCTACAAAGGGTGAACTTTTGGGATGATTCAGTTCAGGTCAGGTCAGTCACTCAGTCGTGTCCGACTCTTTGCGACCCCATGAATCGCAGCACACCAGGCCTCCCTGTCCATCACCAACTCCCGGAGTTCACTCAGACTCACGTCCATCGAGTCCATGATGCCATCCAGCCATCTCATCCTCTGTCATCCCCTTTTCCTCCTGCCCCCAATCCCTCCCAGCATCAGAGTCTTTTCCAATGAGTCAACTCTTCACATCAGGTGGCCAAAGTACTGGAGTTTCAGCTTTAGCATCATTCCTTCCAAAGAAATCCCAGGGCTGATCTCCTTCAGAATGGACTGCTTGGATCTCCTTGCAGTCCCAGGGACTCTCAAGAGTCTTCTCCAACACCACTGTGAAAAAGCATCAATTCTTCAGTGTTCAGCTTTCTTCATAGTCCAATTCTCACATCCATACATGACCACAGGAAAAACCAGAGCCTTGACTAGACGGACCTTAGTTGGCAAAGTAATGTCTCTGTTTTTGAATATGCTATCTAGGTTGGTCATAACTTTTCTTCCAAGGAGTAAGCATCTTTTAATTTCATGGCTGCAATCACCATCTGCAGTGATTTTGGAGCCCCCAAAAATAAAGTCTGACACTGTTTCCACTGTTTCCCCATCTATTTCCCATGAAGTGATGGGACCGGATGCCATGATCTTCGTTTTCTGAATGTTGAGCTTTAGGCCAACTTTTTCACTCTCCACTTTCACTTACTTACAAATCCTTTCACTTGTTTTTCTTTACCCCTCTCCACCAAAATGTCCAGCATGTAAATGAGAGGGCCCTTAGGACCCAGAATTACAGTTCACCTGCTGCTGCTGCTGCTGCTGCTAAGTTGCTTCAGTCGTGTCTGACTCTGTGCGACCCCATAGACGGCAGCCCACCAGGCGCCCCTGTCCCTGGGATTCTCCAGGCACAAACACTGGAGTGGGTTGCCATTTCCTTCTCCAATGCAGGAAAGTGAAAAGTGAAAGTGAAGTCATTCAGTCATGTCCGACTCTTAGCAACCCCATGGACTGCAGCCCACCAGGCTCCTCCGTCCATGGGATTTTCCAGGCAAGAGTACTGGAGTGGGGTGCCGTTGCCTTCTCCGACAGTTCACCTCCATCAGTAATATTCCTGATTGACGTTGGAGAGCAGCCAGGTAAGGACTCTCCTCCGGTTACAAATGATTCTGATTAAGAAATGACAAGTCCCTGGCTGCAGCAGAGCAGAGCAGTTGGCCTGATGGTGAAGAAGGCCAGCCACTGGCTACAGTGAGGACCAGGCACCCTCCTCCTTTCCCCAGCTCATCCCCACTCACCTGGATCTCTGAGGCACATCCTAACGCCAGGCCGAAGGATCTTTCTGGAAATAGATCTCATTCTGTTTCTCCACAGCTTAAATACTTCAGTGGCTCCCTATTGCCCTCTGGTCCAAACTCCTCCATCTGCGGGGGCCTCCGTCTACCTCTGTCACCTGCCACTCCTCAGCTCGTCACCCCACTGGGTTTGCAAGTCCCTAACCCCTGCATGCACCTCCCCTCCTGTCCTTTGCTCTCTGCTTGGAACACACTCCACTTCCTCCACGTAGCCTACTCTTATCCTTCTTCCTTTTTTTAAAAAAAGAAAAAGCTACAAGTTATACAAACAGAGATTGCATAAAGCACATATGAAGAATTTAGGGAAAAATTATTCAAGACAAGCATCCTGGATTCCCACATCCCAGAATCCTCTTCTATGCCTCTCCAGAAACATAGCCCCAACTTGCCCCCACTTTCTCTGCTTTTCTTTTCTCTCTTTCTTTTTTGTTTTTGTTTTTGATATTTATTTATTTTATCACTGCAGATCTTAGTTACAGGGCTCAGGCGTAGTTACTTTGAGGCATGTGGGGTCTTGGTTACCGAACCAGCGATCAAACCCTGCACTGCAAGCACTGCAAGACAGATTCTTAATCACTGGACCACTGGGAGCGTCCCTCCTTGTATTTCTTTATGGTCTTAACATCTATGCATACATTTCCTAAGCAGTATCTTATTTCTGCCTCCTTTTAAAATGTTGCGTTCGTGACTTGATTTCCAGCCCCCAACATTGTGTTCGTGATCCAAGTTATTGAGTGTAGCCGTAAATTCACTTCCTTTCCTTGCTGATATTATTTCATTGGCCCACAAGTCTTCTGTGCTGCTGATGGATGTGGACTGTTTGCTTTGTGGGTGCTGAGTACCAGTGATACTGCTGGGCACATTTTTGTACACACAGACCAGAGCATCCATGTGCGTGGGCAAAGCTCTCCTCTAATTGCCATCCTCAGGGGTGGAGCGCTACCTGCCAGGGCATGTAAAGACTTCCGCTTCCTACATACCACCAGTGGCTTTCACAGGCGGTGGTACCAGTAGGCACCTGCATTAGCGGCACGTGTGGATTCGCTAATTCCTCTCTCGGCTCCTGTGTCGGTTTTGACCGCTGCACTGCAGAAAAGGAAAGTGAAGTCACTCAGTCATGTCCGACTCTTTGCTACCCCATGGACTGTAGCCTACAAGCCTCCTCCATCCATGGGGTTTTCCAGGGAAAGATACTGGAGTGGGTTGCCATTTCCTTCTCCAGGGGGTCCTCCCACCCAGAGATCGAACTCGGGCCTCCCCCATTGCAGGCAAATGATTTACCGTCTGAGCCACCAGGGAAGCGCTGCAGAAAGCTTTGCCCTCACTCTAAAGGTCCGGATTAGATGCCTTTGTGCTCCTTTAGTACCTGTGCTCACCTCATGGCCACACGAATCCGACCCTGTGGCATATGCCTGACGGATGTGAAAAGATGCGGCTCGGCTCCTAGCTGCTGGCCCCTGGGACCCTCTGCTCCACTAGTGCTAAGACCACACGTCCCTCAGCCTGCTCTCAGCTGAGGACTGAGCACAGTGGGGCTACCATTCCAGGCTCAGTTCTGTTACCCCCAGCACTCCTGTGATGGATGACACGGGCTCAAGGACTTCTCAGTGAGCTGGCACATCCTTTCTTGGAATTGCACTGCAGCACAACGCTCTCTGTCCCCACCTCCTTCCCCCGCCTTGCACAGCTGTCCTGTAATGCAAGCTGAAAGCTCTCCCACCTTCTCTGGTTCCCTCCTTCATAGGTCTGTCCTTGACAGGCATTTCCTCCAAGAAATCTCTTACGTGAACGTGTTTCTAGTGTCATCTGAGGGCAGAAGACAACTGCTCGGCCCAACCTTGATACCTCTTTTATTTCCATGGGTGTAGTCCGAAACTGTACTTCCTTGATTAAAAGGTGTGGCCAATGTGCAGCAGTGAACGAAGGAGCTAAGGTTCTCTTTCTTTTCAGGAGGAGAAAGCAAAGTCTCCTCCTAGGTCATTGGCTTGGGAATGCTCTGACCTCTCATTCCACAGTTCAAAAACCTCTGAGCACAACCCCACCTATCAGACTTGTGAGAATCCTAGAAAGGAGAAGGGGCCAGTCATTAGTGGCCTCCCAGCTGGTCTCCTGTGATCCCCACCTACTGGTGTTATACTTCAAATAATTCCCTGTCCTTGAGTGTGAGCCAGATTTAAAGACTAGCTTCTAGAGTAGCGAATACAGCAGAAGTGATAGAAGATGACTTCGGAGATTAGGTTATAGAAAGACTGGGGCCTCCATTATAGTCTCAGAGATGGAGTAGAAAAGACGCTAGGTTCTGTATCAGAAGACTTAAGTGCAGTTTTTCTCTGTGTGGCATGGCCAATACTGATAATACCCCCTTTTCATCTTAAGTTTTTTATCTGTTAAAAGGAACAATAATACCTAACTAGCTCCTATGATTGTTTTATACAGGAAGTTCTATAAGAGAAAACTCACTGAATGTTGCTCTATATACCTTTTTTGGACCAACACAATGATCATAGCAATCTGATGAGTGGATACTCTCATCATCCCCATTTTATAGATGAGTAAACTGAGGCACAGAGATATTAAAGAATTTGCCTAAAGTAATATCTGAAGAAGGGAAAGGCTACCCACTCCAGTATTCTGGCCTGGAGAATTCCATGGACTGCATAGTCCATGGGGTTGCAAAGAGTCGGACACGTCGGAGTGATTTTCACTTTTCAAAGTAATATAGCCAGTGGGCTTGCCTGTTGGCTCAGCAGTAAAGAATTTGTCTGCAATCCAGGAGCTGCAGGAGACGCGGGTTTGATCCCTGAAGAAAGATCCCCTGGAGGAGGGCATGACAACTTACTCCAGCATTCTTGCCTGGAGAATCCCATGGACAAAAGATACTGGTGAGCTACAGTCCATAGGGTCACAAAGAGTTGCACATGACTGAAGCAACTTAGCAGCATGCACAATATAGCCAATAGTGCTAGAGCCAGGATTTGCCCAGAAGTAATTTGGCTCCAGAGTCCACATCATGAACACAACCCTATATCTATGGGTGAAAGTACTTTATCTAAAACACTATAGGAATATAAATCCTGCAGTGACATATTGGTGTAAAGATAGACACAACGATTGGAACAGATAGAGTCCATAAACAGACCCACACACATATGGTTAACTGATTTTCAACACGGTTGCAAAGGCAATCCAGCGGAGAAAGGATCATCTTTTCAACAGATGATTCTGGAGCAACTTAATGTCTTTATTTGAAAAAATGAACCTCAATCAGTACCTCACACCATAGGCAAAAAGTAACTAAAAAAATTTATCATAAACCTATTTAGATAAAACTTAAATCTATAAAACTTTCAGAAGAAGAAAATCTTTGTGCTGCTGCTGCTGCTAAGTCACCTCAGTCGTGTCTGACTGTGCGACCCCACAGACGGCAGCCCACCAGGCTCCTCTGTCCCTGGGATTCTCCAGGCAAGAATAGTGGAGTGGGTTGCCATTTCCTTCTCCAGTGCATGAAAGTGAAAAGTGAAACTGAAGTTGCTCAGTCGTGTCTGACTCCTAGCGACCCCATGGACTGCAGCCTACCAGGCTCCTCCATCCTTGGGATTTTCCAAGCAACAGTACTGGAGTGGGGTGCCTTCTCTGAAAATCTTTGTGACCCTGAATTCAAGATTTCTCAGTTGCAACACCAAAAGCACAACTCATAAAAGAGAATAGTGATAAACTGGACTTTATCAATATTTAAACCTCCTACAACTTGAAAAGACATAGTTAAAAAGGAAGCCAGGGACCATGAGAAAATATTTCCAGGTCATGTGTACGATAAAAAATTGTGTCCAGAATGAACAGAGAAACTTGAAACACAACAGTAAGAAAACAACTCAGTCTTAAAAATGAACAAAAGATGTGAACAAACACTTTGTCAAAAAAGATGATGAATGAGCTTGTGAAAAGATGTTCTTCATTAGTCATTAGGAAAATGCTAATTGAAACCACAGTGAGCTACCACTCACTACAATGGCCTAAGCTTGTTTTTTGTTTTTTAAAGCAACTATTGGTTAGGAGAAGGAGCAACCGCAATTCTCCTACATTGCTGATGGGAATGAAAATGGTGCAATCATTCTGGCCATTCTTTAAAATGTTATACATAGACCTAACCTAAGGCCCAAGGCATTCTACTATTGGGTGTACCTTAGTACACTGTACCTTAGGTGTAAATACCTAAGATGAATGAAAACATGTGTCCACATAAAAAGACTTGTATAAATGTTCATAGCAGCTTAACTTGTAATAGCCAAAAACTCGAAACAACTAAACAACTCAAATGACCATCAACAGACAAATAAATTGTGGTATGCTCATGCAATGGAATACTACTCAGCAATAAAAAGAATAAGAGTGAGCTATTGATCTATTCAACAACATAGGTGACTCTCAAAATAATTATGTGGAGTGAAAGAAACCAGACAAAAAGAGTACATACTGAATGATTCTGTTTATATAAACCTGTAGGAAATTCAAACCATAGTGACAGATAACAAATAGCAGTTGCTTGAAGGCTTGAAGTAGAAGTGAATGAATGAGTCTATGAAGGGGCATAGTGAACTTTGGGGAGGAGATAGATATATCTATTATCTTGATTAGGGTAATGGTTTTGCGGATGTATACATATGTCAAAACTTAACAAGTGTGTGCAGTTTTGCATATCAATTATAACCCAAAAAAGCTGTAAAGCATAAATCATTCACAACATTATTATAGCCTAAGAAGTAATTGTAAGTCATTGCCTAACTTACCTCTTCCCTCATCTTCTGCTTCCTCTTCCCCAAATTCCTGGATAAGGAGTCAAGATCATATTCACCTCTGGTATTCATATCAATTAAGGGAGGAAAAAGTCCATGTGGAAAGAATTTTGTTAAGTTCTACAGGAGATACAAAGTTGGATAAGAAATAGTTCATGTCTTCAAGAAGTTATAATCCAGATAGAGAAAATATAAGTATGTTTAAAGTTAAATTAACAAAGTATAAATATCAATTCTAAAAAATAGAAAACATTTAAAAAGCGAATGATTAAATGCCTTGTGAAGCATATAGGCAAACAATTTCCAAAGAGTTACTTTGGGCTGGGATGGTTCAGGAATGTTTTGTGTAGGATGTGGGATCTGAGCTGGAATGTGAAGAATGGATAACATTTAGATAGACAGGAGAAGTAAAGAGAATAAACACAAGATGTTTTGATGGGGTCAGAGGATGGTGACATTGAGTGAATAAGTTGGATGGGAAGAAAGGCTTTTATAGAAGAATCACAGAATTTAACTGTTCAAAAGTAGAACCAGAGTTGGAGGGTCTTGAGGATCAGGCAGTCTAAACTCCCAGCCTTTATTTCATCTTAACATGAAGAAGAGCGTGTGAACTAGTGAATCTTTCAGGGTTGGAATCATTCAGCAGAGAGTATACAAGCATATGTGAGGAATACAGAGAGAACTTCCCTGAACAGACAAGTTCTTCCCAATCACAAGACATGGGTCACAAATTCACAGGCTTCGCAAGAATCATTAGGGGTGGCCCTGGAAATTTGTCTGATAGTATCTTGGCTTCCTGGAGGTGGTGCCTGACTCCCACGTGAGAGTCAGCATGATCTTTCCCCTAATCCACCCTGCCTTCCTTCAGCCAGGGAATGGATGATCCCGGTGCAACCGTAAGACTCTCTCGCGTGATTCTGACTCCTGAATGAATGACTCAGGGACATGAGGAGCAGTTAGAAGTCATTCGTCATTCTGGTCAGACCTTGGTGTGCTCCAGGGCTGTGGCTATTCTTCCTGCTAACCAGCAGTCCGGATACTATTGATCCCTGGCCAGCGCTCTGTGTGCTTGTTGCTCAGTCATGTCCAACTCTTTACCACCCTTTGCGCTGTAGGCCACCAGGCTCCTCTGTCCTTGGGATTTTCCAGGTAAGAATACTGGAATGGGTTACCATTTCCTCCTGCAGGGGAATCTTCCCAACCCAGGGATTGAACCCTCATCTCCTGTGTCTCCTGCATTGTAGGCAAATTCTTTGCCTGCTGAGCCACTGGAGACGAGTACTCTGGTATATGGTTAATTCTGTGATTCACCCCCAAATACCATTCCAGCAAGTTTTGTTTTTGCCTAAGACATTAGAGTCTGTTTCTATTGCCTAAAGCCAAGAACCAGAACTGATGCGGAAACCTTTGGATCTTAGTGCTTCACTTCCCTACATGCTTTACTGGCCTTACTTCAGCCACCTGGGATCATACGGAGCAGATGGAGCTATTCTCTTTTCCACACGAGTTCTTCCTAAGTCTTGTGACAGCTCTCCAACCTAGCCTAACCTTTTCCCTCCCTGGGCTAAATGGTCCATGTTCTTTTGTGCGCATCTCATTTCGTATGAGCTGGACTGCTTCACTAGCCTGCACACTTTTTCCAAGGGTACTTCACATTCACATTCAGACCTCTGTGATTCAATAAATCTTTGCTGAACAAGTGTTTCACGAATTTAAAGTTTTACTTTTGGCTGCACTTCCTTTTGTAGAAAACTATGTAGAGACTGTGTTATAGTTAAGGGACCAGCTCAGCTACTGAAACAGAAGTCAAAATAATAGGGACTTAAAGAAAATGGTTTACTTCTCTCACATGGAAAGGTCTAAACGTAAGTAGATCTGGGGACCCTAGCTCTTTCTAGATTTTTGATCTCTATTTACAATACATGACTTTCATCTTGAGTTCTAGCATGGCTGGACCTGCTGCCAGAACCACGTTCAAATTCCAGGAGAAGGAAGGGAAAAAGAAGAAAAGGAATGGTTGGAAAGTTACTCCTGTCATGTCCACTCCTTGTTTATGGGTCAGAACTTAGTCTTATCCCCTTGCCTTGCCTTCAAGAGGGGCTGGGAAATGTAGTTTCTCCTGGGAGGGAATGGTGAACTAACAGCTTTAACTGCAGACTATGTAATGCAACTTGGGGATCTCCCAGTAGACTAAGTGTAATGAGATGCCATACAAGTCACAAGTGGTTAACTGACTGTAACTTTCTTACACCAGTTCTGGGCATTTTGTAAGTGAAGAACTGACTCACTGGAAAAGACCTTGATTCTGGGAAAGATTGAAGGCAGGAGGAGAAGGGGACAACAGAGGATGAGATGGTTGGATGGCATCACCAACTCGATGGACATGAGTTTGAGCAAGCTCCAGGAGTTGGTGATGGACAGGGAGGCCTGGCCTGCTGCAGTCCATGGGGTTGCAAAGAGTTGGACACGACTGAGCCACTGAACTAAACTGAACTGTCAGAAGTCACAAGTGGTTAACTGACTGTGACTTTCTTATACTCAGCATTGGGTATTCTGCAAGAATTGTCAGGCCAGAGTTACTCTAATAGATTAAGTTTTAGGCAAATACAATTTTGTGAACTTCTCAGGGGACACACCTTGGACCAGTACTTATAATCCTAAGGTCAGATCCACACCAGAAAGTTCCTCTCATTGAGACAACCAAGTAGCTATTTCTTTTTAAAATAAAACCCTTGAGTTTGCTTCATATGAAGAGTTTAATATCTTTTCAGGCATATTAGATAACATTTTTTGGTTACAAATAATAGAAACTGACTCTGTTTTGTTCAGAAGGGAGAGATGAATTATTATTAGTGTACCAGATGTCTCCCAAGACTCAAGGCTATGTGCAGCTGACTGGGCTTCAGGAACAGACTAGAACCCAAATGCTCCCCATCTATCTTTGTTTCAGTTTCTCTGCCATGAGCTTGATTCTTCTGTCTCTAAAAGGACCCTTTGCCCCTGCTCTCCAGTCTCCAAGAGTAGACGAGAGCTAGTCCCAGTTCCTTCTTCTACATATGATCCTTCTAACCACCTAGGGAGAGTCTGAGGCTCTCTTAGTGGTCACCTTGGACCAAGGTGGACCAAATCATATCATTATGACAGCTAAGATGCCTCTGAACTCTGTAGATCTGGGGATTTGGAGTGGGGAGAAACAGTATGCAGCCAAGAGAAGCCTAGACAAGCATCCCAATAGGCGTCTTGTCCACCCATGTGTGCGTGGAGGGTTATCATAAGCAGAATGAAATTTAGAAATATAACTGTGAGATCTATGACACTGAGACAAACTGGAAACATGATGTAATGAATGGGGTTAGGGAAGAAACTGATTCTCCCTCAAGACATTCTTGGTTGTAAATGACAGAACCTATAGAAAGGTTCATAAACACGGCACTCGAGATTTCTTTAATGTCTGATGAAGGCTCTTACGTGTCAAGGATCAGGCTTCCCTGTGGCTCAGTGGTCAAGAATCTGCCTGCCAGTGCAGGAGACATGGGTTCAAGCCCTGATCTGAGAAGCTCCCACATGCCACAGAACAACTGACTCTGTGCCCCACAACGATTGAGCCTGTGCCCTAGCGCCTGTGAGCCGCAATTACTGTGCCCATGTGCCTCAGCTACTGAAGCCTGAGTACCCTGGAGCCTGCGCTCTGCAACAAGAGAGACCACCACAATGAGAAGCCCACACAGCACAGCTGGAGAGCAGCCCCCTCTCAGCGCAACTGGGGAAAGCCCACCTATGGCAACGAAGACCCCAATACAGCCAAAAATAAAATAGATATATGCAGAGAATCACCTATACCTACTTGTTTTAATTAATATTCAAGTTTGGATTTTTTAGATTCCTGGCACTTATTTATCTTAGATTCCTTGTACTTTGGAGATGGAAATGGCAACCCATTCCTTTATTCTTGCCTGGGAAATCCCATGCGCAGAGGACCCTGGTGGACTGCAGTCCACGGAATCTCAAAGAGTTGGACATGACTTAGCAAATGAGGATGCCTAGTACTTATTTATCTTGTAACTGGAAGTTTCTGCCTTTCGGCTATCTTCATCCAATTCAACTCCCCCCAGCAGCCACCCCTGGTAACCACAAATCTATATTTTTGTCTTTGAGCTTGTTTGTTTGCTTTTGAGGTATAATTGAGCTACAAAACTATGTTATTTCCTGTTATACAACATAATGAGTTGATATTTCTATCTATCTCAAAGAGATCACCATAAGCCTAGTTATGATCTGTCAGCATATAAAAATATTACATAATTACAAAGATATTATAATTATTCTCCACATTGTACATTTTATATCTGTGACTCATTTATTTCATAAATGGAAGTTTGTACCTCTTAATTTCTCTCACTTATTTCTTTCCTCCCTCACTCTCTCCCCTCTGGCAACCATCTGTTTATTCTCTATAACACTGTTTCTGTTTTGTTCTGTCTGTTCATTTGGTTTATTTTTTCAGATTCTCCATATAAGTGAAATTGTGTAGTATTTGTCTTTTTCTGCCTGATTTGTCTCACTGAGTATAATACTCTGTAGGTCCATCCACGTTGTCATAAAGGACAAGATTTCATCCTTTTTTATGGCTGAGTAATATTTCCACACACCACACACACACACACACACACACACACACACACACTCTATATCCTCTTTATCCATTCATCTATTCATGAGCATCTGGTTGCTTCCACAACTTGGCTACTGTAAATAATGCTACAATGAACATAGGGGTGCATATACCTTTTCATGCTGGTATTCTTGTTTTCTTCAGATGAATACCCAGGAGTGGAATTGCTTGATCACATGTTAGTTCTATTTTTAATTTTGGGGTGGTCTCCATACTGTTTTCCATAACGGATGCACCAATTTACATTCTCACCAACAGTGCATGAGGACACACCTTACTCTCCAGCACTTGCTGTTTCTTGGCTTTTTGATAATTGCCATTCTGACAGGCATGAGGTATTCTACACTAATGGAAGTTCAAAGAAAGCTGGAGTAATAATACTTACATCAAGCAAAATACATTTTAAAACAAAGACTGTGACAAGAGACAAAGAAAGATATTATATAATGATCAAGGGATCAACCCAAGAAGAAGATACAGCAACTGTAAATATATCTGTACCGAACATAGGAGCACCTAAATACATAAAGCAAGTATTAACCAACCGAAAGAGAGAAAGTGACAATAACACAGTAATAATAATAGGACTTAACACCCCGCTTACATCAATGTGACAGATCAGACAGAAAAATTAATAAGGAAACACTGGTTTTAAACAACACATTAGGACTTCCTCAGTGGTCCAGTGGTTAAGAATCCTCCTGCTAGTGCAGGGGACACAGGTTCAAAACCTGATGCAGGAAGATTCCACATACCGTGAAGCAACAAAGCTCATATGCCACAGTTACTGAGCCTGCTCTCCAGAGCCTGCGAGTTGCACAAACTACTGAAGTCTGCGTGCTCTGGGGCTCATGCTCCACAGCAAAA
Organism: Capricornis sumatraensis; assembly: GCF_032405125.1. Lineage (NCBI taxonomy): Eukaryota > Metazoa > Chordata > Mammalia > Artiodactyla > Bovidae > Capricornis > Capricornis sumatraensis. Next base: position 107,923,663 of record NC_091069.1, read on the forward strand.
GAAGCCACCACAATAAGAAGCCCACGTATTGCAATGAAGACCCAGCACACAGCCTCCTCCCTCACGTTAGACCCAATGGACTATGTATATATAGAGAGAGAGAGCATTTCATTCAGAAGAATACACATTCTTTGCAAGTGCTCCTGGGAATACTCTCCAGGATAGATCACATGCTAAGTCACAAAACAACTCTCAGTAATTTTTAAGAAAATTGAAATCATATCAAGCATCTTTTCCAAACACAATAGAAATCAACTATAGGAAAAAAAAAAAAAACCCGCAAAAAACACAAACAATTGGAGGCTAAAAATGTGCTACTAAACAAGCAATGTTTCACTAAAAAAAAACAAAGAAGAAATTCAAAAATACCTGGAGAGAAATGAACATGAAAACACACTGATCCAAAAGCTAGGGAACACAGTAAAATAATTCTAAGAGGGAAATTTATAGCAATACAACCTACCTCAGTTCAGTTCAGTCGCTCAGTCATATCCAAATCTTTCCAACCCCACGGACTGTAGTGCACCAGGCCTCCCTGTCTACCACCAACTCCCAGAGTTTACTCAAACTCATGTCCATTGAGTCGGTGATGCCATCCAACCATCTCATCCTCTGTTGTCCTCTTATTCTTCCACCTTCAATCTTTCCCAGCATCAGGGTCTTTTCCAATGAGTCAGTTCTTCGCATCAGGTGGCCAAAATATTGGAGCTTCAGCTTCAGCATCAGTCCTTCCAATGAATATTCAGGGCTGATTTCCTTTAGGATGGACTGGATCTCCTTGCAGTCCAAGGGACTCTCAAGAGTCTTCAACAACACATTTCAAAAGCATCAATTCTTTGGCGCTCAGCTTTCTTTATAGTCCAACTCTCACATCCATACATGATTGCTGGAAAAGCCATAGCTTTGACTAGATGGACCTTTGTTGACAAAGTAATGTCTCTGCTTTTAAATATGCTGTCTAGGTTGGTCATAACTTTTCTCCCAAGGAATAAGCATCTTTTAATTTCATGGCTGCAATCACCATCTACAGTGATTTTGGAGCCCCCCAAAATAATGTCACTATTTCCACTGTTTTCCATTCTATTTTCCATGAAGTGATAGGACCAGATGCCATGATCTTCGTTTTTTGAATGTTGAGTTTTAAGCAACTTTTTCACTTTCCTCTTTCACTTTCATCAAAAGAGGCTCTTTAGTTCTTCTTCGCTTTCTGCCATAAGGATATGGCTTTCTGTCATCTGCATATCTGAGGTTATTGATATTTCTCCCGGCAATCTTGATTCCAGCTTGTGCTTCATCCAGTCCAGCACTTCTCATGATGTACTCTGCATATAAGTTAAATAAGCAGGGTGACGATATACAGCCTTGACGTATTCCTTTCCCAATTTGGAACCAGTCTATTGTTCCATGTCCAGTTCTAACTGTTGCCTCTTGACCGGCATACAGATTTCTCAAGAGGCAGGTCAGGTGGTCTGATATTCCCATCTCTTTAAGCCTACCTCAGAAACAATAAAAATCTCATAATAATTTAACCTTATGCCTAAAAAAACTAGAAAAAGAATTACAAGCCAAAAACAAAGTTAGAAGGAAATAGATCATAAATATCAGAGTGGCAATAAATGAAATAGAGGTTAAAAAACAATAGAAAAGATCAAAGAGCCAGTTCTTTGAAAAGTTAAACAAAATTGGTAAACCTTTAGCTAGACTCTTCAAGAAGAAAAACAGTCAAATCAGTAAAATCGGAAATTAAAAAAAAAAAGAAGTTACAACTGAAACCTCAGAAATCCAGAGAATTATAAGAGATTACTACAATTATGTGCCAATAAAATGGACATCCTAGAATAAATGGATGAATTCCTAGAAATGTACAATCTCCTGAGACTGAACCAAGAAGAAACAGAAAATACGAAGGGAGACTAATTACCAGTAATGAAACTGAATCAGTAATTTTAAAAATTCCCAACAGTGTAAGTTCAGGGCCAGAAGACCTCACAGGTAGTATTTATTATTTCTTCAGAGCTGTTTTCAATTCATAGAAAACTTGAACAGAAGGTACAGAGATTCCTCATCGACTCCCTGACCTCACACATACATAGCCTCCAGCAGTCAGCATCCCTCACCGGAGCAGTACTTTTGTTATAACTGATAAACCTGCGTTAACACATCATCACCCAAAGTCCAGAGTTGTATTAAAGTTCACTCCTGGTATTACACATTCTATGGGGTTGGACGAATGTGTAATGCCATGTTTTCACTGTTACACTATCATAGAGTATTTTCACTTCTCTAAAAAGCCTCGTGCTCTGCCTGTTCATCCTTTCTAACCCACGGCAATCACTGATTTTTTTTTACTGTCTCCATAATTTTACTTTTTCCAGAAAGTCACATAATTGAAATAATACAGTGTGTAGCCTCTTTAACAGAGAAGGCAACGGCACCCCACTCCAGTACTCTTGCCTGGAAAATCTGATGGACGGAGGAGCCTGGTAGGCTGCCTGCAGTCTGTGGGATCGCAGAGTCTGACATGACTGAAGCAACGTAGCAGCAGCAGCAGCCTCTTTAAACACAATACCAAAGGCACAATCTATGAAAGAACAACTCAGTTGTGAAATAGGCCAAAGACCTTAACAGACACCCTATCAAAGAAGATGTACACACGGCAAATAAGCATGAACATACGCTCTACATCATGGGTTACAGGAAAATGCCAATTAAAATGATAGGAAACTATCACAACACACAGATTAGAATGGTCAAAATCCAGAACACTGAGAGCATCAGATGTTGGTGAGGATATGAAGCAATAGGAAATGTAGGAATTCAAAATCATACAGATCACACAGCCAGTATGGAAGACAGTATGGTGACTTCTTATAAACTAAACACATTTTTAACATATAATCCAGCAATCGTACTTCCTGGTGTTTAACTTCCAAAGGAGTTAAAAGCTTATATCCACACAAAAACCTGCACATGAATGTTTATAGCAGCTTTATTCATAACTACCAAAATTTGGAGCAACGAAGATGTCCCACAGCAAGTGAATGAATGAAGAAACTGTGAAGTAAAATGGAGTCACTTTTATAAAAAGGTTTTTAAATGAAGCTGAGAGAACATTAAGATCATACATACTCATCCTCCCCAGGTGGAGCCATGAACTTTTGAACTAGGCCAAAACACAATTATTCCAAGGACTCTGCAAAAACACCTGCAACTTATCACATTAATGACCTTTTTCTTCCCTCTAGCAATCAATCATGTCTAGCCAAGACTTACTTCTGCTTCCAACTCCAGATAAAATTCTTTGTAATGCAAACTTCTCTTCTTTACCTTTAAAAGCCCCTGACTTTTACTCCCCAGTGGGACTCTGTTTGGATTGCTACCTGAACTTATGTGTCTCGAATTGTAATTCTTCAATCCCAAATAAACGCTTTTTGTTTGATTATTGCCTCCTAAGTTTATTTAGGTTGACAAACAATTGGATATTATTCAGCAATAAAACATACATGGACTGTGAAGCCACGAAAAGACATGGAAGAAATGTAAATGCTATTAGTAAGTCCAAGACGTCCATCTGAAAAGATGTTAACATCTTTAAAAGGTAGGATTTTTGTAACCATTTACGTTTAAGTGGTTTTGTAACCATTTATGATTGAAGGGAGAAATATCAATAACATCGGATATGCAGATGACCCCACCCTTAGGGCAGAAAGCAAAGAGAAATTAAAGAGCCTCTTGATGAAGGTGAAAGAGGAGAGTAAAAAAAGCTGGCTTAAAACTCAACATTCAAAAAATGAAGATCATGACATACGGTCCCATCACTTCATGGCAAATAGATGGGGAAACACTGGAAACAGTGGCAGACTTTATTTTCTTGGGCTCCAGAATAACTTTGGACAGTGACTGCAGCTATGAAATTAAAAGACGCTCCTGTGAAGAAAAGCCATGACAAATCGAGACCATGTATTCAAAAGCAGAGACATCACTTTGCTGACAAAGGTCCGTCTAGTCAAAGCTATGGTTTTTCCAGTAGTCATGTACGGATGTGAGAGCTGGACAATAAAAAACACTGAGCACCAAAAAATTGATGCCTTTGAACTGGTGTTGGAGAAGACTCTTGAGAGTCCTTTGGACTGCAAGGAGGTCAAACTAGTCAATCATAAAGGAAATCAGTCCTGAATATTCATTGAAAGGACTGAGGCTGAAGCTGAAGCTCCAAAACTTTGGCTGCCTGATGCAAAGAACCGACTCATTGGAAAAGACCCTGATGCTGGGAAAGATTGAAGGCAGGAGAAGAAGGGGACGACAGACGGTAAGATGGTTGGATGGCATCACCAACTCGATGTACATGAGTCTGAGCAAACTCCCGGAGTTGGTGATGGACAGGGAGGCCTGGCATGCTGCAGTTCATGGGGTCACAAAGAGTTGGACATGACAGAGTGACTGGACAGCAAATGTTTAACACATAATTTTTTCTTAATTAAAATAACATTAATTGCTTCCACTTTTCTCTGATTAATGTTGAACTGACTCTTAAATTTAATATAGTTCAGTTCAGTTCATTTGCTCAGTCAAGTCCAACTCTTTGCGACCCCATGAATCATAGCAAGCCAGGTCTCCCTGTCTATCACAAACTCCTTCGAGTCTGTGATGCCATCCAGCCATCTCATCCTCTGGCGTCCCCTTCTCCTCCTGCCACCAATCCCTCCCAGTATCAGAGTCTTTTCCAATGAGTCAATCCTTGGCATGAGGTGGCCAAAATATTGGAGTTCCAGCTTCAGCATCAGTCCTTCCAATGAACACCCAGGACTGATCTCCTTCAGAATGGACTGGTTGGATCTCCTTGCAGTCCAAGGGACTCTCAAGAGTCTTCTCCAACACCACAGTTCAAAAGCATCAATTCTTCGGTGCTCAGCCTTCTTCACAGTCCAACTCTCACATCCATACATGACCACTGGAAAAACCATAGCCTTGACTAGATGGACCTTTGTTGGCAATGTAATGTCTCTGCTTTTCAATATGCTATCTAGGTTGGTCATAACTTTCCTTCCAAGGAATAAGTGTCTTTTAATTTCATGGCTGCAATCACCATCTGCAGTGATTTTGGAGCCCCAAAAAATAACATTAGTCACTATTTCCACTGTTTCCCCATCTGTTTGCCATGAAGTGATGAGACCAGATGACATGATCTTCATTTTCTGAATGTTGAGCTTTAAGCCAATTTTTCACTTTCCTCTTTCACTTTCATCAAGAGGCTTTTTAGTTCCTCTTCACTTTCTGCCATAAGGGTGGTGTCATCTGCATATCTGAGGTTATTGATATTTCTCCCGGTGATCTTGATTCCAGCTTGTGCTTCTTCCAGTCCAGCGTTTCTCATGATGTACTCTGCATAGAAGTTAAATAAGCAGGGTGACAAAATACAGCCTTGACGTACTCCTTTTCCTATTTGGAACCAGTCTGTTGTTCCATGTCCAGTTCTAACTGTTGCTTCCTGACCTGCATACAGACTTCTCAAGAGGCAGGTCAGGTGGTCTGGTATTCCCATCTCTTTCAGGATTTTCCAGTTTATTGTGATCCACACAGTCAAAGGCTTTGGCAGAGTCAATAAAGCAGAAATAGATGTTTTTCTAGAACTCTCTTGCTTTTTCCATGATCCAGTGGATGGTGGCAATTTGATCTCTGGTTCCTCTGCCTTTTCTAAAACCAGCTTGAACATCTGGAAGTTCACGGTTGATGTATTGCTGAAGCCTGGCTTGGAGAATCTTGAGCATTACTTTACTAGCATGTGAGATGAGTCAGTTGTGTGGTAGTTTGAGCATTCTTTGGCATTACCTTTCTTTGGCAATGGAATGAAAACTGACCTTTTCCAGTCCTGTGGCCACTGCTGAGTTTTCCAAATTTGCTGGCATATTGAGTGGAGCACTTTCACAGCATCATCTTTTAGGATTTGAAACAGCTCAACTGGAATTCCATCACCTCCACTAGCTTTGTTCATAGTGATGCTTCCTAAGGCCCACTTGACTTCACATTCCAGGATGTCTGGCTCTAGGTGAGTGATCACATCATCATGATTATCTGGGTCGTGAAGATCTTTTTTGTACAGTTCTTCTGTGTATTCTTGGCACCTCTTCTTAATATCTTCTGCTTCTGTTAGGTTCTCCTAAATAAGCAACCCTATTTATAAACTTATAATTTAATTTCCTGAAACATTTTAAGTGCATTTAAAATTAAAATATATCTGTCTCTCTAAAACACTTCAAACATCTGCCATGACAAACATATAAAACTGACAAGTGAAATCTTTCTACGTTTTTAAGCAATTACTGAAATTTAATAATTTAATCTACTGAGTGAAGTTTCTTAAGACTCATGGTGGATGACTGCCAAATATTTTCTATTGGTAATTCTGTCATTTCTTCCTTTAGCTAAAATCCCTGGGTTTCAGCTTGGACACATGTCCACCCAACAGTAGGGTGCGTTTTGCAGCTAGTGTGACCATGTGGCCAATGAGCCATGAGCAGATATGATGTGTGCCCCTTTAACATTCTTGCCCTGGACTCACTTCTTTCCCACTTTCCTTGGATGTAGTGGTGTGCCAACATTATCCAGGTTGATAAAGATAACCCCTCAGGCCATGGCAGTGCCAAAGTACAGAAGGACCCAATTTCCTAGAGCCCTCACATAGCAAAGTTGCTTGGTCCACCGCTCTGGACCACACACCACCTGACTGTTACAGGAGCATGAAGTATACTTCTATCATGTTTTGGCTATTGTACTTTAGGAAGCCCCTTCCCTGATAGCCTAGCTTATTCACAAATGAATGGCTTCCCTGATAGCTCAGTTGGTAAATAATCTGCTTGCAGTACAGGAGACCCTGGTTTGATTCCTGGGTCAGGAAGATCCGCTGAAGAAGGGATAGGCTACCTACTCCAGTATTCTGGCCTGGAGAATTCCATGAACTATATAGTCCATGGAGTCGCAAAGAGTTGGACACAACTGAATGACTTTCACATACACAAAAGAACAAATTGTTCTAAAACATTTATGTCATACAGTATTACAGTCACAGTCATAATGCAGTATTGGAAACATCATTACATTCTTTAAAAAACACTAAGCTATGAACATAGGTTGATACACAATTTCTCCAATTACAAAGGAGAGGGGTGTTCTGTAAGATAATGTAATTCTTTTGAAAGTAAAGTGGTAAAACAGGATTAAAACTAATGTATTACTAACTTGATGTTCGCTATCACTCACCCTATGTCCATGTAAGGAGAGGCTATCCACTTCTATATTAGTCTTGTCCATGATGTTCTACATGATGAGTACTTAGGCCATGATCATGGCATGAAAGTGTTCCACACAGTTCTTGAGGCACAGTTATTAGATTTTCATACAAAGACACTCACACACAAAAGATATGTTCATGAACTGTATGGCTTGATGATTGTTTGCTGCACATTAAGTGGAAGTGGATCATCATAAAAGTCTTTGTCCTTGTTGTCTTCATTTTCAAGAGGCCAAGAAGAAAAGAAAGAAGAGGCAGCAGAGGCAGAAGAGGTGGAGAAGCGGGGAGGGGAGCAAGGAAGTACAGACACACACGGTGTGACTTTTTGGAAATACATCCTAAGTTCTGTCTGACTTCTTTGCTTTTTCATTTCTCTAAAAGTGTTTCTACCTGGTTCCGATCATGCTCCCACTGTTTGTTTTAGTTTTGTCCATATCATAAGAGGATACACGTCGCAAAAGAAGTCAAAAGCAGTCTTCAATAATCAGAACTCTTCTATTCTCCTGCCAGATTATCTGACATCAACTTGTTTCCTGGCGCTGTCTTTTCTGTCTTCATCATCTGGCACGCATCTCCATCAAGTCACCTTCTGTTCATTCCTCTGGTGTGGTGCCTATTAGCACTTCAATTTCTCCAAGACCCATATCTTGGAACCCTTCATCCCAACTTTTTAAAAAAATTTTTCCATATTCACAATCTCTTTCATGATTTCCTTGATTGGCTCTGTCATAAGTCTTGTGAAGTCATACACAACATCTGGACACAGTTTTCTCCAGCAGGAATTCATTGTTTCAGGCTTGATGGCTGTCACAGCTTTCACTACAAAAACGATGCCATCTTTGATGATGTAATCCTTCCAGACGTTCATGATGGTCTTTCTATTGGGGGTCTCTTCTACAGCATTGACAATCCCTTCCACAGAGTACTAGATGTAATGATCCTTCAAGGTTCTTATGATCTAGAGGCTGAATTAGAAATACTGTGTTTGGTGGCAAATAGACCAATTCAGTACCTTCATGGTGAATTCATGGCATTCTGGGTGGCCAGGAGCATTGTCCAATAACAAAAGAATTTTAAAAGGCACTCCCTTACTGGCAAGGTAACTTCCTAACTTCAGGGATAACACATTGGTGGAATCAATTCCAGAAAAAAGGGTGGTTGTTCAAGTTTTTTTTGTACAACCAGCAGTCCTGATCAGAAACCCAACTGTATTTGCACAAAACACTAGAGTTGGTTAGTCTATCACTTCCTACCTTAAATCATGGTGCTCACTTCTCTTCTTTACTAATAAATGTTCTTTGTGGCATTTTATCCCAGAATAGGGCACTTTCATCTGCATTTAAGACCTTCTCAGGCACATTTCTTTCTCCTCAATGATGTCTGGAAGGTCATCTGCCTCTTGGTCAGCAGAAGTTGCTTCTCCTGTTATCTTGACCTTTTGTACGCAAAGTCTCTTTCTAAAATGATCAAACCATCCTTTGCTGGCATTAAATCCTCCTGTTTTAGACCTTTCACCTTTCTTTTGCTTTAAGGTGTCATATAATGACTATGCCTTTTCTCAAACTATGTTAGAGTCCATAAGAATGCTAATCGTGCTTTCCCACAACAGCTGCATGTTCAATACCAGATAAAAAGATACTTCATAAACCTCAAGGTTTTCACATGTACTGATGTAGCTTTGAAAAAAAAAAAAAACAGAGTCCTTACATTGGATTCATTTATCTTGAGATGGTGGGCCACTGCCATCTCCATGGCACATGTCAAGCAAGTCGGTCTTTTCTTGTAATGTCATGGCTTTCCTCTGCTTCTTGGGAGCACTTCCAACATCACCAGTGGCACTTTGTATGGGTCCCAGTGTGTTATTCAAGGTTTACAGTATTGCACTAAACCCAGTGAAAAGTGAGCCAGAACCATGGTGACTTTTTACTTTGAAACACAATATATTGGAGAGAGGAACTGCTCAGTTGGAGATGATAAGCATCACATGGTGTTTTAACCAGATATCACAGCTCTGAGCTCACATACAACAGAAGGGGGCTATGAAACTGTTACAGGAGCGCAGTATGTACCACAGTTCATTTTACGCAGTTGTGATTTATTACTGTATCTTTACAGTTGTTTATATTTCTCTTAGCAGCAAATGGTACCATGTGTGGTCTGTAAGTGTTGGTGTACATGCTTTGATAAAATTTAACTCTTTATAATAGATTTTTGCATATTTTATAGTAATAAATGATCAAATCGACTAGCATCTATGTGTATTTTGTACATTCATGACTTACCTTTTCCTTTCTGTCTTTTTTTCTTTCTTTTGGCTATGTAATTTACAAAAAAATTATGTAAAATTTTCAAATTATTGCAAATAGCAAGAAAAATCTTCCAATGTATTTATTGAAAAAAACCACATATAAGTGAACCTGTGCAGTTTGAATCTGTGTTGTTCAAAGGTCAACAATATTTCATAGGATCACAATAAACTGTGGAAGATTCTGAGAGAGATGGGAATACCAGACCACCTGACCTGCCTCTTGAGAAATCTGTATGCAGGTCAGGAAGCAACAGTTAGAACTAGACATGGAACAACACACTGCTTCCAAATAGGAAAAGGAGTACGTCAAGGCTGTATTTTGTCACCCTGCTTATTTAACTTCTATGCAGAGTACATCATGAGAAATGCTGGACTGGAAGAAACACAAGCTGGAATCAAGATTGCTGGGAGAAATATCAATAACCTCAGATATGCAGATGACACCACTCTTATGGCAGAAAGTGAAGAGAAACTAAAAAGCCTCTTGATGAAAGTGAAAGAAGAGAGTGAAAAAGTTGGCCTAAAGCTCAACATTCAGAAAACGAAGATCATGGCATCCGGTCCCATCACTTCATGGGAAAGAGATGGGGAAACAGTGGAAACAGTGTCAGACTTTATTTTTAGGGGCTCCAAAATCACTGCAGATGGTGACTGAAGCCATGAAATTAACTGAAGATATCTTCAATTATAAGATGCAACATTATTTTAATATCATTCAGTTCAGTTCAGTTGCTCAGTTGTGTCCGACTCTTTGTGACCCCATGCACTACAGCACACCAGGCTTCCCTGTCCATCACCAACTCCCAGAGTTTAATCCTGGAACTCTTAATATCATTAAGAAAGAAGAAATAGCACCATTTATAATTATATGACATCATTGACTGTAGAATACACTCCAATTTCCAAGATGCTAAAATGGAGAAAATACAGCAGTACTCTGGTCTTGATTAGTTCATTTTCTATTCTGATCTCCACATTTTCCAAAGGTCACAAAATCACTAACCCAACAACCAAGAAGAGGATATTTGCTATCTCAGGCCAACTGAGTCTAGTTGTGAAAAATTCAGGACCTTGAAGTAGTTACAGATTCGTTTTTGGTAGAGACGTGAAGACTGGTAGTGGACGTGGGAGCATGGTAATTCTAGAATGATTCTTCCTGAGCAGCTGTGAAAACTAAGGTTGAGATATTAGAGTTGGAATCTATCTGCTGGGTCAAAAGGAATTTCCTTGCCTACACCTTTCACCTACAATTTTGTTTTCATTAACACTATATCATGTATTCTCCAGGTGGCTTTCAAGTTTCTCATTTATACTATTTTAATTGAAGCCTCTTTCAACTTTTTGTTCCCTGATATGAGTAGACACACCCTATAAATATATGCAGACTCACACCTACATACAGATAGCAGATTGCAGCTCATCACTTATCTGTAAGATGAGAGTTAATTGAATGCTGACATTCTTTTTATGTTTTTGCCTGTCTCATTGACCATCATTTCATAATTGTTACAACGAAGAAGCAAAACCCAGGAATTTACTAAAGGATTCCAGAGTATATCCTAGAATCCAGAAACAGAATGTGAAGCTGAGGCTACTAGAACAAGATGAGGCTAAGGAACTAGATGTGACAGTCTTGGTGTCTCTGGGACTACATATATCCTCTCTGCTCCAGAAGTATCTGATGCTGTCTCCCCCTTCCCCCACCCCATCTTGTCTCTCTGCTTTTCCACCCAGCCCCAACTCCCACTGTGGAAGGTGGCTGTCCCATAGCCCGACTTCCCTGAGCACATGTGTGCTGAGTTCAAGTGACTGTTGACATTGACCATCATCTCTGTTCTGAAGAAGGAAACTCACTTGAGATCCACCTTGGGAGATACCTCCACCTTGAATCCAAGGGAGTGTGACCATGAAGTTCAAATACTTGATCCTCAGGAAAGAGCTGTCCTCGGTGGTTTGCGGATAATAGAACTTGCCGGCAAAGGGTATGGCGCCAAAGCTAGACTTTCTGAATCCAAACTCATGGTCCCACCACTTCATGACTGTGTGGCCTTGGCCAGGTGGGTGGATTTTCTGGGTCTCAGTTTCCCCATCTATAACACAATCAGGCCCAAGGCAAAGGATGGTGTTGAGGATTATACGGTAGCATGTGGAAAGCGTGGGAAAACCTGCCTGCCATGTAGGAAGTGTTTCATAGCTGTTTGCTGTGTATTCTGATCAAAAAGACAGACAAGAAAACAGATGGATAGTGCATGAATTTACTCCCCATCACAGGCTCTGGAATTACTGCATTGACTAATTAACATATCTACCTACATTCAACCTAAATCAGATTCTCTGGTTTGGCTCCCACCTACCAAGCCTGACGAGGGACTCTATCTCAGTCATGATTTGCCCCTGGGATGTTCATTCTCCAACTAGAGCAAAGGGATGCATCCAAAGGGAGCAAAACCCCAGGCCAAGCACTAGTGTGGAGTTCATTGATGGACTCACCGTGGAGTGGTCAGTATACATGCTGGGGGGCTGGACCCAAAGATGGCCCAAACCACACACCTTTCTGCCTCCTGAAGAAAAACATAAAAGTAAAATCAGCAAGGCTTATTGATTGAGTGGACGTGGAGGGTGAGGCAGAAGAAGGTGTCAACAGGGACTTCTGGGCTCTGATTCTCTCATTGGATGGATACTGGTGACATTTAGGGAGATGACATGAGAGGGAAATCACAATTTCTATTTAAGGGAAAAAAACAGGCAGTTTGGTAGTGTATAGAATCAGGCTGCCCAGGTTCCCGTCCAGTTCTGCGCCCACTAACTGCACATCCAGGCAAGCCCCTTGGCCCCTTTCTCAGGTTTCCTCTCTGACAGTGAGGAAGGCAGTGTCGTGAAGATGAAATCTGTGTCCATGTGCGAAGCCTCTGAGACAGAGCCTGGCTCCGTCAGCATCGGCCTACAGAACATAACGGGTTGGTGGTGCCTCTGGGACGTCAGAAAGATGCAGGCTCCCCGGAGCAGGGGCTTAGTCTAACTGCTGCTGGTCCTGGCTCCTGTAGGACGCCCAACACACAGAGGGCATCCAGTAAGTATCTGTAGGCAGCACAAGGCAGCGTTTCTCGCATTTTGTCCAGGGGAAGGCTGTGGGTGTCAACCTGTGAGTTCCGGGATGGGAGGTCCCCGAGCCTTTAGCTCAGTGAAGCTCCTGGGAACAGAGACGAGAGGAAGAAGAAGAGCATCAAACTTGAGGCTATGGGTTCCGTTTGGGACACAGATCACGGCCATTTCTGCCCCTAGGCCCCATCCCTGTAAGGAGTCCCATGACATGCTTAGTCGTGTCTGACCCTTTGCGACCCCGTGGACTATTCAGTCCATGGAATTCTCCAGGCTAGGCCAGAACACTGGAGTGGGTAGCCTTTCCTGTCTCCAGGGGATCTTCCCAACCCAGGGATCGAACCCAGGTCTCCCAGATAGCAGGCGGATTCTTTACCAGCTGACCCACGAGGGAAGCTAAGCTAAGCCTCAGGGGGCCTAAATTAAGAATATTCTAGGAGGAATTCCAAAACAGCTCAGTCTTCAGACAAGCGGCAGCCTCCCCATCCTAGAGTCGTGTGGAGGAGGGGGGCATCCTCCTTTCTTGGGTCCACAGCTGTGCAAATGTGGACCCCGTGGGCGTTTCACGTCCCTGATACTCCAGCCCCAGAGTGCGTGCGCGCGTGCTCAGTCGCTGAAGTCGTGTCAGACTCTTTGAGACCCCATGGACTGTAGCCCGCCATTCTGCTCTGTCCATGGGATTATCCAGACAAGAACCCTGGAGTGGGCTGCCATTTCCTTTCGTGTTTTATGTCCCCAGTAATTCGTCGGGCAGAGCGTCAGTCTAACCCGGCTGGCTGCCCTGTTCCTGCGGTCCAGCCCTGCTTTACCGCTCCACCCAGTTCCCCCTCCCCTTCCTGCCTCTGCCGCCATCCGCACACCTCCCGGGTGGAGAAACTGGCCTGCTGCTGCTGCTGCTGCTGCTGCGCCTTCCTGGGCCAGCTGTCTGCTGGCTTGCCGCTCCAGAGTCTCCTGTGATACCATCCCCCTGCCTTTTAAACTGGAGGATAATTGCTTTACAATGTTCCATTCGTTTCTGCTGTAAAACGAAGTGGATCAGCTGTACGTGTATCTATATCCCCACGGCCACCACCCCAGCCCCTGCCATCCCACCCCTCTAGGGCACCACAGAGCACCAAGCTGAGCCCCCTGTGCCATGCAGCCCCTTCCCACTACAGCAGCTCTAGGAGCGGGCTGCCATGGCCTTCTCCGAATCTTAATCTCTCGGTTCCTCCCACCCTTCTGTCCCCACCCCCAGCTGTGTCCTCAAGTTCATTCTGTCTGCGGCTCTATTCCGGCCCTGTAAATAGGCTTCTCTGTATCATTTTTCTAGATCCCACATATATGTGTCCATATGCGACATACGTCTTTCTCTTTCTGACTTTGCTCTGTATGGATGGCCTGGGAGTCCACTATGGGTGAGTCGGGGTGGGGTGCTAAGGGGCTCCAGACTGGCCCCAGGAGACTGAGTGCTCCACCCCCAGGAGTGTCCTGGGGTGTGACTTCATGACAGGTGTCGGGGACAGGGTGTGGGAACGGCCCTCAGGAACTTTCTGGTAGTTTTCCCTGCTCAGTGTGCTCTTCACTGCCTGGGTTTAATAGCTTTTGCATATTCTGAATGCCAACACCCCAGGACAGAGCCCTGCCTGCCCCACCTGGAGGAGGGGGTCTAGTCTCCAGGGGACGCCCTGCCTAGAAGGTTCGAGCCTACTTCCATGAACTTCCCCAGATCAATAGACAAAGCCCAGGCCACAGAGGACAGAGGGAGTCAAAGGAAGCCTGGGACAGCTCTGTTCTTCAAAAGCCTGAGAAGAGAAGATAGCTTTCTGATTAGACTTCAGGGCTTTTAAAGTTATTTTTATTATGTGTATTTTCCATTGCTAGATCAAATAACCTCATTACAGATAAATTGGGAAATAGTAAAAAAAAAAAAAAAAATGCCCATAATCCCACAATCCAAACCCAGCCACTGTTGACATTTTAGAGTTTCCTTTCTAGACTTCTTGTGCATTTTTATTTACATAATTTTAATCACACTACACACATCATTTTGTATTTTCTTTCCTTCGTTAATATCTTACCAGCAACATTTTCAGGTTCTTTAATTATTTTTGTGACTATTATAAAAAACTGTTGCACTTCCCTGGTGGCCAGTGGCTAAGACTCCACACTTCCAATGCAGGGGGCCTGGGTGTGATCCCTGGATAGGGAGCTCGATTCCACATACTGCAACTAAGACCCTCCAGAGCCAAATAAATATTTTTTTACACTGATGTGTTATATTCCATCCAAGAAAATGCCATTGTCCTCTTAATCATTCCCCTGCTTTTGGCCATTTCACTTCACCATTTTTCATGCTTCATTCTTTTTTTATTGTAGGCTAATTACTTTACAATATTGTATTGGTTTTTGCCATACATTGACATGAATCCGCCACGGGTGTACATGTGTTTCCCATCCTGAACCCCTCTCCCACTTCCCTCCCATCCCATCCCTCAGGGTCATCCCAGTGCACCAGTCCTGAGCACCCTGTCACATGCATCAAACTGGGACTAGCCATCTATTTCACATATGGTAATATGTATGTTTCAGTGCTATTTTCATGCTTCATTCTTAAAACCAATCCAAAGATGAATATCTTTGGGCATCTGTTTTTTTCTGCATTTAGGAAGGCCTCCTTCACTCAGCATCCCAAGGAAGAATTTCTTAAGGTCACTCGGTTTTCCCAAAGAGGGCACAGCAGGGTGGAGCAGCCCTCAGAGGAGAGCCAGAACTGGGGTGGGGGGGGGTGGGGGGGTGGAATGAGGCCCAAATAGCAAGCATCCTAAGTTCCCAGTCTCCAAGAAACTACAACCAAACTTCTCCAGAACTAAGGTAAGAGGTCAGAGGACCCAGGAAGAGGAACTGGGAATGGCTGAAAACACCTGATTAATGTGGAAATCTGTGCCAGAGAATGTGAGTAATGAGTCTAGACGTGTAATTGCCCACGTGTGCAGACGGTACACTTGGACCTTCTGCACCACCCTGAATTGCTCAAGTGCTCTGCTGCAGAGGCTGGGCGGGGGAGAAGGATGGGTGAAGGCCACGATCCCAGGGGCATGACACTTAGAGAAGCTCTACTTTCCTGGGAGATGGCATCCAAAATTACTAAAACACAGAAACCGCCCCAACCCAATGTTTCCTCCGTTGTGTCCAACACTTTGCGACCCCATGGACTGTAGCCCTGCCAGGCAACTCTGTCCATGGGATTTCCCAGGCAAGAATACTGGAGTGGGTTGCCATTCTCTTCTCCAGGGGATCTTTCCAACCCAGGGATTAAACCTGGATTTCCTGCATTGCAGGCAGATTCTTGACCATCTGAGCCACCTGGGAAGCCCTGACCTTACCCAGGGCATCATGTAAAGAGGGAGCCCCTGCTTTTGCCAGGCTGCTTGCCTTGATCCGTTCCTTCAGGCCATACTCCATCCTGGATTTTATCCTTTCAGCTTTCATTCTTATTGGTCATTCTTGCATGCTTCAACTGTGTTCATAGGCAAAATCCTTTTGCTTTGGACTTTGGTTCCTTCAAATCATAATTCTCCGTCCACCAGCTTCTCTGAGCCTGTCGTGGGCACCTCTCTGCTTCGTCCTTTCACATGCCTCCAGGACCTCTGCAGTACCCACCCCGGAGGGCCCCCTCCCTGGGTTGTCTCCTCACTCACAGGCTCCATGCGCTACCTCGACACTGCTGGCGCCTAGAGAGATCTTCCAGCCCAGATCTCTCTCTTGGGCTCCAGGCCCACATTTTAGCTGACTATTGACATCTCTACCAGGATGTTCCAAAAGCGACTCAGATTCAAGACTCCAGCTGAATCCAGTAACTCCTCTTTGGGTCCTGTGTCTTGTGCTTGGCACTAACAAACATCTAGTTCTTAAGCCAGAAATTTGCAACCCTTCTAACCTTGACCCTACTTCTTACTTTTCATCGTCTAATCAGTTGCCAAGTAACTCTCAAATCCATCTCATCCTTCTGATCTACCTCACTCCAGGGTCCTTAAATTCACTCCTGATCACCCCTCAATGACTTGAGTCTTCTTCTGCTTCCAGAGTGGCATTCTGATCCCACTCCCTGATGACACTCTCACTGGCTCCTGGATACTCTGGAGTAACATTCCAAATCCATTCACTCACTCAAAAAATATTTACCGAAGTCCTACCATCCGACAGGCACTGTGCCAGCAGTGGGTATACACTGGTAAATAGAGAAGACATGGTGATATAAAATCCAATGAAATCCAACGGAACCCTTTACAGGCTTCCCCACATATCTGGATGATTATTACGGTCCTCCTAACTCAGCTGCATTCTCAGCTCCTCTTGAGAGCTTTCCCACACACCCCACTGCAATCCTGTTCGTATTCACCTGCCCTTCCTCTATGCCACCAGCATCTGTGCTTAACTCTACAACTGCACTTACTACACAGTGTAGTATTCTCTTTCCCACCCACACCCTGTACACACACATACACATACTTATAAGCTCCTTAAGTAATGGTTATTTTTTTCACCCACACCCAACAATGTGTGGTACATAGTCAGCATTTGGTAAATGAACTAGATACAGATAACAGACTTCATTCTTGTTATTGAATTAGTATCATATTTAATGTATGGTGACTCTTGAACAACACAGAGTTGGACTGTGGGAGTCTACTTATACACAGATTTTTTTCATTAAATATACTGCATATTTGGGGGAGATTTGCAACAGTTTGAAAAAACTCACAAACTGTGTAGCCAGCCAAGAAAGATCTTAAAAATTAAGAAAAAGTTAAGTATGTCATGAATGCATAAAATATATGTAGGTATACATACAACATATAATATATGTATTAACTGACAATTATTTTATCAGCAATGCCTCTGGTCAGTGAGGCTGCTAGTAGTTAAGTTGAGGGGGAGTCAAAGGTTATACACAGATTTTTCGAATGTTGCAGGGCATCAGTGTCCCTAACCCCAGTGTTATTCAAAGGGTAACTCTTTTATTTACATAATTCATTATAAACGCAAGCGACTATATTAATCACTTTGGATGTAACGTAATAAGCTCCAGAGGAACTAGCATTAAGCTCACCTGTTCAGTGCTTAGTGAACAGTTTTCTTGACTGCCCACTGTATGTCAGGCATCGTTCTGGCACTTCTGCAAAGTTAGCAAGTCCCTCTCCTCTTGAAGGTTGTATTCTACTGGGGAAAGGTGATGTATAAACATGTGCTGTTGTTCTTGTTTAGTCACTAAGTTGTGTCTGACTCTTTTGGGACCCCATAAACTGTAGCCCTCCAGGCTCCTCTGTCCATGGGATTCTCCAGGCAAGCATACTAGAGCGGGTTGCCATGCTCTCCTCCAGGGGATCTTCCCAACCCAGGGATAGAATCCACTTCTCTTACGTCTCCTGCATTGAAGGTGGGTTCTTTACCACTAGCACCACCTGGAAAGCCCCTATAAAAATATTTTGTTGTTCACTTATGCAGTCGTGTCTGACTCTTGTGACCCCATGGACTTCAGCAGACCAAGCTTCCCTGTCCATCACCATCTCCTCGAGCTTGCTCAAACTCATGTCCATTGAGTTGGTGATGCCATCCAACCCTCTCATCCTCTGTCATCCCCTTCTCCTCTTGCCTTCTCTCTTTCCCAGCATTAGGGTCTTTTCCAGTGATTCAGTTCTTTGCATCAGGTGGCCAAATGATTGGAGTTTCAACTTCAGCATCAGTCCTTCCAATGAATACTCAGGACTGATTTCCTTTAGGATGGACTGGTTGGATCTCCTTACAGTCCAAGGGACTCTCAAGAATCTTCTCCAGCACCACAGTTCAATTCTTCGGTACTCAGCGTTCTTTATGGTCCAGTTCTCACATCTCTATGGAAATTTGTTGGCAAAGTGATGTCTGCTTTTTAATACACTGTCTAGGTTTATCATAGCTTTTCTTCCAAGGAGCAAGCGTCTTTTTAATGCCGTGAAGAAAATCTCAGAACAGTGGGAGAGAGCACTGAAGGAGACAATGGAGAGGCACTCAGAATTAGCTAAAGCATTCATGACCGGACTGGAAAAGGTCAGTTTTCATTCCAATCCCAAAGAAAGGCAATGCCAAAGAATACTCAAACTACTGCACAATTGCACTCATCTCACATGCTAGCAAAGTAATGCTCAAAATTCTCCAAGCCAGGCTTCAACAGTACATGAACCATGAACTTCCTGATGTTCCAGCTGGATTTAGAAAAGGCAGAGGGACCAGAGATCGAATTGCCAACATCTGTTGGATCATTGAAAAAGCAAGAGAATTCCAGAAAAACATTTACTTCTGCTTTATCGACTATGCCAAAGCCTTTGATTGTGTGGATCAAAGAAAATTCTTCAAGAGTGGCAATACCAGACCACCTGACCTATCTCTTGAGAAATCTGTATACAGGTCAGGAAGTAACAGTTAGAACCAGATGTGAAACAACAGACTGGTTCCAAATAGGGAAAGGAGTATATTGTCACCCTGCTTATTTAACTTATATGCAGAGTACATCATGAGAAATGCTGGACTGGATGAAGTACAAGCTGGAATCAGGATTACTGGGAGAAATATCAATAACCTCAGATATGCAAATGACACCATCATTATGGAAGAAAGTGAAGAAGAACTAAAGAGGCTCATGATGAAAGTGAAAGAGGAGAGTGAAAAAATTGGCTTAAAATTCAAAATTCAAGAAACTAAGATCATGGCACCTGGTCCCATCACTTCATGGCAAATAGATGGGGAAACAGTGGAAACAGTGGCAGACTTTATTTGCGGGGGGCTCCAAAATCACTGCAGATGGTGACTGAAGCCATGAAATTAAAAGATGCTTGCTCTTTGGAAGAAAAGTTATGACCAACCTAGACAGCATATTAAAAAGCTACTTTGGCAGAGCAGCTAAAATGGCAGAGATGCTACTTTGCCAACAAAGGTCCATCTAGTCAAGGCTATGGTTTTTCCAGTAGTCATATATGGATGTGAGAGTTGGACTATAAAGAAAGCTGAGCACTGAAGAATTGATGTTTTTGAACTGTGGTATTGGAGAAGACTCTTGAGAATCCCTTGGACTGCAAGGAGATCCAACCAGTCCTGAATATTCATTGGAAGGACTGATGCTGAAGTTGAAACTCCAATACTTTGGCCACCTGATGAGAGGAACTGACTCATTTGAAAAGACTGTGATGTTGAGAATGATTGAAGGCAGGAGAAGGGGACGACAGAGAGTGAGATTGTTGGATGGCATCACTGACTCGATGGACAAGAGTTTGAGTAAACTCCAGGAGTTGGTGATGGACAGGGAGACCTGGTGTGCTGCAGCCCATGAGGTCTCAGAGTCAGACACAACTGAGCGAACTGAACTCTTTATCTCAACTTCCTCATCAGTAAGGTGGGAACCTTAAGAACAGCTCAGGGTGCTTGAAGGACTGAATGAGAAAATATGGACGCAGCAGTGACATTTCATAAAAGTCACCGTATTGCAGGGTTTAAAGCCAGGGAGAGAGGCAATCTAATTTTTGCTCTGACAGGAATACCCAACTGCAGATGGGAAATTGTTTGCATGACCGGGAGGGGCATCATGGAGACCACACAGGAGGCTATTGTGATGGCAAGGTGAAGTTTCTGACTTCAGATCTCTGGAAGCCGTTCTCGTTAGGTGTCCCTGTGCTCTACTGACACATCCCACTATAAAGGCAAGTTGAGAAGATTTCCTGCTGGGTATGACAAGCATGTCTGTGCCTGATGGGATGTGTGAGAACAAGCCTGGGTTTCCAGCAGCTCCCGGGAATCACACACTTGCCCAGCATCAAGCTCTGTGTGGATCACACCTAGGCAGACGTTCACATCTGGCTCTCCAGTGTGCTTGTGTCTCTGCTGTTTCTTTCCTGTCTCCTTGGAGTTTCAGAGCCATCACTGTGTCTATTTGGGTCCATAACATTTGAACATTTCCCCTCGAGTTTCCCAGAGTTCTAGAAGCTCCTCTGCCATCACTGCCCTTTGAAGACTTTTAAAACTTTGATGAACTGAATGAAGGAGGACATGTGCAATCTTAGATTGGCTAACTGAACACTCAGAAATGCACACAGTTTCTTATAAACATTATCTACCTATCACCTGTTAATGGTGAAGTTTTTGAATGTCATCAGGCGCCATGCTATGATCAAATACTTGCCCGTTCAGTGGTTGGGCTGAAACATGAAAGTTACAAACATGTTTACTTCAGGAAACACAATTATATACATGCTTGTTGAATGAATGAATGAACTAACTCTTGACTAATGGCACCCCCAAGCGTGGAAGTAAGAAAGAAGCTACTACTTCTTCTGCTTCTCTACTTCTGCTTCATTGACTATGCTGAAGCCTTTGTGTGGATCACAACAAAGTGTGGGAAATTCATCAAGAGAATGAATTACCTGCCTCCTGAGAAATCTGTATGCAGGTCAAGAAGCAACAGTTAGAATTGGACATGGAACAATGCACTGGTTCCAAGTAGAAAAAGGAGTACGTCAAGGCTGTATATTGTCACCCTGCTTATTTAACTTATATGCCAAGTACATCATGAGAAATACTGGGCTGGAAGAAGCACAAGCTGGAATCAAGATTGCCAGGAGAATTATCAATAACCTCAGATATACAGATGACACCACCCTTATGGCAGAAAGAGAAGAAGAACTAAAGAGCCTCTTGATGAAAGTGAAAGAGAAGAGTGAAAAAGTTGGCTTAAAACTCAACAATCAGAAAACTAAGATCATGGCGTCCAGTCCCATCACTTCAAGGTAAATATATAGGGGAAAAGTGGAAACAGAGGCAGATTTTTTTTTTCTTGGACTCCAAAATCACTGCAGCGACTGCAGTCACAAAATTAAAAGACGCTTGCTCCTTGGAAGGAAAGCTATGACAAACCTAGACAGTGTATTAAAAAGTAGAGACATTACTCTGGCAACAAAGGTCCATCTAGCCAAGGGTATGGTTTTTCCAGTAGTCATGTATGGTTGTGAGAGTCGGACCTTAAAGAAGGCTGACTGCTAAAGAATTGATGATTTTGAACTATGGTGTTGGAGAAGACTCTTGAGAGTCCCTTGGACTGCAAGGAGATCCAACCAGTCCATCCTAAAGATCAGTCCTGAGTGGAAGGACTGATGCTGAAGCTGAAGCCCCAATCCTTTCACCTCATGTGAAGAACTGACTCATTGGAAAAGACCCTGATGCTGGGAAAGATTGAAGGCAGGAGAAAAAGGGGACAACAGAGGATGAGATGGTTGGATGGCATCACCGACTCGATGGACATGAGCTTGAGCGAGCTCTGGGAGTTGGTGATGGACAGGGAGGCCTGGCATGCTGCGGTTCATGGGGTTACATGGGGTCAGACATGACTGTGTGACTGAACTGAATCAAACTGAAGAAAGAAGCGACTAGTGAAGCTGCTCTACCTCCACTTTAATCTTGTGTGACTTGGTCCAAATTTCTGGGCTTGGTCCTTCCTTCCTCCCTCCCTCCCTTCCACCTTTGTTTACTTTTAGTTGTGCAAGTGATGCATACAGCATCCACACACCAACAAGGACTCAGGCCTCTCCTTAGAAGTCACCACTGTTTTTAGATTTATATAAATACTTCTAAAACTATTTCTATGTACTATAGAAGTATATGTGGTTGGATATGTATGTATGTACTACACAAGTGCAGGTATGAATGTACATACAAAAATATATAGTAATGTTTTGTTTTGATATAAATGTATCACATTGTGTGCATCATTATGAAATTTGCTTAGTTTTCTCAAGGGTAACAGTATGTCTTCAAAAGCTCTCCAATGTCACTATGTATAATTCTACTTCATTTTGTTAAACTGATGCTCAGCATCACTAGACACTATAATTTACATGTATCAGCAATGGCAACCCACTCCAGTACTCTTGCCTGGAAAATCCCATGGATGGAGGAGCCTGGTAGGCTACAGTCCATGGGGTCGCTAACAGTCGGGCATGACTGACTTCACTTTAACTTTTCACTTTCATGCATTGGAGAAGGAAATGGCAACCCACTCTAGTATTCTTGCCTGGAGAATCCCAGGGAGAGAAGAGCCTAGTGGGCTGCCATCTATGGGGTCACACAGAGTCAGACACGACTGAAGCGACTTAGCAGTAAGTAGCAGCAGTAGCAGTAACGTATTTAATCATTCTTTTTTTCTTTTTGTAATTGTGTGTGTGTGTGTGTGTGTGTGTGTGTGTGTGTGTGTGTGTGTGTGTGTATGAGAGAGAGAATCCAAATACAGGAAAGGGAAACAAACCAAAAACATATGGCTTAATTGTTTCAGTGAACATCTCTTTAGTTCAAAACAGAATATTACCAGCAGCCTAGAAGTCTCCTCAATATCCCAATCATCATACCTGTTTGATAAGAGTAGCCATTATCCTGGTTTTACGGAAGTTTCTCCCTGAATTCTAAAAGGTTTTTAATCTCCTAAGCTTGTATCTCTAAACATTATAGTTTGTTTCACTTGATTTTTGAATTTCATATAAATGGACACTTGTAGCATGCCTTCCTTTGCATCTGGTTTCTTCGTTTATGTTTATGACATTAATCCATGTTGTTACATACAGCTGAAGATCGTTCATTTTCATTGCTCACTTTATTTTATGAATATGTTCTCATTCATCTATGCACCCCACTGTTATAGACTTTTTCATTGTTTAAAGTTTGAGGTTCCTGGGAACTTTTCCCTGGACATTCTTGTGCATAGACATGTGCATGTATTTCTATTGGGCATAGATATAAGATTGGAACTGTAGGAATATAATGTGTGTATACTTTCAAATTCAGAAGTAATGCTAAACTGTTTTTTAAAGTGGTTACAGCATTTATTCTCTTATTAGCCTTGTATGAGAGTTCCCTTTGCTTTATTAATTCACCAACACTTAGTATTATCCGTCTTTTTAATTGTAGCCATTTTGATGAATCTGTTGATTCTCACTGTGGTTTTAATGTGCACCCTTTTGATTTAGAGGTATATTGGCCATTTGGATTAATGTCTTTTGCCCATTCAGATTGTTTGCCTCTCACCTAGTTATCTTTTTCTCCTGTGCACATGTGCTCAGTTGCTAAGACTCTTTGTGACCCCATGGAATGTAGCCTGCCAGGCTCCTCTGTCCACGGAATCCTCCAGGAGAGACTACTGGAGTGGGTAACCATTCCCTTCTCCAGGAGATCTTCCAGATGCAGGGATCAAACCCAGATTTCTTGCATTGCAGGCAGATTCTTTACCATCTGAGCCACCAAGGAAGCCTTTTCTTATTGGTTTGTAAAAGTTGCTTTTAAGAAAAATCTTGAATGTTTCTTGCCCTTTCTCTATGTTAATGATATCTTTGGTTGAACAAAAATTCTTAATTTTAATAAAGTACAATTTTTTCATCTTTATTTTGATGCTTAATATATTATGTGCCCTCTTTAGGAAAGTTTTTGTTCTCTCTCAAAGTAGGAAAAGAGTATACTATATTATCAACTAAAAGCTTGGTTTTATCTTTCACATTTAGATCTAGAATACATCTGAAACTGAATTTTATATATGATATGAAATATGGGTTGAGCTTTTTTCTTTCCATGTAGATATTCTTTGTCCTATATCATTTGTTGGAGAGAGTTGTATTAAATACCTAGGCTCCAAATATGCATGAGTGAGTTTCAAGATCTCTTTATATTGTGCCGTTGAAACATCTGTTTACCCACCCACTAATACACATTATTTTAATTAATGTGGTTTCATAACTTGATATCCAGTAGAGCAAATCCTTCTGCCCTATTATTCTTCTTAGGAAAGTTTTGCAATTCTCTGTCCTCTGCATTTCAATACCACTAGGTCTTTTTGACACATGGTATGATATTATTTATGAATAATGAGATTTTTATATTTTCTTTTCTAATTCATACTTATTTCATTTCCCTATCTTGTTTTCTCTACATTGGCTAGGAGCCCCAGCATAATGCTGAATAGGAGTAAGAATGGACATTTGTGTCATATTAACATTTTCAAAAGGAAACCTTTCAACATTTCATCCAATAAGTATGATGTTGGCTACTGTAGTTTTTTTTCCTTAGATAACTTTTACCACCTTGAGGGAGTTCTCTTCCATTTCCAATTTTCTAAAACAAAATTTTATGGATGATAAATTTTATCAAAAGATTTTTTTCCAAATCCCTGAGGTAGTCATAATTGTTTTAATCTCTTAATATAGCAAATTACAGTGATTATTTTCTAATGTTATTCACAGAATAAGTTTAATTTAGTCAAGATATCATTTTTTCATAATGCTGAATTTGATTGGCCAGTGTTAGGGATTTTTTTTTTTTTAGTTTTGTCAACTTTATTTATTTATTTATTAATGTAAATTTATTTCTTTTAATTGGAAGCTAATTACTTTACAATATTGTATTGGTTTTGCCATACATCATCATGAATCTGCCACAGGTGTACATGAGTTCCTAATCCTGAACCCCCTCCCACCTCCCTCCCCGTACCATCCCTCTGGGTCATCCCAGTACACCAGCCCCAAGCATCCTGTATCATGCATCAAACCTGGACTGGCGATTCATTTCACATATGATATTATACATGTTTCAGTGCCATTCTCCCAAATCATCCCACTCTTGCCCTCTCCCACAGAGTCCAAAAGACTGTTCTATACATCTATGTCTCTTTTGCTGTCTCGCAGACAGCGTTATCATTACCATCTTTCTAAATTCCATATATATGCGTTAGTATACTGTATTGGTGTTTTTTTTTTTCTGGCTTACTTCACTCTGTATAATAGGCTCCAGTTTCATCCACCTCTTTAGAACAGATTCAAATGTATTCTTTTTAATGGCTGAGTAATACTCCATTGTGTATATATACCACAGCTTTCTTATCCATTCATTTGCTGATGGACATCTAGGTTGCTTCCATGTCCTGGCTATTGTAAACAGTGCTGTGATGAACATTGGGGTAAACATGTCTCTTTCAGTTCTGGTTTCCTCGGTGTGTATGCCCAGCAGTGGGATTTTTGGATAGTATGGCAGTTCTATTTCCAGTTTTTTAAGGAATCTCCACACTGTTCTCCATAGTGGCTGAACTAATTTGCATTCCCACCAACAGTGTAAGAGGGTTCCCTTTTCTCCACACCCTCTCCAGCATTTATTGCTTGTAGACTTTTGGATCACAGCCATTCTGACTGGTGTGAAATGGTACCTCATTGTGGTTTTGATTTGCATTTCTCTGATAATGAGTGATGTTGAGCATCTTTTCATGTGTTTGCTAGCCATCTGTATGTCTTCTTTGGAGAAATGTCTGTTTAGTTCTTTGGCCCATTTTTTGATTGGGTCATTTATTTTTTTGGAATTGAGCTGTAGGAGTTGCTTGTATATTTTTGAGATTAATTCTTTGTCAGTTGCTTCATTTGCTATTATTTTCTCCCATTCTGAAGGTTGTCTTTCACCTTGCTTATAGTTTCCTTTGCTGTGCAGAAGCTTTTAATTTTGATTAGGTCCCATTTGTTTATTTTTGCTTTTATTTCCAATATTCTGGGAGGTGGGTCATAGAGGATCTTGCTGTGGTTTATGTCGGAGAGTGTTTTGCTTATGTTCTCCTCAGGGGTTTTATAGTTTCTGGTCTTAAGTTTAGATCTTTAATCCATTTTGAGTTTATTTTTGTGTATCGTGTTAGAAAGTGTTATAGTTTCATTCTTTTACAAGTGATTGACCAGTTTTCCCAGCACCACTTGTTAAAGAGATTGTCTTTTCTCCATTGTATATTCTTGTCTCCTTTGTCAAAGATAACGTGTCCATAGGTGCATGGGTTTATCTCTGGGCTTTCTATTTTGTTCCATTGATCTATATTTCTGTCTTTGTGCCAGTACCATACTGTCTTGATGACTGTGGCTTTGTAGTAGAGCCTGAAGTCAGGCAGTTGATTCCTCCAGTTCCATTCTTCTTTCTTAAGATTGCTTTGGCTATTCAAGGTTGTTTGTATTTCCACACAAATTGTGAAATTATTTGTTCTAGCTCTGTGAAAAATACCGTTGGTAGCTTGATAGGGATTGCATTGAATCTATAGATTACTTTGGGTAGTATACTCATTTTCACTATATTGATTTTTCTGATCCATGAACATGGTATATTTCTCCATCTATTAGCGTCCTCCTTGATTTCTTTCACCAGTGTTTTATAGTTTTCTATATATAGGTCTTTTGTTTCCTTAGGTTGATGTATTCCTAAGTGTTTTATTCTTTTCGTTGCAGTGGTGAAGGAATTGTTTCCTTAATTTCTTTTTCTATTTTCTCATTATTAGTGTATAGGAATGCAAGGGATTTCTGTGTGTTGATTTTATATCCTGCAACTTTACTATATTCATTGATTAGCTCTAGTAATTTTTTGGTGGAGTTTTTAGGGTTTTCTATGTAGAGGATCATGTCATCTGCACAGTGAGAGTTTTACTTCTTCTTTTCCAATTTGGATTCCTTTTATTTCTTTTTCTGCTCTGATTGCTGTGGCCAAAACTTCCAAAACTATGTTGAGTAGTAATGGTGAAAGTGGGCACCCTTATCTTGTTCCTGACTTTAGGGGAAATGCTTTCAATTTTTCACCATTGAGGATAATGTTTGCTGTGGGTTTGTCATATATAGCTTTTATTATGTTGAGGTATGTTCCTTCTATTCCTGCTTTCTGGAGAGTTTTTATCATAAATGGATGTTGAATTTTGTCAAAGGCTTTCTCTGCATCTATTGAGATAATCATATGGCTTTTATTTTTTCAATTTGTATGGATGTGAGAGTTGGACTGTGAAGAAAGCTGAGTGCCAAAGAATGGATGCTTTTAAACTGTGGTGTTGGAGAAGCCTCTTGAGAGTCCCTTGGACTGCAAGGAGATCCAACCAGTCCATTCTAAAGGAGATCAGCCCTGGGTGTTCTTTGGAAGAAATGATGCTAAGGCTGAAACTCCAGTACTTTGGCCACCTCATCCAAAGAGTTGACTCATTGGAAAAGACTCTGATGCTGGGAGGGATTGGGGGCAGGAGGAGAAGGGGGCAACAGAGGATGAGATGGCTGGATGGCATCACCAACTCAATGGACGTGAGCTTGAGTGAACTCCGGGAGTTGGTGATGGACAGGGAGGCCTGGCATGCTGCATAGGGTCGCAAAAAGTTGGACACGACTGAGCGACTGAACTGAACTGAACTGAACTGAAGACCATACATATAAGACTGGTGTTATTTCTTTGCCAAATGTTTGAATTCACCACTGAAGTTTTCAGGGAACAGAGTCTGACTTTTCAGAACTGTGGAATTATGTAGTGACTGTTTGAGTTTTCCCAATTTAATCCACACTGCATCATATCTGGATAATATTATTCAGAGTTTATATTATGTTAGTGAAAGAGTAATTGCAATTTTGGATTATGAATTTTCAATCATTGTAACTAGACTCAAACACATCTTTACTAGTCAAAATAGGATCCATTACAATGAACACATTTTTGCCAGAAAGAAATAATTTTGTTTATTCCTGCAACATAACAAAAAGCATTTTCAGCATCCTGCTAACTGTGGAAGCGCTTTTCTTGCAAAAAGTTGTAGAGATGCTTGAAGAAGAGGTAGTTGGTCGGTGAGAGATCACGTGACTATGACAGATGAAGAAAAACTTCACAGTCTAATTTGTTCAGCTTTTGAAACACGGGTTGTGCAACGTGCTATGGTTGGGTGTTGTTGTGGAGAAGAATTGGGCCCATTCTGTTGACCAATGCCAGCTGCAGGCATTGCAATTTTCAGTGCATTTCATCAGTTCGCAGAGTGTACTTATCAGATGGTTTGACCAGGATTCAGAAACTTGTAGTGGATCAGACAGGCAGCAGACCCCCAGACAGTGACCATGACCTTTTTTTGGCACAAGTTTGGCTTTGGGAAGTGCTTTGGAGCTTCTTCTCAGTCCAGCCACCGAGCTGGTGGTCACCAGTTGTTATATAAAATCCACAGTTTTGTCACCCGTCACAATCTGAGAAATGGTTCATTGTCACACAGAATTAGAAAAGACAACACTTCAAAATAACATTTTTTTTGATTTCTAGTCAGCTCACCAGGCACCCACTTATTGAGATTTTTCACTTTTCCTATTTGCTTCAAATGCTGGATGGCCATGAAATGGTCAACACTAATTTCTTCAGGAACATCTCATGTATTTGTAAGAAAATCAGCTTTGATGATGGCTCTCAATTGATTGTTGTCAACTTCCGATGGCTGGCCACTTCACTCCTCATCTTCAAGGCTCGTTTCCTTTACAAAACTTCTTGAAGCATCACTGCCCTGTACATTCATTAGCAGTTTCTGGGCCAAATGCATTGTTGGTCTTAAGAGTTGTCTCTGCTGCTTTAAGACCCATTTCGAACTCAAAAACATCACTTATTTATTTTTTTTCTAACATCATTTCTATAGTCTAAAATAAATACAAAATAAACATCAAGTAACAAGTTATTAGAGAAAACAAAGCTAGAAATAAACATTAAAATAATGTGTAACATAATTACATATATTAAAGAATGTATTCCAGTATCAAATAGCAAAGTTCAACAAAAAAGGGGAATTTTCTTCATCCAGTTAAAATTTCTTCTGTTTGCTTATTTCTTCCTCTACAGTTTTTTAAAGTGAACTGTATAGTTAACCTTTTACTACGTAAGCTTATTAAACTCATACCTTAATTTTTGTGTCAACAGAGACCACGATGGAGGCTAGTATAATGTTTGACAGAAACCAACACAATTCTGTAAAGCAATTATCCTTCAATTAAAATATAAATAAAATTTTTTAAAAGGGTGATGGGTTTTTGTGATTCAACTAGGCCTAGTGCAATGGGACAGGCAAGCCTATTTGGAAAGCCACTGGAGAAGGAAAAACAAAAAGTTACTACAGAAAACATGAAGAAACTTTCAAAAACATTCTTATTTTCATCCTCATCTTAGTGTGTTCGAGCCACTATAACAAAAACACCATAGCCTCATCTTCCCAGGTAGCACTAGTGGTAAAGAACCCAAACATAGGAGACATAAGAGACGTGGGTTCGATCCCTGTTCAGTGCTCTATAGTGATCTCCATGGGGATGGAGTCTAGAAGAGAGTGTATATATGTATATGTATGGGCTTCCCAAGTGGCCCTAGTGGTAAAGAACCCACCAGCCACTGCAGGAGACGTGATCGATGTGGGTTCGATCCCTGGGTCAGGAAGATGCCCTGGAGGAGGGCATGGCAACCCACTCCAGTCTTCTTGCCTGGAGAATTTCATGGACAGAGGAACCTGGCAGGCTGCAGTCCATGGGATTGCAAAGAGTCAGACTCAACAGAAGCAACTTAGCATGCACACGTGGCTGATTCTGTTTGCTGTATAGCAGAAACTAACACAGCAGTGTAAACCAGCTATACTCCAGTTTAAAAATCAGTTAAAAAAAAGAACATTAATCATATTCACGAAGGATAATCAGGGAGTTTGGAATGGTCATGTACATACTGCTGCTGCTAAGTCGCTTCAGTCATGTCCGACTCTGTGCGACCCCATAGACGGCTGCCCACCAGGCTTCCCCATCCCTGGGATTCTCCAGCCAAGAACACTGGAGTGGGTTGCCATTTCCTTCTCCAATGCATGAAAGTGAAAAGTGAAACTGAAGTCGCTCAGTCGTGTCCAACTCTTAGCGACCCCATGGACTGCTGCCTACCAGTTTCCTCCACCGTGGGATTTTCCAGTCAAAAGTACTGGAGTGGTTTGCCGTTGCCTCCTCCGCATGTACATACTACTATATTTTAAATGGATAACCCACAAGGGCCTACTGTACAACACAGGGAATTCTGCTCAATGTTATGAGGCAGCCTGGATAGGAGGGGATTTGGGGGGAGAATGGATACGTGTAAATATATGGCTGAGTTCCCTTGCTATCCACCTGAAACTATCACAACATTGCTAATCAGCTATACTCCAATATAAAATAAAAAGCTCCAAAGAAAAAATCTTAACAACAACAACAACAAAAAGCCAAATTATAGAGCGCCGGGGGGTAGGGGTGGGGGTGGGGAATGGCTCATCAGTTGAAGAACTGAAGCCTCCAGCCAACAGCCGTGGGAGTAAACCGGGAAGCCAGTCCTTCAGTCCTGATCAAACCTTCAAATGAATGCAGTCCCTGCTGAAATCCTGAGCCAAAACTACCCAGCAAAGCCGTTCCTAAATTCCTGGCCACAGAAATTGTGAGATAATAAGTATTTGTTGTTTTCAGTTCAGTTTAGTTGCTCAGTCATGTCTGACTCTTTGCGACCACATGGACTGCCCAGGCTTCCCTGCCCATCGTCAACTCCCAGAGCTTGTTAAAACTCATGTCCATCGAGTTGGTGATGCCATCCAACCATCTCATCTGTCGACCCTTTCTCCTCCCACCTTCCATCTTTCCCAGCTTCAGGGTCTTTTCCAATGAGTCAGTTCTTTGCATCAGGTGGCCAAATTATTGGAGTTTCAGCTTCAGCATCGGTCCTTCCAATGAATATTCAGGACTGATTTCCTTTAGGATAGACTGATTGGATTTCCTTGCAGTCCAAGGGACTCTCAAGAGTCTTCTCCAATACCACAATTCAAAAGCTTCAATTCTTTAGAGCTCAGCCTTCTTTACAGTCCAACTCTCACATCCATAAATGACTACTGGAAAAACTATAGCTTTGACTAGACGGACCTTTGTTGGCAAAGTAATGTCTCTGCTTTTTAATATGCTGTCTAGGTTGGTCATAGCTTTTCTTTCAAGAAGCAAGTGCCTCTTAATTGCATGGTTGCAGTCACCATCTACAGTGATTTTGGAGCCCAAAAAATAGTCTCTCACTGTTTCCATTGTTTCCCCATCTATTTGCCATGAAATGATGGGATCAGATGCCATGATCTTTGTTTTCTGAATGTTAAGTTTTAAGCCAACTTTTTCACTCTTCTCTTTCACTTTCATCAAGAGGCTCTTTAGTTCTTCACTTTCTGCCATAAGTATGGTGTCATCTGTATATCTGAGGTTATTGATATTTCTCCCAGCAATCTTGATTTCACCTTGTGCTTCATCCAACTCAGCATTTCTCATGATGTACTCTGCATATAAGTTAAATAAACAGGGTGACAATATACAGCCTTGACATACTCCTTTTCTGATTTGGAGCCAGTCCATTGTTCCATGTCCGGTTCTAACTGTTGCATCTTGATCTGTATACAGATTTCTCAGGAGACAGGTAAGGTGGTCTGGTATTCCCATCTCATTCAGAATTTTCCACAGTTTGGGACTTCTCAGGTGGTGCTAGTGGTAAAGAATCTGCCTGCCAGTGCAGGAGATCTGGGTTGAATCCCTGGGTCAGGAAGATTCCCTGGAGAAGGAAATGGAAATCCATTCCAGTATTCTTGCTGGAGAATCTTATGGACAGAGGAGCCTGGTGGGTTATAGTCCCTGGGCTCGCAAAAAGTGAGCCTGAAGTGACTTAGCATTTAGCACAACTGAAGTGACAGCAACAGCACAGCACAGTTTGTTGTGATCCACACAAAGGCTTTGGTATAGTCAATTAAACAGAAATAGATATTTTTCTGGAACTCTCTTGCTTTATCAATGATCCAGTGGATGTTGGTAATTTAATTTCTGGTTGCTCTGTCTTTTCTAAATCCAGCTTAAACATCTGGAAGTTCTTGGTTCATGTACTGTTGAAGCCTGGCTTGGAAATTTTGAGCATTACTTTGCTAGCATGTGAGGTGAGTGCAATTGTGCAGTAGTTTGAACATTCTTTGGCATTGCCCTTCTTTGGAATTGGAATGAAAACTGGTCTTTTCCAGTCCTGTGGCCACTGCTGAGTTTTCCACATTTGTTGGCATATTGAGAGCAATGCTTTCACAGCATCATCTTTTAGGATTTGAAAGAGCTCAGTTGGAAATTCATCACTCCACTAGCTTTGTTCGTAGTGATGCTTCCTAAGGCCCACTTGACTTCGCATTCCAGGATGTCTAGCTCTTATCTGGGTCATGAAGATCTTTTTTGTACAGTTCTTCTGTGTATTCTTGCCACCTCTTCTTAATATCTTCTGCTTCTGTTAGGTAGCAGAAAGATATTAATAAACCATGTTTCTGTCCTTTATTGTGCCATCTTTGCATGAAATGTAACCTTGGTATCTCAATTTTCTTGAAGAGATCTCTAGTCTTTCCCACTCTGTTGTTTTCTTCTATTTCTTTGCATTGGTCACTGAGGAAGGCTTTCTTGTCTCTCCTTGCTATTGTTTGGAACTCTGCATTTAAATGGATATATCTTTCCTTTTCTCCTTTGCCTTTAGATTCTCTTCTTTTCTCAGCTATTTCTAAGGCCTCCTCAGACAACCATTTTGCCTTTTTGCATTTATTTTTCTGGGGGATGGTCTTGATCCTTAGTTCTTCAGGCACTCTGTCTAGCAGATCTATACCCTTGAATCTGTTTGTCACTTCCACTGTATTATCATAAGGGATTTGATTTAGGTCATACCTGAATGGTCTAGTGGTTTTCCCTGCTTTCTTCAATTTAAGTCTGAATTTTGCAATAAGGGGTTCATGATCTGAGCCACAGTCAGCTCCTGGTCTTTTTTTTGCTGCCTATATAGAGCTTTTTCATCTTTGGCTGCAAAGAATATCTGATTTTGATATTGACCATCTGGTGATGTCCATGTGTAGAGTTTTCTCTTGTGTTGTTGGAAGAGGGTGTTTGCTGTGACCAGTGTGTTCTTTGGTGAAACTTTGTTAGGCTTTGCTCTGCTTCATTTTGTACTCCAAGGCCAAATTTGCCTTTTACTCCAGGTATCTCTTGACTTCCTATTTTTGCATTACAGTCCCCTATAATGAAAAGGACATTTAAGTCACTAAAAAAAAAAAAAAGGCAAACAAACAAAAAACCACTAATCATATTCACAAGGATTCTACCACAGTGACTTAATTGTCTCCCAAGGACCCCATCTCCCAATATACTGCACTGGGGATTATTAGGTTTCAACACATGAATCTTGGGGAGGACACAACCATTCCACCTACAGCAAATTTTTTGTTCACAAAGCAAGCTGCTATAAAAATGGAGAAGATATCTTAGAAGCTTTTTTTTTAAGTACATCAAAATAACTTCAATGGGGATGCTGAATAGTATAAAGAACATTTCTGAAATTTAATGCATGAATAACTAAAAAAAAAATTTCAAAAAAGCAAAAGTCAAAGAAATAGACATTTTAAGACTAAGATAAGAAATATGAGGAAAGATCTAAGAGAGTCAGACACTTAAATGGGTTCCAATAGACAATAATTTACTTGGAAGAGAAGCCATAATCCAGTAAGTAATAAAAGAAAATTCCCCTGTACCAAAGACTCACATTTTCACATCAAAGGAACACAACAAACACAAGTCAGGAATACTAAATAGAAGACGGTCAACCAAAACTGCCATGGTGAAATGTCTTTCATTTCCCCCAGTTTCTTTGAGGGATAATTAACACATAAAATTATACATATGTAAAGTATATAATATAATGAGTTGACACTGTGAAATGATTGGGTTTGGAGACAAGATCGTAAGGAGGCAAGAATGAGCCAAGATAGAGTCTATTGCAGTGATCCAAGAGATATGTGTTTTGGACAAGGATGGTGTCAGAAGAAGTGGAGATTTACACTGAAGACAGAAACAACAGAATTTGCTAGGGTGCTGTATGTGCAGACTATAAGAGACGGAATACAAGTTTGATTCTCAAGTTGTTGACCTGAGTAACTGGATTAATCATTTAATTAATTAACATAAAAACTGGGTTAATAGGGTGCCATTCTCTGAGATGAAGAAGAAGAGAGGAAGACCGAGTCTGGATTTGGTTTGGAACATGTTAAGTTTGAGATGCTAACTGAACATCCAAGTGGAGATGTCAAACCGGCAGGTGGAATTTAGGAAAAAGTTCAGGACTGAGGATAGAAGCTTCAAAATCTGCAAAAGATGTTGTTTAAAGCCATGGGACTGGGTGAGATCACTTAAAGTGTGAGGTACATGAAGACCAGAGGTCTGAAGGCTCACTCTTGTGGCATTCCAGTATTGAGAAGTTCAGAAGAAGAGAGAATCAAGGGAAAGAGAATGAGAAGAAATTTGCTAGAAGTAAGAGAACAGTGGGATTCTATGGTGTCATAGAAGCCACAGGAGGAAAATGA
Organism: Capricornis sumatraensis; assembly: GCF_032405125.1. Classification (NCBI taxonomy): domain Eukaryota; kingdom Metazoa; phylum Chordata; class Mammalia; order Artiodactyla; family Bovidae; genus Capricornis; species Capricornis sumatraensis. The sequence goes on from NC_091069.1 coordinate 107,958,580, forward strand.
CTCTAAGAAATCAATTCAGGGACTTCCCTGGTGATCCGTGGTTGAGAATCTGCCTTGCAATGCAGGGACAAGGGTTCGATCCCTGGTTGGGGAACTAAGATCCCACCTGCTGCAGAGCAACTCCGTCCATATGAGCCACAACTAGAGAAATCTTCACACTGCAACAAAGATCTGGCATGCCACAATTAAGACCCAACACAGCCAAATAAATAAATGAATGTTGAAAAAAAAGAAATCTGTGCAAAACATCATTGACAGTGTAGTTACACAACTTAATTTAATATTGTTTGAAGGAGGCTTGAGATAAGAAGACGGTGTTTTTTCAAAAAATTTTCTAAAACAGTCTGAAAAGTAGCTTGCTGCTGCTGCTGCTGGTAAGTCACTTCAGTAGTATCCGACTCTGTGCGACCCTATAGACAGCAACCCACCAGGCTCCTCCATCCCTGGGATTCTCCAGGCAAGAGTACTGGAGTGGGTTGCCATTGCCTTCTCTGGAGGATTAGTTTGAGGTAGTAGTTAAGAGCTTGGGGAAAATGAGACAAGGTGTATAAAACAAACAAAGTACCTGGCACGTGGCACTCAGTAAGTAATACTTATATGTCCACTATCATTATCAGCTACAAAATCTAGGTGGTAGAGAGGTGAGTAGGGAGAATAAGAACACTAAATTCTCAGACTGTGGAAATAACAGAAAGGAAGGTGATTTATAAATGCTATTTAATTCTTGATGTTGATGGATAAATGAAATGTGGCTTAAAATAGGTTTGTTAAAAACTTAGAATATCTAGGGACTTCTCTGGTGGTGCAGCAGTTAAGAATCCACCTGCCAAGGCAGGGGAGAGAGGTTCAATCTCTGGTCCAAGAAGATCCCATGCCAGGGGACAGCTAAGCCAGCTCCACCCAACTATTGACCCATGTGTCCTAGATCCTGTGCTCGACAACCAAAGAGGCTACCCTGTGAGAAGCCTGAGCACCACACCTGGAAGGTAGCCCTCGCTTGCTGCGACTGGAGAAAGCCCACATGCAGCAACAAAGACCAGGTAGGGCCAAATTGTAATTAATTAATTAAAATTTAAATACCTAATAGTAAATTTTTTCCTCCCACCTTTTTAAAATTTTCTTTTCTTATTTTTATATAAGTTTTATTGTGGTTGTTCAGTCCCTAAGTCATGTCCAACTCTTTGCAACCCCATGGACTGCAGCATGCCGGGCTCCTCTGTCCTTCCTCATGGTCCACCACTCACGTTTATACATGACTACTGGAAAAACCATAACTTTGACTATACAGACCTTTGTCAGCAAAGTGATCTCTCTGCTTTTCAATACCATCTAGGTTGTCATAGCTTTTCTTTCAAGGAGCAAGCATCTTTCAATTTCATGGCTGCAGTCACCATCCACAGTGATTTTGGAGCCCAGGAAAATAAACTCTGTCAATATCATTGGTTCGCCATTTATTTGCCATGAAGTAATGGAACTGGACGCCATGATTTTAGGTTTTTTTAATGTTGAGTTTCAAGCCAGCTTTTTCACTCTCCGCTTTCACCTTCATCAAGAGGCTCTTTAGTTCCTCTTCACTTTCTACTATTAGAGTAGTATCATCTATATATTTGAGTTTATTGATATTTCTCCCGGCAATCTTGATTCTAGCTTGTGCTTCATCAAGTCTGGCATTTCACATGATGTACTCTGCATATAAGTTAAATAAGCAGGGTGACAATATACAGCCTTGATGTATTCCTTTCTCAATTTGGAACCAGTCCATTGTTCCATGTCCAGTTATAACTACTGCTTTTGACCTACATACAGATTTCTCAGGAGGCAGGTCACGTGGTCTGATATTCCATCTCTTTAAGAATTTTCCACAGTTTGTTGTGATCCACACAGTCAAAAGCTTTAGCACAGTCAATGAAGCAGAAGTAGATGTTTTTCTGGAATTCTGTTGCTTTTTCTATGATCCATCATTTGTTGGATATTTGATCTCTGGTTTCTCTGCCTTTTCTAAACCCAACTTGAACATCTGGAATTTCTTAGTTCACATACTATCGAAGCCTAGCTTGGATAATTTTGTTATCATATGGGATGAGTGCAATTGTGAAGTAGTTTGAACATTCTTTGGCATTGCCTTTCTTTGAGATTGGAATAAAAACTGACCTTTTCCAGTCCTGTGGCCACTGCTGAGTTTTCCAAATTTGTTGGCATATTGAGTGTAACACTTGCACAGCATCATCTTTCAGGATTTGAAATAGCCCGACTGGAAATTCCATCACCTCTACTAGCTTTGTTCGTAGTGATTCTTCCTAAGGCCCACTTGACTTCACATTCCAGGATGTCTGGCTCTAGGCGAGTGATCACACCATCGTGATTATCTGGGTCATGAAGATCTTTTTTGTACAGTTCTTCTGTGTATTCTTGCCACTTCTTCTATATATCTTCTGCTTCTGTTAGGTCCACAGCGTTTCTGTCCTTTATTGTGCCTGTCTTTGCATGAAATGTTCCCTTGGTATCTCTACTTTTCTTGAAGAGATCTCTAGTCTTTCCCATTCTATTGTTTTCCTCTATTTCTTTGCACTGATCACTGAGGAAGGCTTTCTCATCTCTCCTTGCTCTTCTTCTGAACTCTGCATTCAGATGGGTATAGCTTCCCTTTCTTATTTCCCTTTTGCTTCTCTTTTCTCAGCTGCTTGTAAGGCCTCCTCAGTTAACCATTTTGCCTTTTTGCATTTCTCTTTCTTTGGAATGGTTTTGATCACCACCACCTCTTGTACAATATTACAAACCTCCATCCATTATTCTTCAGGCACTCTGTCTATCAGATCTAATCCCTTGAATCTATTTGTCTCTTCCACTGTATAATCATAAGGGATTTGATTTAGGTCGTACCTGAATGGTCTTTCCCTACTTTCTTCAGTTTAAGTCTGAATTTTGCAATAAGAAATTCATGACATGAGCCACAGTCAGCTCCCGGTCTTGTTTTTGCTGACTGTATAGAGCTTCTCCATCTTTGGCTGCAAAGAATATAATCAGCCTGATTTCAATATTGACCATCTCATGATATCTATGTGTAGAGTTGTTCCTTGTGTTGTTGGAAGAGAGTGTTTCCTATGACCAGTGTGTTCTCTTGGCAAAATTCTGTTAGCCTTTGCCTTGCTTCATTTGTACTCCAAGGCCAAACTTGCCTGTTACTCCAGGTATCTCTTAACTTCCTACTTTTGCATTTCAGTCCCCTGTGATGAAAAGGACATCTTTTTTTGGTGTTAATTCTAGAAGGTCTTGTAGGTCATCATAGAACCGTTCAACTTCAGCTTCTTTGGCATTAGTGATTGGGGCATAGACTTGGATTACTGTGATAATGAATAGTTTGCCTTGGAAATGAGTCAAGATCACTCTGTCATTTTTGAGAATCTACCCAAGTACTGCATTTCAGACTCTTTTCTTGACGATGAGGGCTACTCCATTTCTTCTAAGGGATTATTGCCCAAAGTAGTAGATATAATGGTCATCTGAATTAAATTCACCCATTCTGGTCCATTTTAGTTCATTGATTTCTAAAATGTCGATATTTATTCTTGCCATCCCCTGTTTGACCACTTCCAATTTACCTTGATTCATGGCCCTAATATTCCAGGTTCCTATGGAGTATTTTTCTTTACAGCATCAGACTTTACTTCCATCACCAGACACATCCACAACTGGGTGTTGTTTTTGCTTTGGTTCCATCTCTTCATTCTTTCTGGAGTTATTCCTCCACTCTGCAGTGGTATATTGGGCACCTACCAACCTGGGGAGTTCATCTTTCAGTGTCCTGTCTTTTTGCCTTTTCATACTGTTCATGGGGTTCTCAAGGCAAGAATACTGAAGTGGTTGGCTATTCCCCTGTCCAATGGACCACATTTTGTCAGAACTCTCCACCATGACCCATCTGTCTTGGGTGGTCCTACACAGCATGGCTCATAGTTTCATTGAGTTAGACAAGGCTGTGGTCCATGTGATCAGTTTGGTTAGTTTTCTGTGATTGTGGTTTTCTGTCATATTTATTTACACACTATAAAAATCTCCTTTCTAAAGTTTACAGTTCAGTATACTTTAATAATAGTCACAAAGTTGTACAATGGTTACCATTATTTTACTATAATCACCACAAAAAGGAACCTCCATACCCCTTAGCAGTCCAGTCCCATTTTCCCTTCCCCTCATTCCCCTATCCCTGACAAGTACAAATCTTCTGTTTATCTCTGGATTTTCTTATTCTGGATATTTTATACTAATGGAATCATACAACTTGTGGTCTTTGATATTTGATTTCTTTTAAGATTCCTCATGTGGTATTATGAATCATTACTTCATTCTTTTTATTAGTGGAATAATATTCCATTATATGGATATAACACATTTTTTTAATCTATTCATCAGTTGATGGGATTTTAGGTTGTTTTCACTTTGTGTGTGATACTCTGAACAATGTATGAACATGAATGAACATTCATGTATAAGGATTTGTGTGGACATATGTTGTCATTTCTCTTGAGTATGTATTCAAGAGAAGAATTTCTGGGTCATATGGAAACTATATTTAACTCTGGTGAAATGTTAAACTCTTTTCCAGAGCAATTGCACAATTTTGTGTTCTTGTGAGTAATGTATGAGGAGTTTAGTTTCTCCATATCACTGTCAACACTCATTATTGTCTGTCTTTGATTATAACAAACCTAATGAGTGTGAAGCAGTATCTTATTGTGGTTTTTATTTGCATTTCCCTAGTGATTAATGATATCGATCATATTTTCATGAGCTTAATAGCCATTTGTAATCTTTATTGGAGAAATATCTATTCAGTTCTATCCCCACTTTTAAATTGGATTATTTGCCTTTTTATTGTTGAATTTTAATAGTTTTTTCACATTCTGAATACTAGACCTTTATCAAGTTTATGATTCACAAGTATTTTCTCCCATACTGTGGCTCGTCTTTTCACTTTCTTGATAGTGTACTTCAAAGCACACATTTTAAAATTTTTTAATAAAATCCAATTTATCTATTTTTCCTTTAATTGCTTATGGTTTGGTGTCATATCTAATAAAAAGTTGCCTATTCCAAGGTCATGAAGATTTACACTTATATTTTTTTCTAAGGGTCTTTCCTGGTGGCTCTGATGGTTCTAAGAGTTCTTCAGTTTTAGCTCTTACACTTAAGTCTTTGATTCATTTTGAGTTAAATTTTGAAGATGGTGTGAGGTAATAGGTACAATTTCATTCTTTTGCACTGCGGATACCCAGTTGTCCCAGTATCAATTTGTTGAAAAGATTATTTTTTCCTCATTGAATTGTCTTGCAGTGCTGTTGAAAATTAATCAACCGCAAATGTGTGGGTTTATTTCTGGACTCTCAATTCTAGTCCACTGTCTACATGCCAGTACCACACAATCCTGACTATTGCAGCTTAAGTTTCAAAATTGGAAAATGAAAGTTCTCCAGCTTTCTTCTTTCTCAAGATTGTTTTGGCTATTATGGATCCTTTGTATTTTCATATGAATTTTAGGGCAACCTTGACAATTTTTTCAAAAAGCAAAAACGTGAACTGTGATAGAACTGTGTTGAACCTGAAAATCTCTTTGGAACGTATTGCCATCTTCCTATCTGTGAACATAAGGTGTCTACTTATATAGGTCTTCTCCAGTTTTTTTCACCTAGTATTCTGTAGTTTCTAGTGTACAAGACTTGTACTTCTTTTTTTTAATGTATCTTGTGGATGCTATTGTAGGTGAAATTGCTTTATTAATTTCATTTTTGGAATGTCCATTGCTAGTGTATAGAAATACAATTGGTTTTTGTATACTGATTTTGGTTTTCTTTTTTGTAGATTCCTTAGTATTTTCTATATATAGAATCTTTTCCTTTTTAGTTTGTTAGCCATGGTTTCCTTCGGTTTTTTAAAATATATTTAACAAGACTGACTTACTTTGCATAGTAAATCCAATATCTGTGCTGCCTGAGAGACTGCTTCTATCAACTGCTTTTCTGCCTATGTGTGGTATTTCCTTGCTTTTTGCGTGTCTCATAATTTTTTGTTGAAGATTAAACAAATAAAATAGCAAATTGATTGCTAATAAAATTGAACAAATCTGATTTTCAGATTCCATCCCAGATTTTGTTGTTCTTGTTGTTTTTTGTATGTTTGTTGAATTTTCTGAACTAATTCTGTGAAGTGTATATTCCTTGTTGTATGAGAACACTGAAATCTCTGATTAGTGGTCAGTTAATGATTCAGGAAAGAAGTACGTCAAGGCTGTATATTGTCATCCTGCTTATTTAACTCATATGCAGAGTACCTCATTTGAAACGCTGGGCTGAATGAAACACAAGCTAGAATCAAGATTGCTGGGAGAAATATCAATAACCTCAGATATGCAGATGACATCACCCTTATGGCTGAAAGCAAAGAAGAACTAAAAAGCCTCTTGGTGAAAGAGGAGAATGAAAAAGTTGGCTTAAAACTCAACATTCAGAAAACAAAGATCATGGCATCCAGTCCCATCACTTCATGACAAATAGATAGGGAAACAGTGGAAACAGTGAGAGACTTTATTTTTTTGGGGGGGGGGTTCCAAAATCACTGTAGATGGTGATTGCAGCCATGAAATTAAAAGATGCTTGCTTCATGGAAAAAAAGCTATCACCAACCTAGACAGTGTATTAAAAAGCAGAGAAAGTACTTTGCCCACAAACGTCCATCTAGTCAAAGCTATGGTTTTTTCCAGTAGTCATGTATGGATGTGAGAATTGGACCATAAAGAAAGCTGAGCACTGACGACTTGATGCTTTTGAACTGTGGTGTTGGAGAAGACTCTTGAGAGTCCCTTGGACTGCAAGCAGATCCAATTAGTCCATCCTAAAGGAAATCAGTCCTGAATATTCATTGAAAGGACTGATGCTGAAGCTGAAACTCCAATAATTTGGCCACCTGATACAAAGAACCGACTCATTGGAAAAGACCCTGATGCTGGGAAAGATTGAAGGCGGGAGGACAAGGGGATGACAGAGGATGAGATGGTTGGATGGCATCACCGATTCAATGGATATGAGTTTGAGTAAGCTCCAGGAGTTGGTGATGGATGGGGAAGCCTGGTGTGCTGTAGTCCATGGGGTCGCACAGAGTCCCCTATGGGTATCCATTGCCCAGATTTTCCTTTTAAGTTTTTTGGTTAGCCTCTTGCTTGTCCCAACTCTTATTCTACCATCTCAGGTGATTATGCTGTTCAATAATTGCCTCTGATTGTTTTCAACACACACCTCTGTGGAAAAGACTGTTGGCACTAGATGAACTCTGAATGAGATAAAGTAAAGACAGTCTCACAAGGTGGGGGTTCTCCCAAAGAACTATCAGACAGGTCAATTATGACATTACTCAAAGGACGGGGCTTCGAAGGAGCTTCAACCCCATGCTGCTCCCTCCAGTAGCTGTCGGGCTGCTGGTTTTCACTGTGATTGAAGGCTTTTGGATTTTGAGGCTGCTGTGGTGCTGGGGGCCTCTAATGGAATACGACAGGAGGAAATGACACAAATCTCATTGTTCCCGCCAGGATTCAGCTATTTTTCTTGAACAAATGCTCCCAGATTGCTGCAAGCTTCTGGTTAATTTCCAGAGTTCTGAAAATGTTGATTCTAACATTTTTGCCAGCATTCTTGTTGCTTTTATGGAGGAGAGAATTTTTGGAGGTCTTTATTTCATCATTTTTTGCTGGCATCCTAAAATGCAATTTTGATGGAGACCTTCAAACCTCTAAAAGTATGCTGTCTAGTACCGTAGCCATTAGCCACATGGGGTGATTGAACCCTTAAAACATGGCTAGTGCAAATTGAGATGTGCTGTAAATATAAAATACATACTGAATTTCAATACAGTAAAAGGCAATACAATAAAAAACAATTTTAAATATCTTAATGACTTGTTACTTTGAATATATTTTTTAAATTGGAGAATAACTGCTTGACAATGTTGCATTAGTTTCTGCTGTACAGCAGTGTGAATCAGCTATAAGTATACACATATCCCCTCCCTCTTGGACCTCCCTTCCACCCCACCCCCACCCCAGCCATCTAGGTCATCACAGAGCACTGAGCTGAGCTCCCTGAATTATACAGCAGCTTCCCACTAGCTACCTATTTTGCACATAGTAATGTATATCTCGATGCTACTCTCTCAATTCATCCCACCCTCTCCTCCACGCACTGGGTCCACAATCCACTCTCTACATCTGCATCTCTATTCCTGCCCTACAAATAGGTTCATCAGTACCGTTTTTCTAGATTCCATATATATGCATTAACATGTGATACTTGTTTTTCTTTCTGACTTACTTCATTCTGTATAACAAGCTCTAGGTTCATCTACATCACTGCAAATGACCCAATTCTATTCCATTTTTATGGCTGAGTAATATTCCATTATATATATGTACCACAACTTCCTTTTTTTTTTTTTTTTTAGTAATGATTCCATTTAGCTTGCATAGTTGTCAAGCCCAGAGACTTACAGGTGTCCTGATCAAACAAAAAAATCAAAAAGAATCAAATAAAACAAGCAATAACTCCCATGCCCCTCTGTGATTCACCTGTATGTTTGGAATTCAGCACCTGCTACCCTAGTATTCATAGCATTGCTGCATCTCTTTGCATACATCCACATAGACTCAAGACAAGGCGTGTACCACAACTTCTTTATCCATTCATCTGTCAATGGACATTTAGGTTGCTTCCATGTCATGGCTATTGTAAATAGTGCTGCAATGAACTGCACTGGGGTACTTGTGTCTTTTTGAATTATGGTTTCCACAGGGTACATGCCCAGTAGTGGGATTGCTGGGTCAAATGGAGTTTTATTCTTGGTTTCTTAAGGAATCTCGATACCATTCTCCACAGTGGCTACATCAATTTACATTCCCACCAACCGTGCAAGAGGATTCCCTTTTCTCCACATCCTCTCTGGCATTTATTGTTTGTAGATTTTTTTTGATGATGGCCATTATGACCAGTGTGAGATGACACCTCATTTTAGCTTTGATTTGCATTTCTCTAATAATGAGCAATGTTAAGCATCTTTTCATGTATTTGTCAGCCATCTGTATGTCTTCTTTGGAGAAACATCCATTTAGGTCTTCTGCCCACCTATTGATCAGGTTGTTTGTTTTTCTGATATTGAGCTGCATGAACTGCTTGTATATTTTGGAGATTAATCCTTTGTCAGTTGCTTATTTGTGATTATTTTCTTTCATTCTGAGAGTTTTCATCTTATTTATACTGTCCTTTGCTGTGCAAAAGCTTTTAAGTTTCATTAGGTTCCATTTGTTTATTTTTGTTTTTATTTCCATTACTCTAGAAGGTGGGTCAGAGACTTTTGCTGTGATTTATGTTAAATATATGTTGAAATAATATATTGATTATCTTGGATTAAGTAACATATGTTATTAAAATTAATTTCATTTTTTAATAAACCATTTTTAATGTGCGTGGGAGTCAAAATTCTCAGATGATCCCCAATGAGTCATGTCTTCATGGCTGCTAGAAAATTTTAAATTACATATGTGGCTCTCATTAGCTTTCTACTGGAGAGTGTTGTCTGGAATGGAAAAAGCACTAAGGAAACTACTAATCTGGTAAAATGAAACAAAAAATCTATTAAAAATTAGAAGGAAATAGCAAGAAAGAATACAAAACAGAAAACACGAAACATGGCTACAGGAATGAGACTAAATATATTTGTTAGATTCTGTATGATGGAAGGAGAAGTGAAAGTTAGTCGCACAGTTGGGTCCAACTCTGTGATCCCATGGACTGTAGCCCGCCAGGTCCTCTGTCCATGGAATTCTCCAGGCAACAGTACTGGAGTAGGTTGCCATTTCCTTCTCCAGGGGATCTTCCTGACCCAAAAATTGAATGTGGGTCTCCTACGTTGCAGGCAGATTCTTTACCAACTGAGGTACTAGGGAATTTCTAGTATGATGGAATACTCTGCAGACATTGAGGTGATAGGCATTGTCTTGACTGGTTTGTGGGACACAGACTTTGAGATGGAGGTTTGAAGGCTGGAGCTTCGGTGGGAAATGCCCTCAGAGACAACACCTGTACAGGAGTGAAAGTAGCAGGACGACGTAAAAGGAGAAATTCAACTGAAATCCAGGTGGAGCAGGAGTCTCAGCCTTACCCACAGGAGACTCTGAAGCTGGGAAGACCTGTCAGAGTGAAGGCTGAGCCTTTATAACCCTGCATTGACCAGCTGTCCCCTGGGAGAACGCATCACTTTGAACAAGGGCAATTCCAGGGCGAGGACTTAGCTGTGGTCTGTCACCAGTCAGCTTCCAGACAGCTGAGGAAATGAGTGTCTCAGTTTTGAAACAGGACCTGGGGAGCACACAATACCATCCACTGTAATGTTGTACATTAAGTGAAAATAAGCAGGTTTTACATACCAATTCATATGTTAAGTATTAAAAACTATGTTTATATGCAGGCAAATCACTAGCAGAGACTGTTTTGGGAGAGCTAATGTAGAGCTTCTTGATGTGGGTGAAAGAGGAGAGTGGAAAAAGCTGGCTTAAAACTCAACATTCAAAAAACGAAGATCGTGGCATCTAATCCCATCACTTCATGGCAAACAGATGGGGGAAAAAGTGGAAACCATGGCAGATTTTATTTTCTTGGGCTCCAAAATCACTGCAGACAATGACTGCAGTCATAAATTTAAAAGATGCTTGTTCCTTGGAAGGACAGCTATTACAAACCTAGACAGCATATTAAAAAGCAGAGACATTACTTTGCTGACAAAGGTCCATAGAGTCAAAGCTATGGTTTTTCCAGTGGTCATGTATGGATGTGAGAGTTGGACAGTGAAGAAGGCTGAGGGCAGAAGAATTGCTCCTTTTGAATTGCAGTGTTAGAGAACACTCTTGAGAGTCTCTTGGACTGCAAAGAGATAAAACCAGTCAATCCTAAAGAAAATCAAACCCAAATATTCACTGGAAGGACTGATGCTGAAACTGAAGCTCCATACTTTGGCCACCTGATGTGAAGGCTCATTGGGAAAGACCCTGATGCTGAGAAAGGTTGAGGGCAGGAGGAAAAGGGGGCAACAGAGAATGAGACGGTTGGATGGCATCACCAACTCGATGGACAAGAGTTTGAGTAAACTCTGGGAGATGATGAAGGGCAGGGAAGCCTGGCATGCTGCAGTCCATGGGGTCACAAAGAGTCAGACTGAACAAGAACAAAGGAAGGGTTGGCAGGGGCTATGATGGGGAAAAAATTCGTACTTTCAGCTATTCTAATTTTTTATAATCTTCATAAATTATGGGGATGCCTGCATGTGTGCTAAGTTGCTTCAGTCATGTCTGACTTTTTGCAGCTCTATGGACTGTAGCCCATCAGGCTCCTCTGTCCATGGAGATTCTCCAGGCAAAATACTGAAGTGGGCTGTGGGCCCTCTTCCAAGGGGATCTTCCCGATCCAGGGATCGAAGCCACACCTCTTACATCTCCAGCACTGGCAGGTGGATTTTAGACCACTAATGCCACCTGGAAAGCCAGTGGTGGATGGTGAACATATGGAAATAAACAGGTTTCCAGTATGGGTATGCCCTATGGTGATCAACTGTGGGTCAGGATTGAAAAGCTTCCAATTAGAATTGCCTTTTCTGAATTTTGTCTCCAACGTGTCCCTAGACTCAAAAAATAGACAACAGCCCAGGTAGTTCTGACATTAAATAGAATGATCCCATCTTTACTGGCCCTTCTGAGCCAGCTGACAGCTGCCTCATTGTACAAAACTCATCTATTTTAGGCCATATGTCTGCTTATTTTATTATTTCAGTGACTTTCCTGCTGACCCCTGCAAAAAAAAAAAAAAGAGGCTAACATCACTTCTGGACCTTGTCAGTGGAGGGTCCTTTCTCAACTTGATTTTCTCAATCATCTAAACAAAGGCAACACTTACGGAGTCCTTTCATCCTGAAAGAACCATGGAGGCTTTTTCCAAGCAAAGGAATGCATGGCACCTGACGCCACCCCAAATGACAACTATTTAATGACTATTTCCCCAAACAACAGCAATTTAACGATTGGTGTAATAAAAAGCATTGACCAATTAGAATGAACACAGACCCTTGCAGATATTGGAAAGTGTCCAGTCAACAGTTATTTGGCAACCGACGTGAAAGTAGTTCAATATTTTAATAGACTGAGCTGAACGTGCCAAAGATCAGTCCTGACCACAGGTGAAAATGCAGACACATGACCAAGAGTGGAGGTCAGTTAAGCTTACTGGGTGAATAAACGGTCTCAAATCCACAGTGGCCTCATGATCCTTCTAATTAAGCCCGGGAACATGTCAGATGGACAGGAAAGCACACGTACGTCATCCACTTATGGCTCGCCCACCTGGTTCCCCATGATTTAACTTGAGTCACCAGTGTCTGCACCTCTGTCGTGCACTTCAGTTCAGTGAAGATGGAGGAGCCCAAACACAGGGCGAATAGTCTTCATGCGATGGAGAAAGTCCGTGTGTGCACTACCGGCTCCAACAAACCAGGAGTGGGAGGCAGAAAAAGCAAAGGGGAGCGCAGTTGTTACACTTTAAAATTCCTCCGGACCTGGGATAAATTGAAACATTGTTTTAAGGAATTGTAGGTATTTCCAGGCAGGAGAAACAGGAGATCAGCTCCAGTGAACAAATGTTGACTTTAATTTTAAGTAGTGTTCCTTGGGCAGAAATCTAAAACCATTGTGGACAAATGGTTGTTCTAAAACACCTCACCGTGGGCAGAGCACTGAGGGTTTAGGACGTGCTGTTGCTTTTTATCTAAATTGAAGAACTGCACAAGCTGTCTCTTTCCATCGCCTCTGAACTTGGTCCTTTGACCCCTGAGCCTCGCCAAAGTCTCACCTCCCCACTCAGCCCAAATTGCCTCCCTGGGTATCCTTCTCCTCTCTGAGTTATAACCTTCTCATTGCATACGACGGAGAAGGCAATGGCACCCCACTCCAGTACTCTTGCCTGGAAAATCCCATGGACAGAGGAGCCTGGTAGGCTGCAGTCCATGGGGTCGCAAAGAGTCAGACACGACTGAGCGACTTCCCTTTCACTTTTCACTTTCATGCACTGGAAAAGGAAATGGCAGACCACTCCAGTGTCCTTGCCTGGAGAATCCCAGGGACGGGGGAGCCTGGTGGGCCGCCGTCTATGGGGGTCACACAGAGTCGGATGTGACTGAAGTGACTCAGCAGCAGCAGCAGCATTGCATACCATCCTCCCAAGAAGCTACACCCCCTCCCTGAGTCCCAGCCTCCTCCCAGGCTCCCACTCAATCTCTGGGTGCTCATCTCCTCAATGGTGCCATTTCCCCCCAAGGACAAATGCTCTCTCATTCTGCCTGAATGCGTATTGCCTCCCAACCAAGAACAATTATCACCCGCTTCCGTGTGGCCTTGGCAGTTGACCAAGCACGTTCATTCACAAGGTCTCTTGGACCTTTATCATCACCCTGGGAGGAAGTCAGGGTGGTAGCACCTTCCATTTGACAGATGAGGATGTGAGGACCTAGCGAGAGTAAACAACTCCGCCCTTTTCCCCACCTTCAGACCCTGGTGCCCTGGTCTTTCCACGGTGCTCTGCGGCATCACGGCGCCCGCCGGGGCATAGACTTTGTCCCACCTGAAGAGGACACGTGTATGCCCATACCCCCACAAGGCTCGCACATTCCAGAACTACAGGGTCAGGCTCTGAGGGTGTCTAGTTTGGGAAACTATGGGGAGGTGTGGGCGCCTGAAAGGAGTTTCCCTGCCTCACTTGCAGAGAAGCTGAGAAGATCAAGAGATAATGCAGGTCAAGCGTGTATTGTCAAGACTGGTCCAACAAGTGGCCAGTGTTTTTGTGAGTTTGGTAGAGACAAGGTTCAGGAGGAAAATCTCCAGGTAAACCCTGTGCAGCCCTTTTCCCTCCAAGGACGGTTACCCAAGCAGTTCCAGCGCTCACTTGGCAGTGTCAAGCCTGGGGCCCTGTCCAAATAACTTCCTTTGCAAGGCCATGCACCACACCTCCCAGGAGGCTTCCACTTTTGTGCAAGCTCATGCTCATACCACATGCCGTGCTCACATTCCAGAGCTTTATGACTGCGCAGCAGGGAGAGGACTTGTCCCGCTGTGTGCAAAGAGGGTGCCCAGGCCAACATCCAGCCAGGCTTGGCATGGGAGCCCCATTCAGTCACTGCCGAGGGACCATCCCTGAGTTCCAGGACTGAGATCCAGGATGGATCCAGCCCCCTGATATTGTACAAGACTCCCCTTGGCCCCAAGGGGTCCCAAACGATAGCCGGGATCTTGAGTTCCCAAGGTTATCAGAACAGCCAGCAGACCACGGAAATATACCAGGGTTTATACGGATGTAAGCTCAGAAGCTCCAAAGGATGTACCGAATTTAAGCTGGGCTCATAGGAAAGGTATGGCTTTGAAGGTTACAATCTATGCAGGTACTACTATGTGGGTATTGTAAATGGAAAGGGATGGGAGTGGAGTTTCAGAAAGCTGACAGGCCATTAAAAAAAAACAACTCAGTGATCTGAATGGGCTTGAGGATCATGGGGGGATAAACCAGATGACCCCCAAATTCCAGATCTCTTTCAGGTGTCAAAACTGGGCTCGCCAAGATTGCATCTAGAAAACAATTGCCTCTTTGTTCTTGAGTTTAACCTCAGAAAATTACTAAATCTAGAGAGATCAGGGTTGGAAGTGGTCCTGGCAAATTTTCTATAGGTGAAAAAAAAGCAAGAATAACAGTGATGACAACAAACACCAACAGATCCAGCAGGATTTTCCCTCCCTTCCCTGGTGCCTTTCTCTGAGTGTTTTATCAACTACTGCTGTGGGAGGCATCTGGGCTACTGGTGTTTTTCTACTTAAAGGAGCAAGAAAATTCCATTCACTGAAGAATAACATGGTTGACTGCCCCAACGGGAAAGGCATTCAGCATGCTGCGTTCTTGCTTTCTGGGTCGCTGTCAGGACCCCGAGGTCCAGACTGGCTGGCTCCTGTTCCCTGGGTCACCCAGGCCTCTGGGGTTGTGACTCCCACCCACAGAGAGAGTACAGTGTGTGCTAATGGGGCACACAGGGACAGAGGGAAGAGAGAAGAGGGTGGGAGGCAGGTAAATTATTTCTTTTTCAAGAAATAAAATAAATAAAGACCAAAAAAAATCCTTGCATAAATCTGTCCTAGAGCTCACACTGTGGGCTCTGGAAATACAATCAGGTCCTGGAATCATCCAGAAAGGATCCAGGAATTGACTCCCACCCATCTCAGCAATCTCAGTCTTCTTATTTTTTGTGTGTTTTTTAAAAAGAGGATCAACTATCAAGTGTGTTGGTGGACATATAAAATGGTATAGTCACTATAAAACTGGACATTTTCTATAAAGCTAAACACACACCTGCTCTATGCCACAGCAATTCTGTTGTGAGGTATATTTACCCAAGAGAAATGGAAACACACGACACACAGGACCTGTATAAGAATATGCCTAGCAGCTTGATTCAGAAGAGCCCCAAATTAAGATGTATCAAGAAGTGAATGGATAAATCAACTGTGATAAGCACCTCTGTCCATGGAATTCTCCAGGCAAGAATACTGACCCCTTCTCCAAGGGGTCTTCCCAACCCAGGGATTGAACCTGGCTCTCCTTCTTTGCAGGCAGATTACTTACCATTTGAGCCACCAGGGAAGACCAGTATAACCATACAATGGAATAATAATAATTTCCTGTTGCTGGTATAACAAATTCACACAAACTGAGTGACTTAACATAGACTTATTCTCCGATAGTTCTGGAGGTCAGAAGTCTGAAATCACTTTCACAGGGTTAAAAAAAATCAAAATGTTGGCACAGCTGGTTCCTTCTGGAGGCTCCAGGAGAGAATGTTTCCTTGCCTTTTCCAGCATCCAGTGAACCTCCCTGTATTCCTTGGCTGATGGCCTTTGCACAATGTATCACTTCAAACTGTGGCTCTGGTCACATCGCCTTCTCCTCCTCTGAGGTCAAACCTCCCTCTTCTTCCCATGTATTTGTGACTACACTTAGGACCTACTTGGAAAATCCAAGCTAATCTTTCCATTCCAAGTTTTTTTGCTTAATCACACCTGCAAAAGTCCTTTTTGCAACATACAGTAAGATCCATAGGCTCCAGGAATTAGAACCTGGATATCTTTGAGGCCAGTATTTAGTTGACCACAGGAAATACTACCCAGGAGAAGAGAATGAGCTGCTAACACAGGCACAATGAATGAAGTTTGCAAACAGGATGTTGAGCAAAAGAGGGCAGACCAAAAAAAAAGAAAACATATGTATGATTCAATTTATATGAAGTTTCAGAAGAGGCATAAGTCATCTATGCTGACAGAAATCAGAACAGTAATTGCCTGGAGGTAAGGTAATTTACTAGGAAAGGACACAGAGAACTTTCTTGGGGATGAAAATGTTCTGTATCTTGACGGGCAAGTGTACATGAGTATGTACGTTTATCAAAACGCGTGGAGCTGTACACTCCATATCTGCACATTTCATAGTGTCTAAATTGTTCCTTGGGCTTCTCCAGTGACTCAGTGGGTAGAGAAATCCACCTGTGATGCAGGACACAGTGGAAACTCAGGGAAGGGGAAAATGGCAACCCACCCCAGCACTCTTGTCTGAAAAATCCCATGAGCAGAGGAGCTTGGTGGGCTGCAGTCCCAAGGGGTCACAAAGAGTCCGACACAACTGAGTGACAGGGCACAAACTGTTCCTTAACGTTAAAAAAACGAGTGTAAACAACGGGAAAAAGGAGAAAGAGGGCAGGCAGAGTAAAGCAAAGCTCTATTTTGGGGGAAGTTTTATTTTTTTATTTTGGCTGCGCTGGGTCTTTGTTGGGCTTAGTTGCAGGTTTAGTTCCCCCCGGAGCATGTAAAATCTTAGTTCCCTGACCAGGGATCAAACTCACGTCCCTTGCATTGGAAGGGGGATTCTTAACCACTGGACCGCCAGGGAAGTCCCAAGCCCAAACTCTTTAGGACACATTTTCCTCCTTCGCTATCACCAAGACAAGCTCCTGTAGTGGAAGGAACCTGGATACAGAGGAGGGAGGACCTGGGATCTCACGCACTTGAGGTCAGCCAACCTCCTGCAGCTTGTAGCATTTAAGGTACCTGAAGTCCATCCTGAATAAATTTGCAAGACAAGACACCCAACGAAAAACCTTAAATATACTGAAAACCTCCCTCCTCTGACAAGTGAGAGGATAACTAATATTTTTTACTTGTCAACTGTTTTCACTTTCTTACTCCCTTCTAGAACTTTTACACACTCCTGTATATTTTCTAGATCGTTGTTTTCATGCCAGAGGGATCATTTATTCTCTGCTTTTTTCATTCAACATCACATAAAAAGATGTTCCTGTTTTGCTAGAGAGTCTTCATAAACATCCTCTTTGATCACTGGATAATATTTCAGTGAGGTGACTGAAATAGTAATTCAGTTAGCCTTTTCCTTTTTATTGGATATTAGGCTATTTTTTTTTGTTTGTTTGTTTTGCCCTCTATGGAAAAATAATGGAGCTCTGGTTGAGTTTGTTCTTCTTTTGAATTATTTAAGAAATGAATATTGGAATAAGAAATCAAGAAGAAGAGAAGGAAATTGCAAAGAAACCTGTAGCACAGAATTCAGAACTTAAGGGACCTCCAGAATTATCTAGTCTAAAATCCTAATTTTACAGTGGAAACCAAGGGTAGGGCACATCTGAAGTCCAACACGCAGTTGAGTCACAGAGTTAAGACCCAAGCTCAGAAGCCCTGAATTTAATTCAAACAAAATAAGTACAAGCTATGATCTCTACTTTGCCTATACAGCAAGCATCAACAGGGACAAATTTCTCCCATCTAACCTTGTCTTAAAGTTGTGTCTCTCAGACAAATTGTGAGAGAAGTTAACTTAAAGAAAAATAGTTGATTAGCAGAGACAGAGTGTTGTACATAAAATAGATAAGCAACAAGGGCCTACTGTGCAGCACAGGGAAGACTATTCAATGTCTTCTAACAACCTAGAACAGAAAAGAATCTGAAAAAGGATGGAGATATATATATATATATAACTCAATCATTTTGCTGTATGCCTGAAACAATGTAAATCAACTATACTTCAATTTTAAAATTACTTACATGAAAAAAAGAACCTGCAATGCTGACCTAAGATTAGAATTTAAGTTACCCTTTAGTTCAGCTGGTAAGGAAAATACTCCATCTGAAAAATGGAGAGGAGACTTGTCTTTGCCTTTGTGTGTCTGGGAGATCCTCTGATCACATGGGTGTTGATGTGAAAGATGGTTGGCTCTCAATTAACTGGACTAATAGCAGGAAACCCTGCGGTAGATCACAAAAAGGAGAACCAAAGGCAAAAATAATTTGCAAGTGCCTTACGTAATTTTCCAGCAACAGATTCACCTTCTTACCTTTGCCACAGAACTTGGGTTCCTAGAATATTCATCAGCTGGAGCGTAGAACGTGGCTTGATCTAGACCTTGCTAAGAGGAGGAAGATAGCAGCTGTTTACAATGTGCCTACTTAGTGCCAGGCAATAAACCAGATACTTTACATACCCTCCCTGGTGGATTTTTATCCCCAGTAAGTAGGAATCTGAGCCTAGGCTACAGTAAGTAACTTTCCCAAGGTCACTCAGTTACCGTATCAAAGCTGCAGCCCTGTCTGAAGCTGAAACCCACATTTTCAACCCAACCAGAAAAATCAGATCACATTTTGCTCAACAAATACTTATGGGCCAACTATGTTTCAAATCCTGCTTGCTAAGTAGCAAGGGTGTAAAAATAAATAAGAGAAATAGCATTCCTAGGTAAAGCGCAATCTAGCAGGTGAAAAGAGAAGCGGTGACACGTAGTAGATTCTACATAAACATTGGATCAGTGAGGGAATGAGTCCTCTCAGGTTTGTGAAGCTGTTCATATCTGTCCGGTGGGTCAACGACAGACTGGGAGATTTTTTTAAATTTTGTTTTTTTCAAGTATAGTTGATTTATGATGTTGTGTTACTTTGTGTGTACATTAAAGTGATTCCGTGATACATATATACCTTTTCTTACAAACGCTTTTCCATTACGGTTTATCACAGGATGTTGGATATAGTTCCCTGTGCTATACAGTAGGACCTTGTTGTTTATCCGCCCTGCATATAATAAATTTGATCTGCTAATCCCGAACTCCCAATCCGTTCCTCCCCCCTTCACTACCCCTCGGCCACCGCAAGTCTGTTCTCTACATTGTGAGTGTTTCTGTTTTGTATGTAGATAAGTTCATTTGTGAATGACAGGCTTTAAAAAATGCCAATTGACCTAGTCATATTCTTGATTGTTATAAAATGTGACTTTCATGCAAATTTTCAGTCCTGCTCTAACTCCAAGACAAAAAGTATTTTGATTCCCACTTCCCAGTATGTTGTAAAACATTATCCAAGTCTGAGTTTCCTAAAACCCAGACCAGTCTTCACCTAAAATAAAATATAATAATCTAAGGGTAATAACTTCTTTAAACAATGTAATTAAATTCATGATTGCTAAATGGGAATATTTTGTGTTGTTAAATTAAAAAAAAAACAATTCACTAGTTTAAAACAGTTTCAGTTCAGTTTAGTTCAGTTCAGTCGCTCAGTCATGTCCGACTCTTTGCGACCCCATGAATCACAGCATGCCAGGCCTCCCTGTCCATCACCAACTCCCGGAGTTCACTCAGACTCACGTCCATCGAGTCCGTGATGCCATCCAGCCATCTCATCCTCGGTCGTCCCCTTCTCCTCCTGCCCCCAGTCCCTCCCAGCATCAGAGTCTTTTCCAATGAGTCAACTGTTTGCATGAGGTGGCAAAAGTACTGGAATTTCAGCTTTAGCATCATTCCTTCTAAAGAAATCCCAGGGCTGATCTCCTTCAGAATGGACTGGTTGGATCTCCTTGCAGTCCAAGGGACTCTCAAGAGTCTTCTCCAATACCACAGTTCAAACACATCAATTCTTCGGCGCTCAGCCTTCTTCAAGTCCAAATCTCACATCCATACATGACCACAGGAAAAACCAAAGCCTTGACTAGACAGACCTTAGTCGGCAAAGTAATGTCTCTGCTTTTGAATATACTATCTAGGTTGGTCATAATTTTCTTCCAAGGAGTATGTGTCTTTTAATCTCGTGGCTGCAGTCACCATCTGCAGTGATTTTTTAGTAATAGGAAAATTTCTAATTTCTCATTTTAAAAAAAATCTAGAAAAAGCACATGTGATTTTTATTTGATACAATGTTTTTAAATACTTTGACTTCTTTGGGGGTATATTTTATATAGCAAAACACTCAATATTATATATAACAGTAAAGAACAGTGAAGTTTGAAAAAAAATCTAGAAAAAGCACACCCCCAGCTTAATTAAACTGGCTGTTTGGTGATGTCATCCAGGACTTAGTTTCTTTGCATTCCCCACCCACCCCGTCCCCGCAACGTTCATCTTTAGCTTGCTAGACTAATTGCCCTCCTGGTTTCCACTGCGGCTGCCGTAATTCCAGACATCACATGAATGGCTTTTCAACTCCAGCTCCCAAATACCTCTCCCGAAACTGCAATGGTCCTAGTCCACATTGTCGCCATCTTGCTCCCAGACAATTGTAGGAGTTTCCCATAGTCCCCAGCCGTGGAAACCCAGATATTATTGTCATTTTCACGTTGAACATTTCAAGTGTCCTTATTACCCTCGAAAGAAAATCCAAACTCTTTAATTTGGTTTACAAGGCCCTTCAGGATCCGGCCCAACCTACCTGCTACTTTCATTGCTCCGTATCTCAGCTTCCCAGGTGGCTCAGTGGCAAAGAATCCATCTGCCAATACAGGAGACACAGGAGATACAGGTTCAATCCTTGGGTCCGGAAGATCCCTTGGAGCAGGAAATGGCAACCCTCTCCAGTATTCTTGTCTGGAAAACTCTATGGACAGAGGAGCCTGGCAAGTTACAGTCCATGGGGTCACAAAGAGTCAGACATGACTGAGCACACACAGGTTAATACTTCAGCCAAGCCAAATGCTATAGGGTAAATGGTTGTATCCCCCCACCTCAAACTCTTATGTTTAAATCTGATCCCCAGTGTGATGGTATTTGGAGATGGGACCTTGCTGCTGCTGTTGCTGCTAAGTCACTTCAGTCGTGTCTGACTCTGTGCAACCCCATAGACAGCAGCCCACCAGGCTCCCCCGTCCCTGGGATTCTCCAGGCGGGAACTCTGGAGTGGGTTGCCATTTCCTTCTCCAACATGAAAGTGAAAAGTGCAAGTGAAGTCGCTCAGTCGTGTCTGACCCTTAGCGACCCCATGGACTGTAGCCTACCAGGCTCCTCCGTCCATGGGATTTTCTAGGCAAGAGTTCTGGAGTGGGGTGCCATCGCCTTCTCCGATGGGACCTTAGGGAGGTGGTTTGTTATGAAGGTTGAAGCCCTCAGGAATGGGATTAGCACCCTTATAGAAGAGGCCCCAGAGAGCTCCCAGTCCCTTCTCGTGAGGACACAGTGAGAAGATGGGCAACTGAGAACCAAGAAGAGGGGCCTCACCACACATCAAGTATGCTAGCAACTTGGCCTTGAACCCCCAGCAACCAGATCTGTGAGAGGTAGTTGTCAGTGGTGTGTAAGCTCCCTAATCTAGGATACTCTGTTATAGCAGCCCCTACAGGCCAAGACCGAGGTGAGATGCTGGATGGCATCACGGACTCGATGGACGCGAGTCTGAGTGAACTCCGGGAGTTGGTGATGGACAGGGAGGCCTGGCGTGCTGCGATTCATGGGGTCGCAAAGAGTCGGACACGACTGAGCGAATGAACTGGACTGAACTGAACAGACCAAGACACCAAACCCGTCTGTGCTCTACAGCTCCTGGTCCTTGCTTATGCTTATTCCTCACCTGGAATATTCTTTCCTGTTCCTCTAACACTTACATTTCCCCATAATTCATTCAACAAATATCTGCTGAGTGCCTACTCTGCACCATGAACTAGTCTAGGCACTGCGGATAAGGATACTGTAGGGAACAAAAGAAATTATCTAAATTTATGACCTTATATTTTGGTTGAGGGAGACAGACACAAAGCATAAACAAGTAGCCATGCAGCGTGTGTCAGATGGTAATAAGAGCATTAAAGGAAAATAAAGCTAGAGGGGGGACAGGGTGTACAAGAGGCTGGGCTAACTTTTCAAGTAATGTGGGTATGAGAGTCCTCACCCAGAAGATGACATTCAAGCTCAGCTGGGACATTCCTTCTTCCTAGAAGCCTTCTTGAAATTTTCCAAGTCCAGGTTAAGTGCCGTATTCATGAACTTCCACACGATCTCTATTTGCCCATTATAACACTTCTCAGGTCATGGAGTATTTTTCTGTTCATTTGTGAGTGTCGATTGTAAACTCGGGGGCACACGGAATTGTAGATGTTCGCGCTGTTAGCTGAACCAACAAATGAAGTGGCCACCTACATCATTTACAAGTCCTACAGACAGTTTACATAACGTTGATGGTAGTAGTGCTCTGTTAGGCACTCCTGCACACCTGGCCTCATGTGAGACAGGCAGGTGGCATTGTCTCCTTTTAACAGACTCTCCGAAAAGTTACATTTCTTACCCAGGGTGTCACAAGGAGAGGAAATTCCAGCTCAATCCCACCCCTCACGTCTCCAGAACCAATGTGCTTTCCAGAAAAATCCCACTGCTTTCCTGAAGCATGTTCTATAAAAACACCAGCCACTGACCCAAGCGCACTTGGCTGACCCTGCTCAGCCAGCATCTATCTATTCACTTTTTATCACGAAAAGACCTTGGCTCTTTCCCGGGGTTCCCATATCCCCACCTCCTAGGAAGCTTTCACCAAATGCTAAAGCCATTGTGTAAACCCAGAGGTAAATCTTCAGGAATTCCTTGATGGAGCCGCTGCACGGTCTGCCTGCCTTTCCACACTATTTTCCCAAATGTTTACTGTAAGCGTACTCCTCCGAGTACGCTTCTAGCAGATCCAATTCAGACAACCACAGCGTGGGGATCCACTGAAATACTCTCATTGCTGGCACTTTTGAGCTGATGTTGCCTCTGCGATGTGTTAATTAAAACATGTGGGGTTCATAAAAGCTGCAGGCAGAATCGCAGACGGGAGTCATTTAGCAATAATGAACACCCTCCCACCCCAGCCTCCCCACCCGGCTTGCTGACAAAGTGTCACTCCGTTTGGACAAGAGGAACTGAGAAGGGGGCTGACTGGGCAAAAAAGTCAGTGTTTGGCAAAATCTCTGCTCCTTAGAGCTGTCCCTTGTCAAAGAAGCACAGGGGAGGGAAGTGAACCCAAGCTCCCCTCACTTCAGAGAAGTGATTTAAGCGGCAGGCGGGGTTGAACAGTTCTTGGTAGTTTTCCACTTGCTGCTCACAAGTCCTGACCCTCTTTGGTTCTTTGTCACTTGGCCCCATAAAAACACCCACTTCAGGGAACTTGAACACTTGCTCACACCACCCACCGCCCCACTGGCATGTGGGGAAGAGGGTTAGAAGTTCACATACTCTTATGCCTTTGTTTTCTTGTGTGGTTCTCTGCACAAGCACCTCTAAACAAGCCAAGTGGTTGTCATTGTTGCCACATGATTTTGTACCGGTGGCTTCCTTTCATTCTCCCATCCTCCAGGCAGGTGGACAGCAGGAGAGTTAACTATTTGATGAACAGTTTATAAAATGTAAAACAAAGCAAGCCTGGATGCTCTGAAGTGGGCCGCTTGGTAATCGGAGGGCTTCTTTCCACCTGCAAGACTTCTTTGCAGTTGAATAGACACGGCACAGAATAAGCACTCTTATCTTTCTTGGGGAAATAAATGTGTTTTCTCAGGGAGCTGGAAAATTCTCCCGTAAGTATAAACATTTAGAGGGAGAAAAAAGAGATAAACTCCCTAATTCTAGTAACTAGGGGTGACCTATTGGATCATATGTTCTCGCCTCCATCACTGTTTATGTCTAAGGTCTGTGCAGCCCGAATTCTGCCCACATTAGCTTTCGAGAAGGAAGAAGCAACCCTTCCATTCCTTTCCCTGCTTCCGACTCAGAGCGTTCAAACAGCTGGACGCCTTTGAAAAAAATGACTGTAATCATGACAAAAACATAGTACTTGCCACACAGAACTGAGAGAGGAAAGAAGACATTTCCTGCGATTGCTTTTCCTTTGCATTTCTGAAAAGTGAGGGAAATTTTCATTTAAAAAAAAAAGGCCATGAAACTGTCTCAGCATCCCCTCCACATAGATGAGAGAAGACAGCCAGGAAGAGAAATTACAGAATGAGAAAACAGCACTGTTCTGATCTTCCATGGCTTCTTTTCAGAAGTGGATCTTTCCAGAAACTTCTAAACATCTAATAAAAAGCCAAATGTTTTTAAGCTATGAGTGACTTTTCAGGAAGGTGTCCCTTGGCCTCAATTATATGACCAACAAAAATGAATAAGATAAATCCGAATGGAAGCAAGAACTCGATCCAAATGAATCCGTTTCTTTCTCAGCTAGAGATTCGTCTAAAGGATTGTGTTGAACCATTGTTCTTGATGATTGTGGACTGATGTTTCTGGAAATAAAAGTGTCCTGACCATATGGGAGACAGACAGTGTGGTCAGAAGAGTTCCTTGGAGTTTGTACTCAGTTCAAATACAGAGTCATTTCCTAACTGTGTCCTCTTGAGCAAATCACTTGGCTTCTCTAACCTGAGTTTCCTCATCTACAAAACGGAAATAAAAATAAATACAGCCCCATCCATCACAGGTTCTCAAAAAGATGAAAAGATAAGACAAAGAGCTTCAAGATACTAACTTCTTAAGATGGCACCTGGTATCTCTTACGCAGTTGTTAAAAGAAAACCTCCATTATTATTACCATATGGAAGAGTCGCAAAGATGATTAACTGCTGCTGGTACAGCTGGCTTCACCTCCTGGGCACAAGAACTTGAAGCTAAAGCAAATCGATGGAGGTTTCCCAGTATAGAAGGACGTTTAATGTAGACTCAAAACCAGACTGAATCATATTCGCAAAATCAGCTAACAAACGTCCATCGTGTCAGGTCCCATGGGGAGGTTCTCAGGGATGAGAAGAGGACTAAATTTTGTCCTTCCAAAACTCATATGTTGGATACTGAGTGAAGTAAGTCAGACAGAGAAAGAGAACTATCATATGATATCCCTTATATGTGAAAGTTTCTCAGTCGTGTGTGACTCTTTGTGACCCCATGGACTATATAGTCCATGGAATTCTTCAGGCCAGAGTACTGAAGTGGGTAGCTGTTCCCTTCTCCAGGGGATCTTCCCAGCCCAGGGATCAAACCCAGATCTCCTGTATTGCAGACTGATTCTTTGCCAGCTGAGCCACAGGGGAAGCCCAGATTCCCTTATAGGCAGAGTCTAAAAAGAAATGATACAAATGAACATATTCACAAAGCAGAAACAGACTCACAGCCTTAGAGAACAAATTTATGGTTACCAGAGGGGAAGGTTGGTGGGAAGGGATAGTTAGGAAGTTTGGGATCAATATATACACATTGCTGTATTTAAAATGGATAACCAACAAGGACCTACTGTATAGCACAGGAAACTCTGCTCAATGTTATGTGTCAGCCTGGATAGGAGGGTAGTTTGAGAGAGAATGGATACACGTATATGTATAGCTGAGTCCCTCTGCTGTCCACTTGAAACTCACAACATTGTTAATTGGCTATACTCCAATGCAAAATAAAAATATTTTTAATTTAAATTTTAAAAAATTCATATGTTGGATGTCCAAATCCCCAAGTGATTGTTTTAGGAGCTAAGTAAAGGTTACATGAGTTCACAAAGGTGGGGTCCTAGTCAAATAGGATTAGTGGCCTTCTCAGAAGAAGGTGCCCCAAATGGTGCCCCAAATGCAGGCAGCAAAGAAAAGCCATGCAAGGACAGAGCAAGAGGGTGGCCATGCACAAGTGATGAAGATAGCTCTTTCCAGGATCTGAACCAGCCGGCACGTTAATCTTGGACTTCCCAGCCTCCAGAACTGATAATGAATGTTGTTGTTCAAGCCACCCAGTCTGCAGTACTCTTTGTTTTTTATGGGAACTAGAAATAACTAAGAGAGAAAGATGTCATTTCTTCTTTCCCCACCAGCAATAAATTGAAAATGTGCCCTAATGAATACAGAATGCCTCCTTTCTCAAATAGTTCTGTCCTAGTCTTGAAGGATGGCCAGTGTGCATAAAATTTATAATGGTTTTATCTAATTTTGGAAGATAAATACATCAAATCCCGTACTTTAGGTGAAGTAACTTTCACGTGGGGAAGAATATTCACCTCCCACTGGAGAGCTATGATGTACACAACCGTCAACTGGAGAATATATTTTGTTGCACGATTTAAAACTCTTGGCAGAAAAAAATAAATAAATAAAACTCTTGGCAGGACTGAGCAAGAAAGCCGCTCCCGACGACTTTTGTAAGCAACCTCCTTCAAGCTTGGAGGCTTAGTTCTCTGCTGACACACATTTCTGCAACCGATTCACATGTCTGAAAACAGATGTTATCATCAGTTATGGAAATTATAGTTTCCCCAAGGGAGTGGGCAGTGTACCAAGAGATGAAAATATAGATAGAGGATGAGTAAATTCTAAAATGTTCTAGTAATTTCTGCAGAAACAAGTTAGGTGGCCTCCAGCTCTACTCTGAGCAAAATGTTGCACAGTCCTTTGAACCCTCAATGGGTGGCTGGTGCCAGATAGTGGCAAAGGTTCTGGGCCAGGAGCCAGGAAATTCCAGTTCAAATCCACTAGTTAGATGACTATTCATTGAGGACCTAGTACACATTATGGTAGAGTGGAAGGGAATAGAGACAAAACAAAACTACCAAGTCAAGTGCTGGCCCTGCCCTTGACCTTGGGGAAGGTGGTCGCTCTTCCTGTGCCTTCGTTTCCCATGGTTGATGGGATAAACTAAGAACAGTACCTGCATATCTCCAGAGGCCCCGTGTGTGTTTGCTGCCATCATCACTGCCACTTGGGCCAGGGTCCATCCCAGGTTCTGGCCTTGGCACCCCCTTTCCAGTACTTCACAGCTCTGTGTGGCTTTTCATGAAACGTTTAGTCGGCCAGTGCTTCAGTTTCCTCATTCATAGATTGGAGAAGGCAGTGCAGAGGAAGTGAAATAAACTATGCAAAATACATGGTATAAAATGATTGTAAGGTTAATACTGGAAGTAAATCCAAAAAGAGTAGATGTACATACACATAGAGCCAATTCACTTTGCTGCACAGCAGAAAGTAACACGACATTGTTATAAGTATACTCCAATGAGGGCTTCCCAGGCGGCACTAGGGGGTAAAGAATCCACCTGCCAATGCAGGATATGCAAGAGACGCAGCTTTGATCCCAGGGTTGGGAAGATCCCTTGGAGTAGGAAATGGCACCCAACTCTAGTATTCTGGCCTGGAAAGTTCCATGGACAGAGGAACCTGTCAGCCTACAGTCCATGAGGCAGAAAAGAGTCAGACACGACTGGGCACAAATACTGCAATAAAAATTAATTAATAAAAATAAGGTTAATATTCTTTTTCCATTCCCTTCCATCTCCTGGACTCTCCCATCACCACTGAATTATTCACTGGAGAAAGTCCTTCTCAGACCCAGGCTACAGACACACCCTGTTGATGTCCATGGGTGAGAGACGACGTTGTGATTTCTTTGGTGAGCTTTGTCTCTTTGATCATCTGTATCAGGGTCTTACACACACAGCACACAGTGGAAATAGAAATAATTGTCTAAATCAGGGGTCTGCAAACTTTTTCTGTAAAGGGCCAGACAGTAAATATCTTTGGCTTTGTGGGACACGTGGTCTCTGTCACAACTATTCAACTTGTGGAATGTGTGAAAGCAGGCTTAGACAGTCTGTAAACAAATGAACACAGTTGTGTTCTAATAAAACTTTATTTACCAAAACAGGCAGTGGGCCAGATTTGGCCTGTGAGCTGTACTTTGCTACCCCTGATCTGGACTCATCCATTCAACAGATACTCTGTGCCTCATACATGAAAGATACTGTCCCAGGTGCTGGGAATACTGCTGAAAATGAAATAATGTCCTTGCCCTGGTCATATCATAAAGGTGTTTATTCTTGTCCATTTCTCACACTGAGGAGACCAAGTGAAGACACTTTTTCCCAAAAGGAATAATCGTCTGTGTGAGAGGACTGACCTGAGGACTGAGCAGTGATCACCTGATTCAACAGGAAGAAGCCATCGGGTGACGAGAGCATGTTCCTGGAACAGTGGAGACAAGCCTGGTGGGTGAAATCCAAAGGGATAGGAGGCGAGGAAGTGAGGACAGGGCAGAAGTGGGCTGTACACAGAAGCGCAGGAGCCGGCTGGAGGGCACCGGGGACGCGGGCTCAGGGAGGATGTTCTCTTTCTGGTTTGTGCTGAGTCTTCATTGCAGCATCTAGGCTTCTCATTGCGATGCCTGCTCTAGCCGCAGTACCCGGGTTTAGCTGCTCTGGGGCATGCGGGATCTTAGTTCCCAGACCAGGGAGCAAACCTACATCCGTTGCATTGGAAGACAGATTCTCAACTATTGGACCACAGGGAAGTCACATGTTGTTTCAAGACGAGAACCTTTGGGCACGTTTGCAGAGAGCAAGATGTAAAAGTCATGTCTGACTCTTTGTGACCCCATAGACTGTAGCCCGCCAGGCTCCTCTGTCCATGGGGATTCTCCAGACAAGAATACTGCAAGACATTACCGTGCCCTCCTCCAGGGGGTCTTCCCAACCCAGGGATCACACCCATGTCTCCTGGCATTGGCATGTGGATTCATTACCATCTGACCACCAGGAAAGCCCTGAGGGAGATAAAAACATTCAAGACAGCCATCCCAGAGGGTAGGAGAGTGTATGGATCAGTGACAAGGGACCAGCTTGCCAGGCAGCGCTGAGGTCTCTCCAGAAGAGTGGCCAGCCAGCAGAACTATTGACCGTTGTGAGAAGAATCGTCCCACTAGGACCCTTGCCAGCCCGCTGGCCAGCCTACAGAGTGTACCCTTTCAGGTTGATGTCTACTTCTGGCGCCAGGAATCGCAGGCTGCTCCCTCTGCTTGACTGTCCGTGACTGTCCTGTGTTGAGTGGGGGTTCTTTCCCAGAGGGATCTGTAGGCATCAAGCCCTAGAAGTGGGTAAGAGTGGATAACAGTCTGGGGTTAGGTCTGGGAATATCCACTTTGCGTCATGTGAATTTGATTTAGCCCTGGACAATGAAATCCAGAAGTTGTGCAATACTCAGAGTGTCCAAGACAACACTCAAATCCTGCTCTATTTTTTTTTTAATTCTTGCATATCTGAGGTGGGAGGCAACTCCAGTCTTGTACTACCATCTATTCTGCCCTTCATAGTCTTTAATATGCACCAGACATTGTGCTAATAGTCATTAAGATATATTCTTCCAAGTCATCCTTAAAACAATACTGTGGTCAGAAGTGCTACTGAGTCCATTTCACAGATGAAGTATGCAAAGTTGAATATGCTCCAAGGCACATGGCAGAACACGTAACCAGGTCAGGCAGACCTCAGAGTCTGTCCTCTCAACCACAGGCATCAACTGAAAATACCTCCATTCAGTTAGATGTGGGATTTGACTGCAAGTAGCAGAAACTCCCAGAATATCAACTTAAACAAATTAGGGTTATTTTTTTCCCCTCATGTAAAAATTAAAATTCAGTGGTAAATAGTGCAGGACTGGTGTGGAAGCAGTACAACACCCCTAAGAGTGACACTTCTCCTATTTTTCTGTGTGCCTATCCTCGGGTTGTGAACTTTGCACTCACGGTCACCTCATGGGTACAGGGTGGCAACTGCCCTTTCAGCGCTGCATCAGCATTCCAAGCAGAAGAAAGAGACGGATGGAGGACAGAAGGTGTATGCCCATTTATTCCCTCCCACTCTACCTTTTTTTCCGTCTTCCTTTATAGAGTTTACCTGGAAGCCCCACCCCACAACATCTGCCTACCTCACGCTGGCTACAACTGTCCCCAGCCCTCTCTGGCTGAAAGTGTAGAATCTTAGCTGAGCCCAACCCTAAAGGAAGATGGGGCTCTGCTGCCACTTCCATTGTTTCCCCAGCAAACCCCCTTTGCCAGCATTGGTGAGGCACTATGAGTTCTTTAAGATTAAAAAAGCCACGTAGTATCACTGGAACGTTTCTATAAGTGTGCGGGGTGGTTATGTCACAGAGAAGCTCTTACTTATCATCTGAAGGAAATACTGAACTTCTTCAGAATGACTAATTGGCCCCCATGAGGAACAAGGTACCAAGAACAGCCCGACTGTCAAAATTCATCCACTGATTTCCCAAAGCATGCCCCAAGGGTCTGGATCTTCACAAAGGGGACAGGCACAATTCTTCCAGGCTCACTGCACCAACCCCTTAAGAGCTAGAAGAATTTCCTTCTCTTTCTTCTTGGAAAGAAGACTCCTCCCCTTTGAAAAAGAGACTAAGAGGAATTTATGCTTCCAAGGAAACAAGATGCTCTTAAATCAGTTCCATGTGTATCTGGAGGGTTGACGCTAATGTGTTTAAGGCTTGATGATAGCATCTTGCAATTTGTGTGGTCCCTTTATTACAATTGATGAGCCAATGTTGGTACATCATTATTAACTGAATTTCATAGTTTACATGAGGGCTCATTCTTTATCTGTACTTTCTATGTGTTTGGGCAAATGTATAACGATATGTATTCACCATGGTAGTACCATACAAAGTAGTCTTTTCACTGCACTAAAAATCCTCTTGTGAGCCACCTTTCTATCCCACACTTTCCCCAGCCCTTGAATTGACTTATTTACTGTCTCCATAGTCTTCCCTTTTCCTGAATGTCACACCATCGGAATCAAATAGAATGTAGCTTTTTCAAATTGGCTTCTTTTACTTAGTGATACGCATTTAGGGTTCCTCTATGTCTTGTCACGGTTTGATAGCTCCTTTCCCCTAACTGCGGAATAATATTCTATTGTCTGGATATACCACACTATTTATCCATTCACCTACTGAAGGACTTCTTGGTTGATTCCACGTTGGGGCGATTAATGAATAAAGCTGCTATAAACCTACCTGTGCAGGTTATTTGTGTTGACATAAGTTTCTAATTCCTTGGAGTAAGTATGAAAAAGTGGTACTGTTGGATTGTATGTTAAGAGCATGTTTAGTTTTGTAAGAAACTGTCAAACTGACTGCCCAAGTGGCTGTACCATTTCACATTCCCATCAGCAATCAATGAGTGTTCATTTTGCTCCAAATCCTCCCCAGCACTTGCTGTTGTCAGTATCTTGAATTTTAACCACTTCAGTATTTTTAAATTCATTCATTCAATAAATACTTAATGTGCACTTACTGAGTGTCATACATTAGAGAGAGTCCTCTCTTCAGATGCTCAGAGCTCAAAACACCTTTAGCTTTAAGGCTGAAAGTTTGGGAAAGTCCTGCATCTTTTTGACCAGTGGTTTCTGAATCACTTAGAGGGCTTGTTAAAGCATAGATTGTAATGGGCAGGGGCAGGAGGCAAGGCATACATCCAGGGTGTCTGATTCAGTAGGTCTTGGATGGGACCCAAGAATTTATGTTTCTAACAAGTTCCTAGAGGCTGCTGATGCTATTGGTCCAGGAGCCACACCTTGAGATCACTAATCTAGATGCTTCTTGAGTTAAAGAAAAACATCACATGAGACAACCACAACCTCCATAGTAAACTCTATTTTAAAACTTTGAGGACACACCTGGTCCCAGTGAAAGTTCATGACATCTATGCTTCACCTGCCCCTAAAAGTTCTCAAGACTCTCTGAAGCACCTTAGTTTAAATACTGTTTTCCTTCCAGAACAGGAAACATTTGATAGGTTCATCATCACTGTCAGGGAAAGCAGCTCTGTGCTGGAAAACCCTAGCATGAAGATTCCTTCTGGAACATCAAGCATACATTGACATCGGAGGCTATGTTAATGCATTCTGATAAGCATAAGTCACAGAGATGGAGGTGAGAGAAAGTGGCAACAGCTGTCTCATCCCCCTGGTGCTGTTTTGTGCTGAGCCCCCATATGCCAGGTGACCCCAAGACCTCTGTCATTGATGGTTCACATCTCAAAAACAGTATCATCTGCAGGACAGACCTGACTGGGACCCCAGGAGTCAGCCCATTCTGCAGCCACTTCTTGGGCTCTGCCTTTACAGCCTGTTTTACTCACAGCCTCATCTGCATCTCTGTCCTAAGAATCAGCGTCACACTCAAGGTGATGCTGCCTCCAGACGGAATCCAGTTTCCATTGTCATTCTGCTTGCCAGCATTTGTTGTTCCTGACTGTGCCAGACACTGTGCCAGGCACTCCACATGCCTTCCGCTGAATCTTCCCAAAGGCCTCCAAATGTGGGGCCTATTGGCATCACCATCCCCAGTTTACAGACGAAGAAACCAAGGTGCAGTACCGTGAAGACACAGGCTCCAGGCCACATAGCTAACAAGTGACAGAACCAGAGTTTAAACTCAGCTCAGGCTGATATAACAGACTATAGTGGAGAATGGCAGATATGAGCCAAGCTATTAAGATATGGACCTAGAAGATAGGCGGTAAAGTCTAGAATCAAGAACAGAGACGTCTGTGAGACGGATCTCCAACTGGAAATCACCTTTCACCTTCCAGTTGCTGTGGAGCTCTATGCATACCCATGGACAGCACTTCTCTTGGGCCATGCAGTAACAGAATTATTTACACTTCATTCGTCTCTTCTGCTCCGGAGTCTTGTCCAAAGACGGCACTGGGAAAGGTATATGCTTAAGAAATGGGTGGATGGATGAAGAGGGGTCAAACCGAGCACATCTAGCACTCAGACCTTGGTTTCTAAAGCTGTTCTCCAATATAAGGCTCCAGGGCTCCTTAGAGAAACGGCTGACTGCAGGACTGGAGCAGGGAATGTACAAGAGGAGCCTAACCTGGGGTGCAGTACCAGAAAGCAAGTCTGAGCAAACAAGGTGGGGAGTCCCTGGAGAAAGAGGAATGGGGATAACCGGTTTCTTGAAAGAAGAGAAGTCATTCTTGCCTTAAGCCATTTTGTGATCTAAGCTTGACCACAGTGCTTGCCCTTGAAGAGGTCTCAGTAGTTACTAATTGTAGAGGAACAAAAGAATATAGAAATAAAACTACTGGCTTCAGGCAAGAGAAGAAACCACAGCAAAGATAAAGTATCAGCTGTAAAGACTCTGCAGCTTCCCAAGGGGCCCAGTGGTAAAGAATCCGCCGGCCAGTGCAGGAGACGGGGATGCAATCCCCGTGTCAGGAAGATCCATGGAGAAGGAAACGGCTACCCACTGAAGTATTCTTGGAAGTCCCATGAACAAAGGAGCCTGGCGGGCTATAGTCCATGGGGTTGCAAAAATGGTCGGACTTGACTCAGCAACTAAATAACAACAAAAACTCCCAGTTCTGTTTCAATGCTAAATATTAGCCTGAAGGCTCAACCACCAGATCAGCTGGAACTTAAGGGATGATGGCGTTGGCCTTTTCTGACCCTCGCGACTTCAATCCACTAAAGCTTGAACTCTGTCAACAACCCAACCCTGTTCATGAATATGCATATACCCTTAGCTTAAATGGAGAAGGGAATGGCTACCCACTCCAGTATTCTTGCCTGGGGAATCCCATGGACAGAGAAGCCTGGAGGGCTACAGTCCATGGGGTTGCAGAGATTCAGACTCAACTAAGCCACTAACACTTAGCTTAAAACCTTCCCAGTTTTCTGTTCAGGGAGACACTGCTTTGGGAAAGGTCTTCAGTGTTTTCCTTACTTACTGCAAGTAATAATAAATCCTTCTTTCTCCTGATCTTTGGCTTGGTTGTGTTTTTTGGCTGAACAACCACCAAGAGGCGAACTCAGTCTTGGGGTTACACGGGGGAGGAGGGGATCAGTTCAGAAAAAGGAAAGCATTTAAAGTTCACAACATGAATATTTCCCCATAAGGGATTCATGTGATAGATGGATCGTTGCTCTAATAATTGCTATATTTTCCTGACCATATTACTTCAGTATAGCTAAATAGTATAAATCAGTAGAACTATCCAAAGGCATATACCTTTCCTTGGAAAGAACCAGTATGGCTTAATAAAGAACCTCCATCCCAGATTCACAATCCCTGAGCAGAGGAGGATCTCTGAAAGTTGTGGTCCTTTTCTTAGAGGCCCTAGTTTACATTTTTAACCTCTATCAGAACCACCACATTGCCCCAGGCAGCCACAACAGGTAGATGATGCCAAGCACCATGGTGATTCTGTGCAGTGGGTAAAGGTCTGCACTTGCTTTGCCTGTATTGATGATCATGGTATATCACATTCAAGCAAATAAACGATTCAGAAGGAAAGTTGCCCTACTGTGGTTGGTCAGGATGCTGGCCAGAGTTCCAACAATTCAGTGAATTCCATGTTTGACAGCAAGGAGTCAGTCCTGCCTTATTCCCAGCAGAGTGACGTGTCCATCCACTCCTCCTTCCCCTGTATTGATCATATGGAAATGAACCTCTGTCGACTGGGTTTTCCAGGCTTCCTGGCTGAAGAACAGCATTGGAAAGAGACTGAGGAGAAGAGGAAGGGAGAACCCAGGGGGCCACCCTCTTTGTCTCTTTGCTTCGCGGGCTGTCTCAGCAGCGGCTGCATCTCCAGCACGGCTCCAGCTCCCACCAGACACGCCCGCCATGGGTACTGGGTGACTCAGCCCCTAACTCTGCTAACATCCCTCCTTCCTCTGAGTCCCCAGCCTAGGGGACTGGGGGCCTCCTGCTCTTGCTGATTTTTGGATTCCTTCACTTCCTTTTGCTTGGCTTCTCGGAACTTTCATCATCTGTGCAACCAATTTCCTGTATTAAATATCCTCTATTTTAAATAGTTAGAGTGGGACTTCACTGTTTGTGCAGCGGTTAAGACTCTGCCTGCTAATGCAAGGGGACACGGGTTCGATCCTGGTCCGGGAGGATCCCATATGCCACAGGGCAGCTAAGCCTGTGTCCCACAACTACTGAGCCCATACCCTAGAGCCTGCTAAGCCTCAACTGCTGAGCCCACGGGCTGCAACCACTGAGGCCCGAGGACCCCAGAACCTGTGCTGTGCAACAAGAGCAGCCACTGCAACGGAAAGGCCGTGAACCCTAACTAGAGAGTAGCTATAGCTCGTAGCAGCCAGAGAAACTCCACACGCAGCAACAAAGACCCAGCATGGCCATAAATAAGTAAAACTTTAAATAATTTTTAAAAGACTCAGAGTAGATTCTGATTTCCTGATTAAACTTTGCAATGTCTAAGACCTGATATTTTTCATTTTAATCCAGATCAAGTAAAGGAAACACATATATTTTGAGGTCACTTTTCATCAGCCCTGGACACTTCATATCATTTATTTCATAAGTGTTTATTCGAACAAGGTGGATCCCCATCACTGTGATGGAGTAACAAGAGGACCTGAGAGAAGGGTCCAGAGAAGCATGGCTGGACTTTATAGAAACTCCTGGCCCAACACCTTCAGCAAAATCAATGTATCTCCTCTAAAACTAATAAATTTGTGGGCTATACACTTTCAAGGGCTTCTCTGGAGGCTCGGACAGTAAAGAATCCACCTGCAATGCAGGAGACCCAGATTCAAGCCCTGGGTCAGGAAGATGCCCTGGAGGAGGGCATGGCAACCCACTCCAGTATTCTTGCCTGGAGAATCCCCACGGACAGCGGAGCCTGGCGGGCTCCTGAGCAGCTAAGCACGGCACAGCACACACTTTCAGGACTCTCCAAAGTCACACAGTGAAGGAAGCAACATTCTTCTTTGCTTGCAAGGTTGTCCAGGACACCACCTTAGTATTTCTAGGTTAACTAGACAAACTACAAAGAGTTTCTTTGATGGCTAAAAGATTCCTCCGTTCATAAGAAGAAAGATGTAGTTTTGGCCTAATGTTGATGTTTTCATTTTGTCTCATTGACTCCATGTGGCCGGTCCCTAGATGCCGTGGTCTGGGGTCTGTTAGAGAGCTAGAGTGGTTTTGCAGTAATTAAGGACTATTTGTTTGAAGAGCCACTTGTTACTTTGTAGGGGAAGGGTTGTCATTTGTTTCCATTGCTGTCTAATGCAATAGGCCTTGCCTAAGGTAACCAGACTTTGCCAAAGCCTTTGACTGTGGATCACAATAAACTGTGGAATATTCTGAAAGAGATGGGAATACCAGACCACGTGACCTGCCTCTTGAGAAACCTATATGCAGGTCAGGAAGCAATAGTTAGAACTGAACATGGAACAACAGACTGGTTCCAAATAGGAAAAGGAGTACGTCAAGGCTGTATATTGTCACCCTGCTTATTTAACTTATATGCAGAGTACATCATGAGAAATGCTGGGCTGGAAAAAGCACAAGGTGGAATCAAGATTGCTGGGAGAAATACTAATAAACTCAGATATGCAGATGACACCACCCTTATGGCAGAAAGTGAAGAGGAACTAAAAAGCCTCTTGATGAAAGTGAAAGAGGAGAGTGAAAAAGTTGGCTTAAAGTTCAACATTCAGAAAACAAAGATCATGGCATCTGGTCCCATCACTTCATGGGAAATAGATGGGGAAACAGTGGAAACAGTGTCAGACTTTATTTTTCTGGCCTCCAAAATCACTGCAGATGGTGATTGCAGCCATGAAATTAAAAGATGCTTACTCCTTGGAAGGAAAGTTATCACCAACCTAGATAGCACATTCAAAAGCAGAGACATTACTTTGCCAACGAAGGTCCATGTAGTCAAGGCTATGGTTTTTCCAGTGGTCATGTATGGATGTGAGAGTTGGACTGTGAAGAAAGCTGAGCGTCGAAGAATTGGTGCTTTTGAACTGTGGTGTTGGAGAAGACTCTTGAGAGTCCCTTGAACTGCAAGGAGATCAAACCAGTCCATTCTAAAGGAGATCAGTCCTGACTGTTCATTGGAAGGACTGATGCTAAAACTGAAACTCCAGCACTTTGGCCACCTGATGCGAAGAGTTGACTCATTGGAAAAGACTCTGATGCTGGGAGGGATTGAGGGCAGGAGGAGAAGGGGATGACTGAGGATGAGATGGCTGGATGACATCACTGACTCGATGGACATGAATTTGAGTAAACTCCGGGAGTTGGTGATGGACAGGGAGGCCTGGCGTGCTGCGATTCATGGGGTCGCAGAGTCGGACACAACTGAGCGACTGAACTGAACTGAACTGAAAGGTAACCAATAGCTTAAAACTAAATTTTTCCTAACATAAGCAGTGCAGATAGGGCTTCCCACGTGGCACAGTGGTAAAAAATCTGCCTGCCAATGTAAGAGGCACAAGAGATGCGGGTTCAACCCCTGGGTAAGGAAGATCCCCTGGAGGAGGAAATGGCAACCCACTCCAGTATTCTTGCCTAGGAAATCCCATGGATAGAAAAACCTGGCAGATTACAATCCATGAAGTCACAGAGAGTTGGACACAACTGAGCAACTAAGCACAACACACATACACACAAGCAATTCAGATTATCCAAACTTTATCAAAAAATTTTCGACTCCCTGCTGCATTGATCTAACATGAGCATTCTTTCAGCAACCAAATGTCATTCTAGATTCAGGTATAGTGCAAATTCCAAAAAGCATGCTTTCTGAGGAGCAAGCAGCTCAGACTCTTGGATGATTATATGTGCAAGGATCTGCATACGAATACACAGGCCTGTATCCCTCCTATCATTAAGCTCCTGAACAGTAAGTTTCACTAAATTGCTTTTTTATCACTTGAAAACTGCTTGCTTCAGAAAAATGAGAAACTCAACAAAACAGTTTTATTGTTTTTCTCTTGCTTTTATCAACATGTTGCAATCACGTATACTGAAGGACAAATTCTTTCCTGAAGACACACAGAAACAACTTCTTAGAAACACTGTATCTGGGCAGATGGTGACCCATAACTGAGAAAGGACAAGATACACGGGTTAGTCAGCAAACACAAGACTCAGAAGGATCCCTGTCTTTCGTGGTTCAAAATTTCCTGTCAACAGACACACAAGTTCAAAACGAAACCAATCTCATTCTCTTTACATATCCGGCTGACAAACTTCGGGGTATATCAGGATTGCCTGTGGGTTGGCACAGTGCAAATTTTTGGCTCCAGTTCTCACATACTTGGTAGTTAGGAGTCCTCAAATCTAACTGAAACAGATCCCCAGGTTCTGACGCAGGAGGATCTCAAGAACATGCTTTGAGAAATGCTGAATGAGGTACCACTCGGAAGACACAGCCCCAATGCCTGAACATAATGCATTTTTACCTTAAAGTCAATTTCAATTTATTATTGACAGGTGCCGCCAGCTATTCATGCATTCTCAGTCACTAAGTCAGGTCCCACTCTTTGCAATCCCACGGATGGTAGCCCACCAGGCTCTTTTGTCCCTGGGATTTCCCAGGCAAGAATACTGGAGTGGGTTGCCATTTCCTTCTCTGGGGATCTTCCTGACCAGGGATCCAACCCATGTCTCCTACATTGGCAGGCGGATTCTTTACCACTGTGCCACCTGGGAAGCCCCTGCCACAGCCCCTGCTGTAGTTGAATTAGCTGATGAGGACAGGTATGCTAGGAATCAGACAGAACCTTCTTCACTTGGTTCAAACACAGGATCCTTTTTCTTGTCTTAAACTCTTATGGGGACACCAGAGGTACACCGTGTACTTTCACCCCATGTGCTCTCTCCCAGGGGGGAGAGGTCATTTGAAGAGCAAACCACTTACCCTCCTCAACCGGATTTCCTTGGGAGACTCAGCAAGTATTTTTTTAGAGCGCTGCTCTCTGCCCAGGCCTGGAGGTCCTCTCCTAATCAGTGCCTGGACAAGGTCTGACAGCCTGGGCCAAATTTGGAACGGGTTTCTGAAAGCCAATATTGGAGTGTCTGTGATTGAGACCTGCCAAATCGTGTGTCAGGAATGCCTAGTTCCTTCCCCGTGAAGAGTGACAGTATTTAATGAAGAAACACAGCTCTGAAAATTGAGACATTCCCTGCATTATCCATATTCATTAAAACTGGAACAAAGCCCCAGGAGACACAGACACCTCCTGTCATTGACACCTCACATTTTCCAGTGGTTATTTAATATAAATGCCACAGAAGCTATTCTACAAGGACATACCACATGGCAGCATCTGCCAGGCTACTGTTCCCTTTCTTCTTGTCCAACCTGATACTGGCAGGTGTCAGGAGGTGGGGGGGGGGGTGCAAATTAAATGAAAACTTTAAGAACAAGATTCTGGCTGGGACATCTACAGCACGGATTACCCAGGGGATAGGCATTTTATTTTGCTAAATGAAAGGGCTAGTTTATGTCTTCCCTGGATCATTTTCTAACCTAACTGCAGTGAAAACATTCTCAGAAAGAAAGACTTACTTGTCTGCTTGCCCTTTATATCGCCACTGGTCATCCCACTCGTGGAACTTGGGCAGGGATCTGCTGGGTCTGCTCGTGGCCCAGGCCAGCCAACTCCTCCAGAAGGTGACTGACACCAGCATTTCACTGTATCACAGTCAATCCAGAAGCCCTCAGCAGTGCCACGCGTAAGGGTAGATGGCGTTCCAAGCCCATCTTTCACGGAAGGACATGGCTTATTTCTGTGGCTCCTCTAGGCAAGGAATCACAGCTAACCCAAGATGGGCAAATTCTACAGACCGGTTTTTTTGCTTGCTGGTTTGAGGCTTTATTTTTGCTGTTAGGCATCTAGCAGTTTTCCTCTGAAAGAATCCATGAAAAGATGGTTTCTCTATATAGCACAGAGAACTGTACTCAGTATCCTATGATAAAGAACACTTAAGAAAGAATGTATATATATATGTATAACTGAATCATTGTACTGTACAGCAGACGTTACCACGACATTGTAAATCAACTATGAAAGTGAAAGTGTGAGTTGCTCAGCCATTTCCGACCCTTTGCGACCCCTTGGACTGTAGCCCACCAGGCTCCCCTGTCCGTGGAATTCTCCAGACAAGAATACTGGAGTGGGGTGCCATGCCCTTCTCCAGGGGGCCTTCCTGACCCAGGCATTGAACCCGGGTCTCCAGCATTGCAGGCAGATTCTTAACCGTCTGCACCATCAACTATATTTCAATAAGAAATGAACAAAAAAAGCAAAAGCAAACAACAAAACAAGATGAACAAAAAATAAAGGAGGCGCTCCAAGGACCACAGGGCGTCCCCTGCACCTGGTTTGCGGTGGGAACACTCAGGCGTCCTTCTCAGGATGGAAGCAAGGGAGCGGGCATGGCCAGTGTCTGCCTCTGCCTGAGCCCTTCTACTTTCCTGCTTCTTCCTCTGACAGCAGCTGAGTGGCAAAAAGAGACCAACCCTAGAAAGCGCTTGCACCCCAGCCCTTCAACCCACGTGACTGTTGGCCAGTTTCTGAGCTGTTCGGAGCCACGTGGCCTCAACTGATAAGATCAGTGCAGGTAATCCTTCAAAGGATTGGGGAATGAATACAGTGAGCTAGGGAATTAAAAAAAGGGACTGAAAGGCTGGGTCTTTCTGTTTGGTCTTTTTTCCATGAGAGGGGGGAAAGAATCGAGGGTGGGAGGAAACCATGGTTGTTCACGGGGTCCTTGGAAAATCTCCTCCTTGCTGACACATTGGGGTGTCTCCGTTCCAAGCACACAGCTGTAGTGATGCTTCAGTCGTGTTTCTGCAGAGGCCT
Source organism: Capricornis sumatraensis (assembly GCF_032405125.1). NCBI lineage: Eukaryota > Metazoa > Chordata > Mammalia > Artiodactyla > Bovidae > Capricornis > Capricornis sumatraensis. Next base: position 107,999,423 of record NC_091069.1, read on the forward strand.
GCCCGTCTAGCGCCAAGGGCACTGCACACAGTGTCCAGGGGGGCTTTCCATACAGCCTCTTTGATGACGATGATGAAGAAACCCTTTCCTGCCTGGAGGAACATGGTACTGCTTCTCACTAAAGATGATCTAATATTCACAGGAACATTCTTCATGTGCATGTTGAGTATAAATGGAAAACAACCTTTAAAACAGTCATTTTAGAGTTACATAGCTGAGGCTTTAAGGAGTCTTCATGTCTGAAATTATATGAATGTTTATGTGTACTCTGAATAGAATGAAATTTCCAAAGAGAAACCCTACAGCTGTACTTCCAGTGAAAATATCATGTGAGCCTTGTGTGTGTAGGTGTGTGTTAGCTGCCCAATCTTTGTGACCCCATGGACTATAGCCCACCAGGTTTCTCTGTCCATCGGATTCTCCAGGCGAGAAAACTGGAATGGGTAGCCATGCCTTCCTCCAGGGGAACTTCCCAACCCAGGGATCAAACCCAGGTCTCCTGCACCGCAGGCTGACTCCTTACCATCTGAGCCATGAGGGTAACCTAACGTGAGCCAAACAGGTAGTTTAAAATTTTCTAGCAACCATGTTAAATAAGTAATTCAATCAATTATAATATATTTTCTTTAACCCAATAATCCAATGTATTATCATTTGAACATGTCACCAATACAAAAAAAATTGTTAGTGAGATGTTACTTATTTCTCTCTCTCTCTCTCTCTTTTTTCTTTTTACAACAGTTCACATCCTCATGTGCCTCTATCTCAGTTCAGACTAGGTCTATTTCAGGTGCCCTACAGTCAGATGTGGCTCTCATACTGGACAGGGCATCTCTGCTAACAGGGAGCATCACAACACAGCAGTCAACAGCAAAAGATTATCACTGAAAACTCCAAAACTGAATTCTTGGTGGTCCCAGTAACAATTTACATTTCTCCTTAAGAGCTCAGAAGGGCTTTCAGATAAATGATCTCATCAGATCCTCATAACGAACCTCATAACATGAACAAGAAAGATGTCATTTCCTCATATTACAGCTGAGAAAACTAAAGCCTTAAAAATATTAAATAGTTGGCCCAAACTCAAAGAGCTAGAGGTTGGTGAGTTAGGAACTTGGACTGACTCTCGGGATTTTAAATCCCTAGGTCTGGCTGGGAAGGAGGCAGCTACCTCCCTCTGTCATCACACTTCTGTGGAAGGGGCGTCTGTCTGCATCCCCGACCTAAACATAAGGTCCAAGAAGACAGAAGCTGATAGACTGTCCACAGAGCCTGGCATGAAGCAGGCACACAGATAATATACCTGAATTAAATCCAGCTGAACCAAAAGACTCATCCACACCAGACCCCTCACAGACATCACCCAAATCACCCCATCTCTGGGAATTTTGGTGGAGCCCCAACCACAAAAACCACCTACATGCTAAGGTCCTGAATTGTCTTTGTTCACCCTTTGATGCCCCTGTATTTCCCAATACACAAAACATGGGGATTTTTTTTTTTTCTGGGCTTCATGTGGCTCTGTTTTAATTCTCACTTTGTACTTTTAAATGGGAATTTACATCTCTAGTGGAAAACACACCTTGAAAGTAGATTCAAAGTTCCTTAAAAAACTAAAAATAGAAAAAACTACCATATGACTCAGCAATTCCACCCCTGGGTATATCCCCAGAGAAAACTATACCTCAAAAAGATACATGCACCCAACGTTCACTGCGGCACTATTAACAGCAGCCAAGACGTGGGAGCAATCCGCACATCCGCTGACAGAGGAATGGATAAAGATGGGGCCCATATACGCGATGGAATATTACTCAGCCGTAAAAAGAAATGAAGTCATGCCACTTGCGGCAACATGGATGGATCTAACGACTACCACGTTAAATGACATAAGTTTGGAAAAGACATATATCATATGATGCCATTTATATGTGGAATCTAAAAAAATTATACAAATGAACTGGCTTACAAAACAGAAACAGACTCACAGATTTTGAAAACAAATTTAGGATTACCAAAGAGGAAAGGCTGGAGGGAGGGATAAATTAGAAGGCTGGATTACCATATACACACCACTAAATACAAAACAGATAACCAACAGGAGCCTATTGTATAGCACAGGGAACTCTATTCAATTCCCTGTAACAACACATATGGGAACAGAATCTGAAAATGAATTGATATATGTATACGTATAACTGAACCACTTTGCTGTACACCCGAAACCGCAAAATTGTGAATACACTTCAATAGAATTTTTTTTTAATTTTAAAAGAAAGGAGATTAAGTCTGACTTATGATTTGGATGCCAATCTCTACCCACCCAAGACCACCTGGAGGAGCCCAGGGACCACCCGTGAGCCTGGTAAGGCACAGCACAAGGGAAACACCTCACTGCCCCTCCACACTGCCAGCTGAGCTGGGCTGAATCACGCACATTCAGGAGAGTGGTAAAACCCCTGACAAGCACTGTCAGAGGATAGCTTGAAACCTTGGTGGAGACCTGAGTCTTTTCCCAGCAGCCTCTGGCACAATCTCCGGCTGGCCCCTGGCTCACTTCTCCGCCTCTGTCAGCACCAGCCCCCTCCAGTGAAGGTCCCTTGCCTGACTGTGCAGCAGCCTGGCATTTTGGGTGATGTGCCAGGGTTTCACGGAGACCCTGGGCCAGGTGCTGAGAGCTGCTATCTTCCCCGAGGTGTTAGGATGTCAGAAGGCGGCAGAGATCCAGAACTGACCCTGTCTGCTCTACGCCTCATCAGCTGCTTCTTGCCAGCTTGCCACTGGGCATGAGAGAGGAACTTAGAGGAGGAGGGTACAAGCAAAAGCTTATTCTGAACTTTGTGTGCGCTCCTTAAGTCAGACAGGCAAGCATTCCATAGCCCAGGACCTCACATGCGCCCCTACAAATGCAAACTGGGGTCCAAGTGAATCCCATACTATTTCTGTCAAATGAGTCTTATTTTTGTAACGCTTCTCCATGAACTAGTTTCTCTGGAAAACACCCAAAATCATGTTCACATTTTGGTTGAAATAATAATTTTTAAAAGCTTTGTTAAATGAGCAAACCAAGCGAAGTACACTGGAAAAGCGTGATTAATTCCATCAATATCTGAGTACCTGTTTTTCCTGAATGTCAAAAGTTGCAGACACTAGAGAGACCGAGGTGATTAAACCACAGAGTCTCTTGTGAAGGTTATAACCTAGTGGGGAAGGACAGACAAAAAATAAGAAAACAAATCAATAAGATCACTGTTATAATCACTGTTATAATGGTTATGCAGCCAATGAAGAGCACAAAACAGGGTAATGGGGCATAGGACCACGCTGGGATGGGGAAGACCACTTAGAACAGTGGTCTGAGAAAGGTTTTCAGAGAAGGTGACACTCCGGCCGTGGAATGAACAACTAGGAACAGACAGCCACCTGAAGGCCTGGGGAGGGGTGTGTTGCACGGAAGGAACAGCCAGAGCAGGAGTGAGCTTGGAGACCTGGGAGAAGCCAGCATGGCTAGAGCGGGGTGAGCAATGGAGAAGATGGTGAAGAATGGTGTTGGGGGCTCACTGGGGGCCCCATGATGACAAGTACAGATTCTACTATGAGCAGCAAGCAAAGTCATTGGAAGGCACCACAGGGGAGCAATGCAAGCGCAATCAGGCTTCCTGAGACCCGCCCCAGCTGCCACTGGGGATGGATGGTGGAAGGGGCCAGAAGGAGAACAGAGAGTGGGGGGGCCAAGCCCGAGATGGCAGGGAGAACACAGCAGGAGTTGACCCTCCTACTGATGTGAATGTCTGTTTCTGCATGACATTAGTCTGCTATCAAATAATCATTCTCATTCTCTCCATCCCCACAGAGGGCACAATTAGTGTCTTCTAGAGCCTGATGGAAACAGTGACAGACTTTATTTTCTTGGGCTCCAAAATCACTGTGGATGGTGACCGCAGCCATGAAATTAAAAGACGCTTGCTCCTTGGAAGAAAAGCAATAGCAAACCTAGATGGCATATTAAAAAGCAGACACATTACTTTGCTGACAAAGGCCCATATAGTCAAAGCTATGGTTTTTCCAGTAGTCATATATGAAAGTGAGAGTTGGACTATAAGGAAAGCTGAGCACCAAAGAATTGATGCCTTTGAATTGTGGTGCTGGAGAAGACTCTTGACAGTCCCTTGGACAGCAAAAAGATCAAGCCAGTCAATCCTAAAGGAAATCAACCCTGAATATTCATCAAAAGGACTGAAGCTGAAGCCAAAAACTCCAGTACTTTGCCCACCTGATGGGAAGAGCTGACTTATTGGAAAAGACTCTGATGTTGTGAAAGACTGAAAGCAGGAGGAGAAGGGGACAACAGAGGATGAGATGGTTGGATGGCATCACCAACTTGATGGACATGAGTTTCAGCAAAGTCCGGGAGTTGGTGAAGGACAGGGAAGCCTGGTGTGCTGCAGTCCATGAGGTCTCAAAGAGTCAACACAACTGAGCGACTGAACAAGAACAATAACGGTTACCCTGGTCTGATACCCTGAGCTGATACCCTCATCATGGGGTAGAGAGTCAGTCTTTCCATAGGAACAGTACAGTCGCTTCCATGTGAGTAAGAGCAACAGAAAGACATCTTTGTCTTTCTTTGATGTGGAGAATTCATAAGATGCTGGAAGCCACAAAGGGCCTTATTTCCTGATTAGATACTAAGACACATCCTGGGTGGAGTTCAATTTGGTGAGACTGTGAAGCCCTCACTCTCTGCAGGAATCAGACTGTGACACTTGCTCTCCACGGTCCCCTGGATTTTCATCTTACCAATCAATTCACCCTGAAGATTCTGCACTTCCCAGCCTTCATAATCACATGAGCCAAGTCTTTATAATGAGCCTTTAAAAAGTTCCTTGCAATAAATATAAATATAGACACATACAAATCATATAAGATTTAGATAAATCTTATACTACATAAGATATATACATGTATCCTATAAAATAGTATGTTAGTCGCTCAGTCATGCCTCACTCTTTGTGACCCCCATGGACTGTAGCCTGCCAGGCTCCGCTATTCATTGGGATTTCCCAGGCAATAATGCTGGAGTGGCATATTTATACTTTATCTTAACTTGTATAAATCTTATACTTTCTTAATATGTATATAATGTACATATATATGAATATAATGATAATGTATATAATTAAATATATGATAGGATAGTGCATATATCCTTTCTCTGGCCTGACAAATAGAACACGGTTGAAGAGTATCCTCCTGAAGTTCCCATTCCTGCCATAATGGAGAAGTCATACAAACCATTACCTGTCTCATTCAGAGTCAACTGAATGGAGATAGGAAACCCCAAATCTAGGAAACAAAAGAAAAACCAGGGACAGCAGCCAGTCATTCTAGGAGGATAAAGTAGGAAAAACAGTTTGAGTTCTGCTCTTTCCTACAATCGCCTTGGAGCAATCAATAGCTGCTCTCCCCCTTCAGAAATTAATAGTAATAGCCCAGATTGCTGGTCTAGGAGCAAAATTGGAGGAAAAAAAAAAAAAAACAGCTCAAAAGTCCTGTTCCTGTGAAGCATTTCTGAACACAAGTGAAAGCTGAGTAGACTGTGCATTCCCTGCTCTCCCAACCCAGGACTGGGATGATCATCTCTGAGTTCTTTTCAGGGCTGCCTCTACCTCAGAATCTGAAGGGGAAGACTGGGGCTCAAGAATTGCTTGGTGGGTTATACCAAATATGAGTGTCCTATCTGGGGCTTTCTCTTGGACTTCCCCCTTTTCTTTTCCTGTTCATGAGAACAAAGTGATAGAAAACAAAAATAGGGGGAAATATAAGGTATGAACGGAGAAAGCAATGGCACCCCACTCCAGTACTCCTGCCTGGGAAATCCCACGGGTGGAGGAGCCTGGTAGGCTGCAGTCCATGGGGTCACGAAGAGTCGGACACGACTGAGCGACTTCACTTTCACTTTTCACTTTTCATGCATTGAAGAAAGAAATGGCAACCCACTCCAGTGTTCTTGCCTGGAGAATCCCAGGGATGGGGGAGCCTGATGGGCTACTGTCTATGGGGTCGCACAGAGTCATCAGACACGACTGAAGTGACTTAGCAGCAGCAGCATAAGGTATGAAAATTAAATAACGGGAATAAATAACACAGTAAGTCTTCTACATGGTTAAATGGATACAGCTGGAGAATGAATTAGTGAGTTGGAATATCAGATGAGATGTCTCCAGAAAGAAAATAGGGGAAGATTCAGAAATAGAAAGTATAAAAGAATAATTAAGAAATTTGTAGAAGCACCAGTATCCAGAAAATAGGAGTCATGGAATAGAAGAAAAAAATACAACAGAAATGGAGAGAAGAAAATATTTGAGGAATCAATGGAGATAAAGTCCTCAGAATTAAGGAAGATAAATGACTTCAAACTGAAAGGGTATATAGAATTCCAAAAGGAGAGAGAAGGAAAATCCAACACTTACACACGCTAGAATGAAATTTAAGAAAATTACACTTAAAGAAAAAATTCTGAAAAAGAACACTCTCCAAAAGAGCACGTCAACTGCAAATGAAAAAGAATAAAATGGACATCACATTTTTTAAAACACAATGTTAAGTGAGAAAAGATAATAGAGTATCAGTTTTAAAGCATTGGAAACAATGCTTTGAACCAGAATTCCATTCCCGTCAAGGCTGTCATTCAAATATAAGAATGTAATAAAAATATTATCCATCATACAGGCTTGAGGAAATCTGCCATGCTAAGAGTCACATTAAAACTTTTTAAAGATGTTATACCCAGGAAAAACACATCCAGAAGAAACTTCGAGAACTATGTGAAAGAAAAGGGATCACACACCTTGGGATTTTTATTGTTGTGGATATTAATATGGGGAAAATGTTCAAAGGATATGAAAGCATGTTTAAGCTATATAAAAGATACAGATATGAAAATGTCTAAATAACAGAAGCAGAAATCTTCTATTTTTAATCTTTTTACTGAACTTAAAATGAAGAAGACAGATACATCAAATAAATATAAATAGTCTAAATTTTCCAATTAAAAAACGTAAATTTTTAGATAAGATTTTAAAAACAAAATTCACATATGTACTATTTGTGAGATATATCTAAAGCATTAAAACATGTAAAAGTTAAAAATTAAAGAATTTTTAAACGGTAGCAGACATGTACTAGATAAAGCATACTTCAAGAGAAAAGGCATAATTAGGACTTGAGGATCACCTCAGGTAGTGATGAAAGAGTTCTCCAAGAACAAGAAGACACAGCAATTCAAAATATGATTGCATCTAATTAGCTTCAAAATATAAAGAGAAAGAATAGAAATTCAAGGGAAAATGGGCAAATCCACTTCATCATAGAGGGAGATTTCAACTATTGACAGGTCTCAATTATTTAAAGTTGGGCAGACTAAAATCAACAACACAATTAACAAGCTTGACCTAATAACTACAAACAGAATTCTGTACCCAATAATTAGAAAATGCACAGCCTTCTCACACACGCATGAAACATTTTTTTTTCATCTTCCAGTAATCAATGAAGGATTCAGCTGAGTTCATAGAAACGCAGGAAAAAAACTACATTTCCTAGCTTCACTACATATGGTCACGTGACTAACAGCAAGTGGGATATGACGGAAGTGAGCTATGCGACTTCCCCACGAGGCCCTTAAATGGCATCCTACTGCCTGGCTCAAGAACCAGCCAAGAGGTGTCTTAGATCAGGCAAGAGGAGCAAAGCCATAAGACAGAAGGATCCTGGGTTCCCAGACACTGAGGGCTGCTAGGCTGCTTATACTCGGGATGCTTCATGAGAAAGAAAATTCGATCAAGTTGAAATCTCCTCTTGCCATGGGACGAGGTCCTTCCAGTTTAGTCTCCCTCAGGACCTCTAGCACAGAGTATGTGTTGGAACTGACGCTTCTAAAGCAAAGCACACCAAACTCACTCCAGAAAGAGAAGACACTGATACGCTCAGTAGACAGGAAACCGGTCTTTGTCTTGCAGCAAAAACTTTAGATGCTGGTGGAGATTTTGAAGGGGGATCTCCACATGAGATCAGAATCTTTCACCAGTCAGTTCTGGGACACCATCAGATAAGCAGGGCCTGGTGAGAGGAGTCCTGCCCACCCTCATTCCCACAGAGAGGAAGGGCAGAGAAACAAAGAGAAACCAAGGGGGAAAACACGTGAAGGAAGTGACAGCGACTGGTACGGGAGGGCAGCCATTACAAGGCAGGCTCGCTATGCCAAAGCCATATTTGTTTTGAGGTTGGATTGGAGGAAGGAGTGCTCCTTTGTAAAATAATAATAATAGTTTCTGAATGCAACAGGAAAACTGGGAGGCGGGTGGTAAGCGCAGGCCACGGTGAAAAAACAAACCCCTTCATCACAAATCGCTGAAGACGGGTGAACACAGGACTGAAGAGAACTGAAGATGGCGAAAGACTCTGAGGAGAAAAACCCTCTGTGGTGACGTCGACAGACTTGGAGTCACGTGATAGGGGGCAGCTCAAGCTTAAAGTCCCGGCAGAGAGCCCCAGCCCTCTCCACGGTCATGGGGGCGGTCGTACCAGGAACTCTAGAAGCACAGGTCAACTCATGAGGTTGAAAAGTAGCCATCTTTGATGGTTGTGCTGTCTTTTCTTTCCAAGGATTTCCTTAGCTGGCTAACATGTTGCACCCACCACTGGAAAGGGGCGAGGCTGGACATAAGCCTGCCCCCAGATTCAGGGGCAGGGCGTGTGCAGCAAAATCCCAGCAGCTGGAGGCATCTTAAGTGCCTTCTCCTCTCCCTTCTGGAAGCCCTTCCTACCACCTAGACCTTCTCTACCGTGTCCTCTTCTTCCTCACCTGAATTCACCCAGCCCCTTCCAGAACACTCTTTCAGAGCCCTCTTCTGAACCCCCACGCTCCACACCATAAAGCCACTGAAATCCTACTGTGTCTGGGAAGGCAGCCATGGAAAGTCCAGAGCCGCACTACCTCCCCAGGGCTATTTGCAAGTTAAAATAGAACCCTATAGAACACCTCTTGAGAGTCCCTTGGACAACAAGGAGATCCAACCTGTCCATCCTAAAGGAAATTCATTGGAAGGACTGATGCTGAAGCTGAAACTCCAATCCTTTGGCCACCTGATGCAAAGAACTGACTCATTGGGAAAGACCCTGATGCTGGGAAAGATTGAAGGCAGGAGGAGAAAGGGGTAACAGAGAATGAGATGGTTGGATGGCATCATCAACTTAATGGACATGAGTTTGGGTAAACTCTGGGAGTTGGTAATGGACAGGGAAGCCTGGCCTGCTGCAGTTCATAGGGTCACAAAGAGTTGGACACTTAGAGTCACTAAGTCAGACTTAGTAACTGAACTGATCTGATGGAACACCCGTGGGTGCATACCAGCCAAGTCACTTCACTCGTGTCAGACTCTGTGTGACCCTATAGACTGTAGCCCGCCAGGCTCCTCTGTCCATGAGATGCTCCAGGCCAGAATACTGGAGCAGGTTGCCATTTCCTCCTCAGGGGGATGTTCCCTAACCAGGGGTCCAACCCAAGTCTCTTGCATTGGCAGGCGGGTTCTTTTACCACTAGCACCACCTGAGAAGTCCCATAGAACACCCATGAGCCTCCAAGTCGGTACCTCAACCCTGGTGAGGTATGTGAATCCAGGTGAGGTATCTGAATCCCTGTGGAGCTTTACAAAATATAGATTTTGGATGGCCACTCTCATCTGGGTAAACAGAATATCCAGAAAAGGCGGTGGAGTGGGAACGTGCAGTTTTCAGTCGTTTACCTAAGGGATTCTGATGTCTGCCAAGGCTGAGAGCCAGTGCTGGAGGCGGCATCAGACAGACTTTGATACTTTGTAGCTCCAGTTTCACTGACTCACAGGTCTAGAAGGTTAAAGAGATGGAAGATGTACCTACAGAGAGATTTCCAATTGTTGTTCTTGCCTATGAAGGGCCTCAATTGACTTGCTAATAGACATTCTCTGTTTAAGGACATGATCCTGAACACAGACGTTATCAACTCCAAATGTCATTTTTGTTGAGTTACTTGTTGAACTCGACTGTTACCCCCATCATGTCTTCAATTAAATTAAAACCAGATTTCCCACGAAGGCTCTCCACATGGCCCTCTCTTGCTTAAAAACCTTCTTCTTGTGTCCCTGTCCCCTAACAGAGTTCTTCCATTCCCTCTTCTGGAATCTCTCCTCACTGTCCTACCACAAGCTCTCGTTCATCCTTTAGGATGGACACCTACACCTCCATCTTCCCTTTCTAGGAAGCCTTCTACGTCTTTTCCAGCAGGGTTTGCATCTTCTTCCTCCAAGCCTGCCTCTACCAGAGCTCAGATATATTGTCCTGGGATATCTACACCTCCATCCTCCCAAACTTTGAACTCTGCAAGTGCTGGAAATGGGGCTTGATCATCACTGTGTCCCCAGTGTCTTGCACAAAGCCTGTGTGTAGTAAACGGTCAATAATAAATGCTGGAGGAGTTAAATGAAAGTACAAATGAAGAGTTGAGTCATTGGAAAAGACTCTGATGCTGGGAGGGATTGGGGGCAGGAGGAGAAGGGGACGACCCAGGATGAGCTGGCTGGATGGCATCACGGACTCGATGGACGTGAGTCTGAGTGAACTCCGGGAGATGGTGATGGACAGGGAGGCCTGGCGTGCTGCGATTCATGGGGTCGCAAAGAGTCGGACACGACTGAGCGACTGAACTGAACTGAACTGAAAAAATGAAAAAAGCCCACTTGAAGCTCACATACACAGTGCTGGCTCTCTCTTCCATCTTCCTCAAAATTTCATTCTTTTGGCGTGGAATAACCTGAAAACCACACTCCTACCATGAGGGCAATGATGGTGTCTCCTCTATTCTCCCCTGTATCCCCGGTGCCTAGGACCAGGCTTGGCATATTGTAGATGCTCAAGAGTGCTCTGTTAACTAGGAGTCAGTCCTTCAAACCTATTGCTCTAAATCCACCTCCTCTACCCAACTCACCGCACCCCCTCCCAGCACTGTCCCCAACAGTACCTGCCTCTTATTGCCACATCTTCATGGTGTGACTGAGTCAAACAAACCCATGCCTGAGTAAACTGAACATTTCAGAAGCTTCCTGCCCCAAAGCAGATATGATCTGATGATCCACTCACCACTCAAGCAAAGACAAAAGTAAGTGTCAGAATGAAAAGCCACCTTTTGTAAATCTCCATCCATTCTACCATTTTGTCTCCATCTAAAATTATGGTACAAATATACTGATTTGGAGCTCGGGTAAAATTTTTTCCAAGGTGATGCAATCCAGAAATAATTGTTTATGTACTCATTTTCCCCTAGGTACAAAAGAGGAAAAAAGAGTCTGTTGTGCAGACTTTATAAGTAACTATTAGTTATTATTAATAGTGAGGTAACTATTTGAGTAGGTAGAAGAACAGAGTATTCTGCTCTGTTAAACATGGTGGTGGATTGAAAATTGCTGTTTACACCATTCATTCCCTAAGTTTCCAAGAATTAGAACATAATGAAATACGCTTACCAGTAAAAACCTATTGAACGTGAGCCGATCTTTCTTCTTTGGCTTCTGGACCCATGTGATCCCAGGATCACTGAGTGGCCTTATCTTTTTACAAAAGGTACAGAAGTCCTGTGGTTAAAGGACCCATTTGAAAGGGTGCTGTGTGTGTTGGCTGGGCACTCGCTGCCCCTTTCACACGCACTGGGTCTGTCTGTGCCTTGGCACTCACCCGGTAACAGCTTCACGTCAATGAACTCCAGTGACTCCTTGTACTGGCCTGTTTGCTAATGAAATCAGCCACTGACCTCCCGCTCTGGCTCTTGAACTCCCAGGCTTCATCTTCTTGCATATTCTAAGGGGAAGCTCAGTTGTTTTACCTTATACTACTTTTTCAGTTTTCTCCTCCTGACATTTATATTTCTTAAGGTTAGTGCTACAAAGGACTTTGGGTACACCCAACAAGCCATAGCTTTTATGAAACAGTGCTAGAAGGCCACGTACCACAGGATAAAACAGCAAGAAAAACCTTATGCTTTGAGTTTAGCGTAATCCTTTTTATTAAAATACCTGCATTTTGATGGCTGTCACTGTGAGGTGAGAAAGATGAGTTGAACACCTGCGTCAGAGACACTGGTGAAAAATCTGGAAGACGGATCTAACGAGACCTTGTCGTTAAGCCTGGAGTCCGTAACAGATGAGTCACTGCATGGCTCTCCTGATATTTCTAATAATAATATCAATAATGGTAATAATAACGGCTACCATGTTATGAGGTAGGTATTATTATTCCCCTTTTACAGGTGACAAAACTGAGGCTTAAACTGTAAAAAGCCAGGATCGAGAGCTCATAAGTAAGGCTGCTGATACTCTGACCCATCTGCGTGATGCTAAAACTCATTCTCTTCGCTACTCTGTAACGAGAGGTCAATGCCATCCCCGTCTTGTGCGTGTGTGCGTGCACACACACGTCCCATCGTTAGAGAGAGTCTGTGATTATTTTGATTACCCAGCGTCCCTGCATTTGGGGGATCCTTCATCCTGTGGATGCATCTGGTGGGAGGCAAGGTCAAGAATGTCCTTGTACAGAAGCTGAACACGTGAATACTCCCACTCCTGCTAAAGTTGCCATTAGGACTCAGGCACATGGCCCAGGCTCAGCCCATCTGGGATCTGACTCGGGAGTGATGGTGGCGAGAAGCAGGGACCACAGGAAGCCATCCCAGTGAAGCCACAGAGGGCTCCATGCCAAGGGCCAAGGGCCAGCACTCAGGGTGTCTGTGTGGGGACCTGGCTACGGTCTTGACTTCCTTCTGTCCTGTCCGCTGTCTTCTGTTTTGCTTTATGAGCTTGGTTTGCAATCAGAGTGGGTACACAAACCAAGACCAAGCATCTCACCACTGAGGGTATCAGTGCCAACCAAGTATTTCATGAGGATGCCTGGGGGTGGAGAGAGGCTGAATAGTCAGCAAGTCCCTCCAGCCTCCACCCCACGACTCCTTAACTCCACACATGGCAAAAAGTGGGAATAGAGCTAGACAGCCTTTCCAAGCAGGACAGCCCCCTTAATAGTCTGCTCGGGCTGCCATAGATGAGACAGTTTAAACTTTTACTGTCTCACAGCTCTGGAGGCTGAAAGTCCAAGATCAAGGTGTCGGGAGGGTTGGTTTGTGGATGTGTTCCACATTTTCTGGCTGTGTTCTCATGCGGTCATTCCTCTGTGCCTTTTTGTGTCTTATCTCCTCTTTTCATAGGACACAAGTCTGATTGGATTAGGGCCCCCGCCCTTTATGGCTTTATTTTAACTTAATCACCTTTTGAAAGTCCTCCATCTCCAAATATAGTTACGTTCTGAGCTACTGGGCCTCCTTAGGGACTCCACATAAAGATTTGGACAGGGAACACGATTCAGTCCATTGCAGTGTCAAATAATTTCGTTTGTCATCATTACACTTTTGTGTTTGTGTGTTAGTCGCTCAGAGGTGTCCGACTCTTTGTGACCCCACAGACAATAGCCCAGGCTTTGCAGGTGGTGCTAGTGGTAAGAATCCACCTGCCAATGCAGGAGACGTAAGTTCAATCCCTGGGTTGGGAAGATCTCCTGGAGGAGGGCATGGCAACCCACTCCAGTATTCTTGCCTGGAGAATCCCATGGAGAGAAGAGCCTGGAGGGCTATAGTTCATGGTGTCACAAAGAATCGGGCACGACTGAAGCGACTTAGCACACAGACTGTAACCCACCAGGCTCCCCTGTTCAGTTGTGTCTGACTCTGCAACACCATGGACTGTAGCCCACCAGGCTCCTCCATCCATGGGATTCTCCAGGCAAGAGTACTGGAGTGGGGTGCCATTTCCTCCTCCAGGGGACCTTCACCACCCACAGATCAAACCCACGTCTCTTAAGTCTCCTGCATTGGCAAGCAGTTTCTTTACCACTAGCGCCACCTGGGAAGCCCATGTATTGAATGGGGGGTATGTCAATAAAACATTGAAATTGGTATTTCATTCATCACAGCACCACTGGGATTTGAAATTTGTATTTGAGAAAGTGGGGGACACATTAGTCTTTAGACAACAACGGGGCACAGTCTGGGTCAGCCCCTCACAATATCCTCACGTCCCAGGATCTGACACCCAGCGGCTGGGACCTGGTGTCCAGCCAGGGTGACAGCCCAAAATCCTCACTGGCTGCTGCAGCAAGGAGGCTTCCCAGAGAGGAACAGCACCTCCTCCCAGCCTGCCTGTCTGGCCTTCCTGTGTTGTATCCCAGCTTCTTACTGATCACTTGGGGCCTGTAGGCATGGACTCTGTGCTCTCAGCCTCACATCCACCTTGAGGTCATCAGCTGCTTGCAGCCAGACTCTGTCTTGCTCCCTTAAGACGTCACACAGTAGAAACACTCACCTGTCACCAGGCTGGGTCCTCAGCCACCAAAGTGTTTTACCTGCCGCATGAGCCTGCGTTTAAGCAGAAAGAAGTGATTACCTAAAGGGTTTTGCTTTCGACTTAGGCTAAATAGCACCTGTGGGACTTCCTTGTGGTCCAGTGGTGGAGACTCCACACTGCCAATCCAGGTAGCATGGATTCAATCCTTGGTCAGGGAACTAAGATCCCACATGCTGTGCAACACTGCCAAAAGATTTAAAAAAAATTATCCACTGTTTAAAAAAAAAAAATGTGTTCAAAAGAGATTGAGGGGAGAACTGGTGTGTCCTTAGCTGAATTAGTTACCCATTACCACAGCCTTGTCTTTCTTCTTTATATTAAATGTAATCCACAAAGCCTCTCCTCCAAGCTTAGACAGTAGACACCATCTTTTCCCCCAGAAAAATGACTCCTGGGAGAACTGTAGACCTTCCAGGGAACTCTGATGCTCTTAGCAACACCCTCCCCACCCCCTTCCCTCTCCTTTTGCAGATCGAGCAGCCTCCATGGAGGGCCTTCTCCAAGGATATCTTCCTCTCTGAAAGAGCTGCCTCTAACCCAGAGGCCATGTCAGGCTGGGAAAGGAGACTTGGGCTGGATTTCTGAAGAGAAGAGCTTCTCACTCGAGGCTTACTGACTTGGGGACCTTGGGCAAGTCATGGCAGACTCTTTTCCCAAGCTCTAAAAATGGCAACAACAGGATGGCCCAGCCAACCCAGGAAGCTCTTTGAGGAAGCAGACAAGATAACATACCAGTAAGTGTCTGGGAACCACACAGAGCTCTTCAAACACTTGTGCCTTCCCCTTTTCTGCCTGCCAAGGTCCCGCCCATCCTATAAGGCCCATCTTTGCCTGCAGGTGGGGGGCAGTGGGAGGCCTAGGGGCCTGAGATTTTGCTGTGGGAACAATCCTAGAGGCTAGAGCCAGCATGACCTGCAGGCACAGCTGCAGGTCACTTGCCTCCAAGGTTAGAGGGATTAGTGGGAATCCTGCCTCTGCTGTGATTTAGAGGGGGGTTGAGACATGGGGCAGCAGAGGGTGTCCTCACAGAACCTCGAATCCAGAATGGACTCAGTCTAGCTTGGCATCATCTTCAGGTTTACTTGCATTAACTGACACTTACCAGGCTACCAGGAGAATCTTGTCAAGGGAGGAGAGCTTGGAAGAGAGCTGGTTCTGTTGGCCTCAATGACTGGGTTTGAGCCCCAATGGAGAGAAAGCTACAAGAGTTTCTATTTTTGAATAAATGGGGTAGACGGGTGACAGTGGGTCTTCTATTCTCTGTGGACTGCTGCAACAAAATACCGTAGCGGGGGCAGCTTATAAACAAGAGAATTTCTTTTCTAACAGTTATGGAAGTGGAAGTCCAAGCTCAGAGTGCTCGTGTGGTCAAGTGAGGGCTCTCTTCTGGGTTACAGACTTCTCACTGCGCCCTCACACAGTAGAAGGGCCGGCGAGCCCTCCAGGATCTCTGTTGTAAGGGCATGAATCCCATTCATGAGGGCTCCACCCTTATGGTCTAATCACCTCTGGACACACATTGAACACTAAGATTTCAACATAAGAATTTGGAGGGTGGCACCGACATTCACTCTTCAACTGAATGCAGAGTTCCAGAGAATAACAAGGAGAGATAAGAAGGCCCTGATGGCTTAATGGGAAAGTATCTGCCTGCCAGTGCAGGAGCTGTGGGTTTGATCCCTGGGTTGGGAAGATCCCCTGGAGTAGAAAATGGCAACCCACTCCAGTACTTTTGCCTGGAAAATCCCATGGACAGAGGAGCCTGGTGGGCTACAGTCCATGGGATCACAGAGAGTTGGACATAACCGAACAAATGCACTTGCCCCAAAGTATCTGACTGCCACTTTTACATGAACATTTGAAAGAGGTTGAAGAAAAAAACAGCATGGAAGTGACAAGGGATCTCTTCAGGAGAACTAGAGATGTCAAGGGAACATTTCATGCAAGGATGGGCATAATAAAGGACAGAAACAGTAAGGACCTAACAGAAGCATAAGATATCAAGAAGAGGTGGCAAGAATACAAAGAAGAACTATACAGAAAAAGGTCTTAATAACCTGGATAATCATGATAGTATGGTCACTCACCTAGAGCAGACATCCTGGAGTATGAAGTCAAGTGGGCCTTAGGAAGCATTACTAATAAACTAGCAGAGGTGATAGAATTCCAGCTGAGCTATTTCAAATCCTAAAAGATGATGCTGTTAAAGTGATGCACTCAATATGCCAGCAAATTTGGAAAACTCAGCAATGGCCACAGGACTGGAAAAAGTCAGTTTTCATCCCAATCCCAAAGAAGGACAATGTTGAAGAATGTTCAAACTATTGTGCATTTGCACTCATTCCACATGCCAGTAAGGAAATCCTTAAAGCTGGCTTCAGCAGTACATGGACCAAGAACTTTTAGATGTGCAGGCTAGGTTTAGAAAAAGCAGAGGAACCAGAGATCAAATCCCTTGGATCATAGAGAAAGCAAGGGAATTCCAGAAAAATATCCACTTCTGCTTCATTGACTACACTTAAAGCCTTTGACTGTGTGGATCACCACAAGCTGTGAGAAATTTTTGAAGAGATGAGAATACCAAACCATCTCACCTGTCTCCTGAGAAAACTGTAAGTAGGACAAGAAGCAACAGTTAGAACCAGACATGGAACAACTAAGTGGTTCAAAATTGGGAAAGGAGGATAACAAGGCTGTACATTGCCACCTTGCTTAGTTAACTTAAATGCAGAGAATCCCAAGCTGGAATCAAGATTGCCAGGAGAAATATCAACAACTTCAGATATGCAGATGATGGCACTCTAATGACAGAAAGAGCCTCTTGATGAGGGTGAAAGAGGAGAGTGAAAAAGCTGGCTTGGAACTCAACAGTAAAGATCATGGCATCTGGTCCCATCACTTTATGGCAAATAGAAGGGGAAAAAGTGGAAGCAGTGAAAATTTTTATTTTCTTGGGCTCTAAAATCACTGCAGATGGTGACTGCAGACATGAAATTAAAGACACTCTCTCCTTGGAAGGAAAGTTATTACAAACCTAGACAACTTATTAAGAAGCAGAGACATCACTTTGCCAACAAAGGTCCATATAGTCAAAGCTGTGTTTTCCAGTAGTCATGTATAGATGTGAGAGTTGGACCACAAAAAAAGGCTGAGCACTGAAGAATTGATGCTTTTGAACTATGGTGCTGGAGAAGACTCTTGAGAGTCCCTTGGACAACAAGGGGGTCAAACCAGTCAATCCTCAAGAAAATCAACTCTGAATATGCATTGGAAGGACTGATGCTGAAGCTGAAGCTCCAATCCTTTGGCCACCTGATGTAAAGAGCTGACTCACTGGAAAAGACCCTGATGAAAAGAGTAAAGGCAGGAGGAGGAAGGGGCACAGAGGATGAGACAGTTAGATAGCATCACTGACTCAGTGGACATAAATTTGAGCAAAGTCTGGGAGACAGTGAAGGACAGAGGAGCCTGGCGTGTTGCAGTTCATGAGGTCACAAAGAGTTGGAAACAATTTAGCAACTGAACATCAACAAACAAAAATTAAGGAGAAGTAGGAGAGTTGGATGTGGTGTGATGTGAGGCGTGTGTCTGTAGTATGCGGATGTGTATGAGGGGTGTATTGGGTATGTGTGTGGGGGGGGTGCTGGGTATGTGGTGTATGTGTGTGTGAGGTGTGTGTCTGTAGTATGTGGATGTGTATGAGGGGTGTATTGGGTATGTGTGTGGGGGGGGTGCTGGGTATGTGGTGTATGTGTGTGTGAGGTGTGTGTCTGTAGTATGCGGATGTGTATGAGGGGTGTATTGGGTATGTGTGGGGGGGGTGCTGGGTATGTGGTGTATGTGTGTGTGAGGTGTGTGTCTGTAGTATGCGGATGTGTATGAGGGGTGTATTGGGTATGTGTGTGGGGGTTGCTGGGTATGTGGTGTATGTGTGTGTGAGGCGTGTGTCTGTAGTATGCGGATGTGTATGAGGGGTGTATTGGGTATGTGTGTGGGGGGGTGCTGGGTATGTGGTGTATGTGTGTGTGAGGTGTGTGTTTGGTGTGGGGGTGGTATTGGGTGTGTGTGTGGTGTGATGTACGTGTGGTGTGTGTATATGTGTGTCTGGTGTTGGTATATGAGTAGTGTGGTGTGGGGAGTTGGTATGTGTGTGGCATGATCTGATGTATGTGTAGAGGATATTAGGTATGTGTGGAGTGATGTGTGTGTGTGTAGGGGTATGTGTGTGGTGTGATATGTGTTTAGAGGGTGTGTGTGTGGTGTGATGTGTGTGTAGGGTGTGTGTGTGTGGTGTGATGTGTGTATATAGGGGTGTCTGTGTAGAGGGTGTGGTATGATATGTGTTTGTGTGTGGTGTGATGTGTGTTTGGTGTGATGTGTGTGTGGTGCAATGTGTGTGTAGGGTTGTGTGTGTGTGGTGTGGTGTGTGGGGTGATGTGTGTGTGCTGTGATGTGTGTGTCTAGCGGGGTGTGTATGGTGTGATGTGTGTGTAGGGGATGTGTGTGTGGTGTTATGAGTGTGTAGGGATGTGTGTGTGTGGTGTGATGTGTGTGTAGAGTGTGTGTGTGTGGTGTGATGTGTGTGTGGTGTGATGTGTGTGTGGTGTGATGTGTGTGTGTGTTGTGATGTGTGTGTAGGAGTGTATGTGGTGTGATGTGTGTGTGTGGTGTGATATATGTGTAGGGGTATGTGTGTGGTGTGATGTGTGTGTGTGGTGTGATGTGTGTTTGTTTGGGTGTGTGTGGTGCGATGTGTGTGTGTTGGGGTGTGTGTGGTGTGATGTGTGTGTGTTAGGGTGTGTGTAGTGTGATGTGTGTGTGTAGGGGTATGTGTGGTGTTTTGTGTGTGGTGTGGTGTGTGCAGGGGTGTGTGTGGTATGATGTGTATGGTGTTTTGTGTGTGAGTGTGATGTGTGTGGTGTGATGTGTGTGTGGTGTGATGTGTTGTAGGAGTGTGTGTGGTGTGATGTGTGTGTGTGGTGTGATATATGTGGTGTGATGTGTGTGTGGTGTGATTTGTGTATAGGGGTGTGTGTGAGTATGATGTGTGTGGTGTGATTTGTGTGTAGGGGTGTGTATGAGTGTGATGTGTGTGGTGTGATGTGTGTGTAGGGGTATGTGTGGTATGATGTGAGTGTGTAAGGGTATATGTGGTGTTTTGTGTGTGAGTGTGATGTGTGTGGCGTGATGTGTGTGTGGTGTGATGTGTGTAGTGTGATGTGTGTGTGGTGTGATGTGTTGTAGGGGTGTGTGTGGTGTGATGTGTGTGCGTGATGTGATATATGTGGTGTGATGTGTGTGTGGTGTGATTTGTGTGTAGGGGTGTGTGAGTGTGATATGTGTGGTGTGATGTGTGTGTAGAGGTGTGTGTGGTATGATGTGGGTGTGTAGGGGTGTGGGTGGTGTGCTGTGTGTGTGTGGTGTGATTTGTATGTAGGAGTGTGTGGTGTGATGTCTGTGTAGGGGTGTGTGTGGTGTGATGTGTTGTAGGGGTATGTGTGGTGTGATGTGTGTGTGGGGTGTGATTCGTGTGTAGGAGTGTGTGTGAGTGTGATGTGTGTGCAGAGGTGTGTGTGGTATGATGTGGGTGTGTAGGGGGGTGTGTGGTATGATGTGTGTATGGTGTGATGTGTGTGTAGGTGTGTATGTGGTGTGATGCGAGTGTATAGGGGGTGTGTGGTGTGATGTGTGTGTGTGGTGTGATGTGTGTGGTGTGATGTGTGTGGTGTGATTTGTGTGTAGGGGTGTGTGTGAGTGTGATGTGTGTGGTATTATGTGTGTGTAGAGGTGTGTGTGGTATGATGTGGGTGTGTAGGGGTGTGTGTGGTGTGATGTGTGTATGGTGTGATGTGTGTGTAGGTGTGTATGTGGTGTGATGCGAGTGTATAGGGGGTGTGTGGTGTGATGTGTGTGTGTGGTGTGATGTGTGTGGTGTGATGTGTGTGGTGTGATTTGTGTGTAGGGGTGTGTGTGAGTGTGATGTGTGTGGTATTATGTGTGTGTAGAGGTGTGTGTGGTATGATGTGGGTGTGTAGGGGTGTGTGTGGTATGATGTGTGTATGGTGTGATGTGTGTGTAGGTGTGTATGTGGTGTGATGCGAGTGTATAGGGGGTGTGTGGTGTGATGTGTGTGTGTGGTGTGATGTGTGTGGTGTGATGTGTGTGGTGTGATTTGTGTGTAGGGGTGTGTGTGAGTGTGATGTGTGTGGTATTATGTGTGTGTAGAGGTGTGTGTGGTATGATGTGGGTGTGTAGGGGTGTGTGTGGTGTGATGTGTGTATGGTGTGATGTGTGTGTAGGGGTGTGTGTGGTGTGATGCGGGTGTGTAGGGGTGTGTGTGGTGTGATGTGTGTATGGTGTGATGTGTGTGTAGGGGTGTGTGTGGTATGATGTGGGTGTGTAGGGGTGTGTGTGGTGTGATGTGTGTATGGTGTGATGTGTGTGTAGGGGTGTGTGTGGTGTGATGTGTGTATGGTGTGATGTGTGTGTAGGGGTGTGTGTGGTGTGATGCGGGTGTGTAGGGGGGTGTGTGGTGTGATGTGTGTGTAGGCTGTGTTCTGGGGGAGCAGGAGCAGGGAGGCTCCCTGGAAGCAGGACGAGCTGGGAGGAACCACAGGCTCCCCTCCAGCCCCTCCTCCCGCGCACCCCTTCCCCCGGGCCCAAGGCTCCTTCTCTTTCCCTTCCCATCAGCCCAGCTCAGGGAAGGGAAGAGGGAGCAGGAAGACACACCAGTCCGGCCAAGATGCCCCTCCATTTCTTCCTCCTCTCCTCCTGCCCCAGAGACCCTGTGCCCAGCCTCAGCCTGGAGAACAGAGGTGAGTGGACACTTTCTTAGCAAGCAGTTCAGTTCTGGGCCCTGCAGCACAAAATAGACCTCTGTTTTCTTCTTTGGCTGGGAAAAAATGTTGGCAGGACAAAAGCACACACACACACACACACACACACACACACACACACAGTAAAAGCAGAAGATGCCACTGACCCTTCCGCTGCTGATGTCCCTTGCCTCCCCAGATGAGTTATCTCCAAATATAAAGTACTGTGCGCGCCAGGCCTCCAGCACAGCCTGGGAGACGGGAACAGACTCAGGGGGACAAGAAGCGCATACACTGGGGGCCATGAGTGACACCGGCGACGTGTCCGCTGCCTTTGGAAGCCTGAGTGCCACACAGACACCCCCTACACCCTCCAGAGGTGAGACCAAGGCCAAAAGCCAGGCCCGGAGGCTGAGTCCTGAACACACAGCCAGGCTCTCAACAGAGCCGCGGAGCAGGGGCCCACGGAAATTATGCGGCCTCATGTGCCCAGCGGGGCGGCTCATGCGCCTGCATATTTTGGACCTTTCCCGGGCAGGTGTGGATGGTTTGCGCAGAGTGACTGGGGTGCGGCAGGGCCAGGGGCAACTTTGTTTTTGCCCGTAATAGCTTGGGAAGAACTGAAAACCAAAGTGGAATGCATCCAGGCACCAGAAACGCTCTCCTGCTGCATTCCCTGGGCTGAGACCATTCTCTCCTCCGACGTACTGCCTCCTCAAACTTCCTCCTGCGGCTGCTTCCAGCCAGGCCTCCCTTCACTTCCAGAATGTTCTTCGAAGGACATCCCAGCAGGAACATATAGCAGGCTGTTTCATCATCCAAGAAAAAAAAGGCACGGTCAGAGATGGCTCCAAGGACTTCACTGGTGGTCCAGTGGTTCAGACTCCACGCTTCCAATGCAGGGGGCACAGGTTGGATCCCTGGTCCAGGAACTAAGACCCTACAAGGCCATTTTGTGCAGCCAAAAAGAGTAAAAGACATGGCTCCAGTCCATCCAGGAAATTTAAAGTCTGCCCTGTGAGAGGATTCTTTCCATCGACTCCCTCATGGTGCCCTGGGGGCGTGGCTCCATGGGGGTTTTACCCCCACGTAAGAGGAGAAGTGGAGAGGTGATGGGTTCACACTGTCAGGCCAAGGGATCCTTTGACCCCACATTCTTTGCACCCCTCTAGAACACTGAGCATAAATAATACATTTACCTACATAACTCAACCCATTTGGTTGTATATCAATGTTATTGTGAGTTCCATGTGAGTTATTAGGAGTTCATGGTGTGTGTCTGAATCTAAACTGAGATGCCTTGGGAGGAAGGTGGGAGTGGGGTTCAGGATGGGGAACACATGTACACCCATGGCTGATTCATGTCAATGTATGGCGAAAACCACTACAATATTGTAAAGTAATTAACCTCTAATTAAATAAATAAAAAATTTTAAATTTAATAAAGTAAAAAATAAATAAACTGAAATGCCTTTTCTGCTCCCCTAAGAGACAGTAGAATGTTCTTTGAGGATCAAAGAGCTGTAAGAGCCAGCCCACGGTGCACTGGAAGAATAAGGGGCTGGAGAATAAGGGCAGGAGAAGAAAGGGGCCAGCAGACCCATTACAGCAGAGTAAGGAGTTGTCGGAGATTGGAACCGGGAGTGAACAGATCCCCTAAGCTTGACTCTTCAGCCAGCAGGGCCAGGCAGCCAGGAAGAGGGACTTGATTAAGATCAAGTCCAAGACCAGGGGACTACCCCATGCTGACAGGCCTGTCCTCTGCCCCCATGAGTACTGCAGAGGCTCTAGTCGGCTGCACCCATATCCCCACTTGAGAGTCAGCTCTCTGGTCCTGGAAGATCTGCATGAATGATAGCCATGAGTGACCTACCAGGAGAGGTCCCCGAGGAGACCAGAGCGGGGGTACCGCTGGCTACCCCCAGGGCCTCCAATCACAGCACAAAAGGCAGAGAACAACAAGCAGCTGGCTTGTCCAGGAGTCATTATTGTGTTTAACAAACCAGGTGTTCAGACATTATCCAGGAGAAACTGAAATCCTTATACACGCTGATGGAAGTGCAAGATGGTGCAGCCACTGTGAAGAACAGGCTGGCAGTTCCACCACAAATTAAACATATATATATGCCAGCTGCTCAGTCCTGTCCAACTCTTCGTGGCCCCAAGGACTGTGGCTTGCCAGACTCTATCCATGGGATTTTCCAGGCAAGAACATTGGAGTGGTTGCCATTTCCTCTTCCAGGGGGTTTTCCCGACCCAGGGATCGAACCCGTGTCTCTTGTGTCTCCTGCAAGGCAGGCGGGTTCTTTACCACTAGCGCTACCTGGGAGGCCCCAAAAGAAGGATGCCTACCAACATTGTTTCTGCCCTTATGAGAAGCCCATGTGACCCACTCCTAGGTGTGGACCCAAAAGAACTTGAAAGCACGTGTTCCAACAAAAATGTACACAGGAATGTTTGTAGGAGCAGTACTCTTAAGAGTCAAAAGGTAGAACAATCCAAAGGTCCATCAGCGAATGAACAGATAAGCAAAATGAGGCATATTTACACAATGGAGTATTATTCAGCCATACAAAATGAAACACACATGCTACAGCATGAGTGAGTCTTGGAACCATTATGCTACGTAAAAAAGCCAGACACAAAAGGCCACATGTTGGGTGCATCCATTTAATGGAAATGTCCAGAATAGGTAAATCCACAGATACAGAAAGCAGATTTCTGATTGCCAGGGGCAGGGGGTGCGGCTGAGCAGAAATGGAGAGTTACTGCTTGGCAGAAACAAGGCTTCTGTTCGGGATGACGAAATATTCTGGAACTAGAATGTACTTAATGCCACTGCATTATACACTTTGAAATGGTTAAAAAGGTAAAGTTTCTGTTATCTCTATTTTACTACAACTGGAGAGAAAAAGGGAGGCTGGAGAAAAAACAAGTTATCTGGCAATTTTTCGAGTTCGCAAAATTTGATTTATTGGAAAGAAACTTGATCCACGACAGATGAGATGCTAAGTGTCAGGCTTTCAGTCATGCTATGATGGCAGGTTGCTTCATCTGGAAACAACACTTTGCGGAGTGCATGCTGAGTCCAGGGCTCAGATTTCTGCTCATCCTCGTGGTGACACCGAGAGAGAGATGGGCCCGTGGTCATTTCCTTCCTGCAAAAGGAGCTGAGATCCAAGGGCAGCAGAAACAGTGACCTGCTGAAGGTCACACAGCCTCGGGGTGACAGCCCCTAGTCTCTGGGTCTAGGGCTCCTTCCCCCCAAGTCTCCTCGCTGCCTTTTCCTGTGGCATGTCAGGCCTGAGACTTGAAATTCCTGGCAGAGAACCTCTACTTGAAACTCAAGAAACTCTACAGTGGGTTGCCTGAGCTCACTATGACATCAGAGACGTTTGTGTTCTTCTCCTGCCCAAATTCTGCCCAGGGAGAGGCAGCCACTCCATCCAAAGGCATGAAGGTCATAAGACCAATAAAGGATTTTTTTTTTCTTTTTTCTTCCCCAAGATAATCAGTCTCCTGGCTGTGTCTTTTTTTTTTTTTTTTTGCTTTTGATTTTTGGCTGCACTGGGTCTTCATTGCTGTGCATGGGCTTTCTTTAATTGCGGGGAAATTTTTCTAGTTTCCAGGAGTGGGCTTCTCCTTGAGGAGGCTTGTCTTGTTGCAGAGAATGGGCTGTAGGGCTTGCCGGCTTCAGGAGCTGTGGTGCATGGTCTTAGCTGCCCTGCAACACGTGGGATCTTCCTGGACCAGGGATAGAACCCGGGTCCCCTGTACTGGCAGGTGGATTCTTAACCGCTGGACCACCAGGGAAGTGCTGGCTGTGTCCTTTTAAAAAACATCTCAAGAACTCAGGCATGCTTCCATCAACCCACGTGACCTCTGTGTGTGCAAGTGTTGTAGGTAGAATGGTGTGTCCCAAAAGGTGTGCTGAAGTTCTCACCCCGGTGCCTGCAAGTGTGGCCTTGTTTGGTAATCAGGTCTTTGAAGATGTGATCAAGTTGGAGGTCACACTGGATAAGAAGGGGCCTAATCCAATGACTTGTGTCCTCCTAAGAACATGGTGACACAGAGACACAGGGAAGAAGGTGTGTGAGAGCAGAACCAGAGACTGGAGCGAGGCAATTATAAGCCAAAGGATGCTTAAGATGGGGTGTCAGAAGCCGCAGAGAAGCAAGCTGGATCCTCCTGCAGACTTGCCGACACCTCCATTTCAGACTTACATGTTCCGAAACGATGAGAGGACAGATATCAAAGTTATGCTGTTTGTGGTCATTTGTTACAGCAGCCTACAGAGGAAAACAAGGCTAGATGTCAGCCATTTCAAGTGACAGTGTCAAGTCACTCAGTCATCTCTGGCTCTTTGTGACCCCATAGATGGTAGTCCATTAAGCTCCTCTGTCCATGGGATTCTCCAGGCAAGAATACTACAGTGGGTAGCCATGCCCTTCTCCAGGAGTTCTTCCTGACCCAGGGATCGAACCTGGGTCTCCTGCACTGCAGGCGGACTCTTTACCATCTGAGTGCCTCTCGTGGACACTCTGGCCTCAGCCATCCAGGAAATGCTAAGTAGGCCTGAATGCAGGAGGTGAGCACCCCTGGCTTGCTGGTTCCCTGGACTCGCAGGGGCAGTGGCTGACCCTTGACCATGTTCTTAGAAGGACACAAGTCATTGGATTAGGCCCCTTCTTGTCCAGTGTGACCTCCAACTTGATCACATCTTCAAAGACCTGATTTCCAAACAAGGCCACACTTGCAGGCACTGAGGTGAGAACTTCAACATACCTTTTGGGACACACCATTCTACCCACGACACTTGCACACACAGAGGTCACATGGGTTGATGGAAGCATGCCTGAGTTTTTGAGATGTTTTTTAAAAGGACACAGTCCCTGCCCCTCTTCTCTGTCTTCCCTCTCTCACTCACTCCCTAGGCCAGCAAAGTAGCCTCAGATGATACATCAACCAATGGGCACAGCCGGGTACCTAGAAAACTTTATTGGTGAACACTGTCATTTGAATTTCATACAATTTTCCTGTGTCAAAAAGTTGATTCTTTTCAACATTTTTTTTTTCTAACATTCAAAAATGTAAAAACTGC
This sequence comes from Capricornis sumatraensis, assembly GCF_032405125.1. Lineage (NCBI taxonomy): Eukaryota > Metazoa > Chordata > Mammalia > Artiodactyla > Bovidae > Capricornis > Capricornis sumatraensis. The sequence continues at coordinate 108,025,819 of NC_091069.1, forward strand.
TCTTAGCTAGCCCTTGGTACAAAAAGAGGCAGCAGGCTGGATCTGGCTCATGGGTGGTAGTTTGCTGACCCCTGACCTAGACAACCTCATTGGGTCCCATGTGGTTTGGGAGATTGCACATGCCTCAGGGCAACTAAGCCCGTGTACCACAACTACTGAGCCGGCAAGCTCTGAAGCGGAACAAGAGTAGCCACTGCAAAGGAGAAGTTAAATATGTATCAGTTCAGTTCAGTTCAGTCGCTCAGTCATGTCCGACTCTTTGTGACCCCATGGACCTCAGCACGCCAGGCCTCCCTGTCCATTACCAACTCCCGGAGTTTACTCAAATTCATGTCCATTGAGTTGGAGATGCCATCCAGCCATCTCATCCTCTGTCGTCCCCTTCTCCTCCTGCCTTCAATCTTTGCCAGCATCAGGGTCTTTTCCAATGAGTCAGCCCTTTGCATCAGGTGGCCAGAGTATTGGAGTTTCAGCTTCAAAATCAGTGCTTCCAATGAACAACGTACAAATCGAATCCCTATCTTTTACCCAGCCTTCTCTCTGAGGTTTAAAGGCCTCAATCCATGCCCTCTTGGATGTCTACTATGCAGCAGACTTCCCAAATGTAACATTCTAGATGCAACTTTTTATTTCCCTCCCCACTTTAAATTTATCTCATCCCTCTGCCCCCATCTCAGTTAATGGGGTTACCACTGCCTATCAGGCCAAAACTCTGTAGTCATCTTTGACTCCTTTCTTTTTCTCAAACTCCATGTTCAATCCATCTGCAAAAACTGTCAACTCTGTACTGCCTTCACAGTATACCCGTATCTGACAACTTCTCCCCACCTCCTCTGTTCTCATCCTTATCCAAGCTATCAGCACCTCGCAATTCACCTCTGGAGCCTCCTAACATCTGTTTGCCACACGGCAGCCAATGAGATCCTTTTGAACTTGAGCATCCTGTTCACCTACCCTCAATCCTGCCTCTCTCATCCTCCCAATGCTCCCTGCCGCCCTTAGAGTAAAATCCAACACCTGAAGACCAAAGCCACAATGAGATACCACCTCATACTACTTAGGAGGGCGAAAGATCACCTACACGTTTTTCTAGATTCCAAGAATGTGCATATTAATACGCACATCTTAATATCATATTAAATATGATATTTGTTTCTCTCTCTCTGACTTACTTCCCTCTGTGTGACAGTCTCTAGGTCCATCCACATCTCTACAAATGACTCAATTTTGTTCCTTTTCATAGCTGAGTAATGTTCCATTGTCTATACGTACCACATCTTCTTAATCAGTTCCCCTGTTGATGGACATTTAGGTCGCTTCCATGCTCTGGCTACCGCAAATGTTTGCAAAGCAAAACTAGAGACACAGACACAGAGAACAAACATATTGACACCAAAGGGGGAAAGGGGAGGTGGGATGAACTGGGAGGCTGGGATTGACATATATACTCTGCTGACACTATGCGTGAAGTAGGTAAGTAATGAGAACCTACTGTATAGCTCAGGGAACCTTACTCAGGGCTCCTTTTTCATGCTTTCATCAGTTGGCAATGCAGTAACAGTAGGAAAAAAAAAACACAATTCTCCCCAAGAGTAAAACCACAATGACTCATGCCTTGTTAAACCTAGATGTCATGGGGGAGGGGAGGAAATGCAGAGGAAAAGGGAAATTTACCGATTCTTGGAAAAGAAGAAGTTTCAACTCAAAACTGCCTTGTTCACAGTAACATCACTCATCATGACAAGCTGCTGTGTTTTTCATGAGGGCGGAAGATGTGATTCTTCAGGCGAATCAGATGGTATGAAGATGGTGGAGTCCCCTCTCCTCAATGAAAATAGAATAAACTCTATTTTCAGGGCGGCCAGGAGTGGGTCTCAAGGGAGGGATACAGAGGGTGACGCTGTTCTGGGAGCAGTGCCTGGGACGGGACATAGAGTGTCCCCGCCTAGGAGGGTGGGGGACTCCTGGGGCTCGAGCCTTTGCCACAAGCGCCCAGCCGACTCTGCCCATTGAGGTGAAACAGGAAGTGGGCGGGCAGACCAGGCACTCGGCTCGGTTTGGGAGGAGGGCAGCGGGGACTTCCACAGCAAGGCTGTAGGAAATTTACCAAGTGGAACCTGGGGAGGGAAAGAGTGCATGAGCTTTCCCCAAGAAAAGCCCGGAGGCACTTAGGCCAAAAATAGGTGAGCGTGTGTGTGTGTGTGTGTGTGTGTGTGTGTGTGTGCACGCGCGCGCACGCGCATGTGTGTGTGTGTTCGTGTGTGTGTACATGTGTTAGTGTGTGTATGATTGTGTGTGAGTGTGTGCATGTGTCAGAGTGTATGTGTGTGCGTGTATGTGCGTGTGAGAGTGTGTGTGAATGTGTGTGCATGTGTAAGAGAGTGTGTGTGTGCATGTGAGACAGTGTGTGTGTGCGTGTGAGAGGGTATGTGTATATGCATCTGAGTGTGTGTGCATGTGTGAGTGTTTGTATGCATGTGAGTGTGTACAAGTGTGTGCGTGCATGTGTGTGGGGGCACATGTGTGAGAGTGTGTGTGCGTGTGTGTGTGTGAGTTGGGGGGGCGCGTGTATGTCAAGTTCTGGTCATTTACGAAGCAGGCTCTGTGGCTCTTGCCTCCTTAATCCTGCCACGCCTAGCCTTACCCCCGGCTCCCCACCTCTGCCTCTTGGGTGTTCCACATGTCTGAGCATGCCTGGCAGCGTGTGAGGTGACATTCCACACGCCCACCTGCCGCACCCCCACCTGCCGCACCCCCTCCCAGAAGCTAATCTGCGTGTACCAAGCTGTCGAAGTGTCAACCTGAAAGGAACGGAAAGTTAGGCTGACAAGCTGGGCTGAAGGCTGAAAACAACAACCGTCATCAGCGGGCGGGAGGGGCTGTTGTGTTTACAGTCTACTCTGATTCCCGCCACCGGAATGTATCCCCGTGGGAGGTAGCCAGAGGAAGACAAGTGAACATCATAGGAGTTGTTTTACCCCAAATATTAAAAAGCCAACTCAAGCAACTGAGGGGCCCACCACTGGCACCCCACCCCCCAGCACTGTTGCACGGAGAGCCCAGCCCCGCAGTTTCCTGAGAACCGCAGCGGGTGCAGAGTCGCTCTGGCCCTCCGAGCAAAATAAGCAAGAGAGGCATTGGTTGTGTGGGGAAGTGGCAATGATCTGTGGGAGGCAACTTCCACTGAAGGCAAAAATGAGGTGATTCACCCAGCTCTGAGCAGGAGAGGAAGACCACGCAGAACACTGCTGAAAGATGGACAGGTTACTTTCATGAACCCTTGCTGTGGTCCTTCTGGGCACACCCAGGAGAAAACTGGAACTGGTTATATTCAAAGGCAACCAGCCATACAAGAAAACGTGACACCATGAGTGAAAGCCAACGGACAAGAGAAACACGAAGATTTCAGATACTTGAATTACTAGACACAGACTCAGTCAATTCTAAGAAATAATCAACAATTTTAGCAAAAAAACTGAAAACAATAAAAAACGATCCTTCTCCAGGGGATCTTCCTAACCCAGGGTCTAAACCCAGGTCTCCTGCATTCCGGGGAGATTCTTTGCCATCTAAGCCACCAGGGAAGCCCAAAAAGAATCACAACTGATATTAAAAAGGACTTCTAGTAGTGAAAAATACATTAGTTAGAATTAAAGATTAGAGGATGATTTTTTATGATTTTTGTAATGATTACTCACCTGAGGATATTAATGGGCACATTTTTTAGCTTTTATTTTTTGGCCACACCAAGCAGCATGCAGAATCTTAGTTCCCTGACCAGGGATTGAACCCAAGTCCCTTGCAGAGGACCAGAGAGTCTTAACCACTGGACCAGCCAGGAAGTCCCCTAGTGGATGATTTTACCAACACTTTTAGACACAGCTGCAGAGAGAATTTGTTTCCCAAGACTAAAGCAGAAAAAGCTATCAAAATTATGTTCTGGAAAGACATAATGATTAAAAAGTTCAGGTCAGTTCAGTTGCTCTGTCATGTCCAACTCTTTGCAGTCCCATGGACTGCAGCACACCAGGCCTCCCTGTCCATCACCAACTCCCGGAGCTTACTCAAGCTCATGCCCATTGAGTCAGTGATGCCATCCAACCATCTCATCCTCTGTCGTCCCCTTCTTCTCCAGCCTTCAATCTTTCCCAGCATCACGGTCTTTTCCAATGAGTCAGCTCTTCGTCTCAGGTGCCCAAAGTATTGGAGTTTCAGCTTCAGCATCAGTCCTTCCAATGAATATTCAGGACTGATCTCCTTTAGGATGGACTGATTGGATCTCCTTGCAGTCCAAGGAACTCTCAAGAGTCTTCTCCAACACCACAGTTCAAAAGCATCAATTCTTTGCTGCTCAGCTTTCTTTACAGTCCAACTCTCACATCCATATGTGACTACTGGAAAAACCATAGCTTTGACTAGATAGACCTTCATTGGCAAAGTAATGTCTCTGCTTTTTAATATGCTGTCTAGGTTGGTCATAACTTTTCTTCCAAAGAGTAAGTATCTTTTAATTTCATGGCTGCAATCACCATCTGCAGTGATTTTGGAGCCAAAAAAAAATAAAGTCAGTCACTGTTTCCACTGTCAGTTATTCCCACTTCTTGAAGAATTTTCCACAGTTTGTTGTGATCCACACAGTCAAAGGCTTTGGCATAGTCAATAAAGCAGAAATAGATGTTTCTCTGGAACTCTCTTGCTTTTTTGATGATCCAGTGGATGTTGGCAATTTGATCTCTGGTTCCTCTGCCTTTTCTAAAACCAGCTTGAACATCTGAAAGTTCATACTGTTGAAGCCTGGTTTGCAGAATTACTTTACTAGCATGTGAGATGAGTGCAATTGTGCGGTAGTTTGAGCATTCTTTGGCATTGCCTTTCTTTGGGATTGGAATGAAAACTGATCTTTTCCACTCCTGTGGCCACTGCTGAGTTTTCCAAATTTGTTGGCATATTGAGTGCAACACTTTCACAGCATCATCTTTGAGCATTTGAAATACCTCAAATGCAATTCCATCACATCTACTAGCTTTGTTCGTAGTGATGCTTCCTAAGGCCCACTTGACTTTGCATTCCAGGATGTCTGGCTCTAGGTGAGTGATCATACCACTGTGATTATCTGGGTCATGAAGATCTTTTTTGTATAGTTCTTCTGTGTATTCTTAGGTTACTGCTAAGTTCTCCAAATTTGTTGCCATGTTGTCTCAAGGCGAGAATGCTGAAGTGGTTTGCCATTCCTTCTCCAGTGGACCACGTTTTGTCAGAACTCTCCACCATGAACCATCTGTCTTGGATGGCCCTACACAGCATGGTTCACCATTTCATTGAGTTAGACAGGGCTAACTGGGAGAAATATCAATAACCTCAGATATGCAAATGACACTACCTTTATGGCAGAAAGTGAAGAAGAACTAAAGAGCCTCTTGATGAAAGTGAAAGAGGAGAGTGAAAAAGTTGGCTTAAAGCTCAACATTCAGAAAACTAAGATCATGACATCTGGTCCCATCACTTCATGGCAAATAGATGGAGAAATAGTGGAAACAGTGGCAGACTTTATTCTTTTAGCCTTCAAAATCACTGCAGATGGTGACTGCAGCCATGAAATTAAAAGATGCTTACTCCTGGGAAGAAAAGTTATGACCAGCCTAGACAGCATATTAAAAAGCAGAGACATTACTTTGCCAACAAAGGTCTGTCTAGTCAAAGCTATGGTTATACCTGTAGTCACGTATGGATGTGAGAGTTGGACTGTAAAGAAAGCTGAGCACCGAAGAATTGATGCTTCTGAACTGTGGTGTTGGAGAAGACTCTTAAGAGTCCCTTGAACTGCAAGGAGATCCAACCAGTCCATCCTAAAGGAAATCTGTCCTGAGTATTCATTGGAAGGACTGATGCTGAAGCTGAAACTCCAATACTTTGACCACCTAATGCAAAGAACTGACTCATTGGAAAAGACCCTGATGCTGGTGAAGATTGAAGGCAGGAGGAGAAGGGGACAACAAATGATGAGACGGTTGGATGGTATCACCAACTCAGTGGACATGAGTTTGAGCAAGCTCCAGGAGTTGGTGATGGACAGGGAGGCCTGGCGTGCTGCAGTCCATGGGGACACAGAGTCGGACATGACTGAGCAACTGAACTGAACTGAACTCTGTGTATTCTTGCCACCTTTTCTTAGTATCTTCTGCTTCTGTTAGGTCCATATCATTTCTGTTTTATTGTGCCCATCTTTGCATGAAATATTCCCTTGGTAAATCTCATTTTCTTGAAGAGATCTCTAGTCTTTCACTATGAGTAGATTTAATAAACATCAGTTGGAGTAAAAAGAGAGAAAGGCACAGAAAGAAATATTTAAATATAGGCTGATAGATGATTATCCCAAATTGATGACACTCACCCACAGAATCAAGGCCAATGAACTCCCATCAAGACAATAAAAAAGATACCCTTATATGCGTAAAAGAGAAAAAGAGAGGGGAAAAGAATATCTTAAAGCAGCCTGAGATAAAAGGAGCTTGCCTTTAAAGAAGTCACCCATAATTCCATAATTGCACTACTGTAACACAACCACTGCCAGCAGTTAAATGTATTCCCCTCCACTAACCTAAGGAAGAGAAAAACCATTAAAAGAAGCACGTGTAAAAGTGTTCATTGCTTAGTCGTGACCCCACTCTTTATGACTCATGGACTGTTAGCCTACCAGGCTCCTCTGTCCATGGGATTCTCCAGGCAAGAATACTGGAGTGGGTAGCCATTCCCTTCTCCAGGGGATCTCCCCAGTCCAGGGATTGAAGCTGGGCCTCCTGCGTTGCAGGTAGATTCTTTACCATCTGAGCCATCAGGATAAACACTCAACTGACTCCTCAAAACACAATGAAAGCTAGAACTATGCAACGACGCAACGATGCAACGATGTCTTTGATTTACCAAGAGAAAAACCTGAATCCTTTACCCATGGGAAATATCCCTCAAGATTTAAAGTGAAATTCAGACAGTTGGGGATCAGAAAAAAATGCAAAAAAGCATTCACCGTCTGAAGGGAAAAGGAAAATAACTCCACATGGAAGGTTTAAAGTGCAAGAAAAAATGAGAATTAAAGAATGATGAATACTTTCACGTGAAAAAGTGACTGGACTGTCATCAAATCAGAAGTGTACTTGCAACAACCTAAGCTTGGGTTCCATAGCATGAGAGTCATTGACTTCGAGGAGCCTTGCGAGCATGTGTGCATGTTTAGTTGCTTCATTCTTGCTCAACTCTTTGCAGCCTCACAGACTGTAGTCTGGCAGGCTCCTCTGTCCATGTGATTTTCCTTGCAAGAGCACTGGAGTGGGTTACCGTGCCCTCCTCCAGGGCATCTTCCTGACTCAGGGATCGAACCCGCATCTGCCGCATCTCCGGCATTGCAGGTGGATTCTTTTTCAATGAGCCACTAGGGAAGCCCCAAGGAGCCTCGGGCAGACCTCAAAGATCAGGCCAGCAGCCATTCTCAGCTGAAGGTGAGCCAGCAGGACCCACCTGGCAACTTGATCAGGAGAGGCATGTCATGTCCAGCAAGATTCAGAGAAAGTAAAGTGGGTATTCTAACATGAGCCAGAAACGGAAAGTCACAGGGACATTTGCCATGGTAGGTGCTGGTTTGCAGCAACACTGATTCTCTCATGACACTCTTCAGTGCGCCCCAGGGTGAGAAACTTCAAGGGTCTGTTTATTCAGGCCTGGTTAATGATCACCCAGTCTCCCCAGTAATCAATGAAAAAAACTACACCCAGCATAAGAGGAAAAATCTGTATGGCCATGTAAGTTAGAGGGGACTTCCCCACTGTGTGTGATGCAGGAGACGCCAGTTTGATCCCTGGGTCAGGAGGATCCCCTGGAGGAGGGCACGGCAGCCCCCTCCAGTGTTCTTGCCTGGAGAATCCCATGGACAGAGGGGCCTGGCGGGCCGCAGTCTGTGGGGCCACTAAGAGTTGGATGCGACTGAGCAGGCACATGAGCACACAAGCTGGAGATGACACTGGCTCGGAGTGGAGCTGTGGCCACACAGGCGGAATATGAAACGCGTTTTGGAGGCATAGGAGATCTGGGGCGGGGACCAAGGACCACTCAAAAAACTTAAGAGACTGGGGGCTGCCTTTGACCGAGACAAGAAAGACATAGTAAAGTGCACTTTGTAGAATTTCGGGACAAGAGTCAAGAGAAAGCAGGTTCAAATTTTCCATTTTAGACTTTTACACTGATAACATCTGTGAGACCTCCAAGTGGAAGACATCACTTTTGCGATTGGAGCCCAGAGGAGGGGTGCAGGCTACAGATATAAACCTTGGAATTATTAGCACATTATAGATGGTATTTCAGGCCAGGGGTATGGAGAAAATTCATCTAACAAAAATGTGTACAAATTTAAAATACACATAATTTTTAGAAAGAAAATAAAAATCATCCCTCATCCATGAACAGATATCATCCATTAATGATCTAACCACCTAATTATAAATTTATAGAATTTTGTATTATCCACATTTAAGTATATGTATCACTGGGAAGATAATGTTATTGATATTTAATTGGCCTTGGCCGCCTCTTCTTTCCTAAAACCTTTACGGGGAGCATTCGAGCCATCTGATGCCCATTGCCTCAGCAAAGGGATGTGATAATAGACTGTCTTCTAGTTTTTAAGTTTCCAAGGGCATCCCTGGTGGCTCAGATGGTAAAGAATCTGCCTCCAGTGCAGGAGACCCGGGTTCAGTCCCTGAGTCAGAAAGATCCCCTGGAGAAGGCAATGGCTACCCACTCCAGGATTCTTGCCTGGAGAACTCCATGGACAGAGGAGCCTGGTGGGCTGTGGTCCATGGGGTTGTAAAGAGTTGGATACAGCTAAGCAACTCACACAAGCGACATGGAAAGGACCAAGATCACTGTTGGGTGACAGGTTGCAGAGTGCCCAGAGAACACGTGTCCAGCTTAAGTGAAGTTCCCCTGGAGTGAGAGGAGAGGGAGGGCCACTGGGAAGCAATGGGCCTCAAGGGCTGGTGGGTCCCAATGAGAAGGACCCTCTATCCCCACCCCAGGGCAAGTGCTGGCCTGACCTCCATGTGGATCTGATAGCAGGGGAGTCCTTTGCCTCTTTGCTCAGGTAGCAGCCAGTGGGCAGGGTCTAGACCCCAAAGAGAGAAAAGCTGCCAGGTGAAGGGGCTTGGCCCCACCGTAAGGGAGAAGCAGGGGCAGGTTACTGTGCAGCCAAGTGTGGATGGGAACGCAGAGCTTATGGACCTCACAGAGCTTCTGGCAGGGGAGGGGTCCTTGGCAACCTGCGTGGACCAGTGACCAAGGACAACTCCACGGACTGTCAGCAAGGACTGGAGGGACCCCCAGTCGTGTCTTGGCACGTCAAAGCCCCTTGGGACATATATAACCCCAGGGAAAACCTGGAACCCTAAGATGACGTGGAATCATGGGGGCTCAAGACAGGAGTTAAATTCTGCTAGGGAAGAATTTCTAAAAGTCGTACTTCCTGTGGTACATCAGTAACCTACTGGAGGTGGGCTCTGCAGAGAGGTTGGAGGTTCTGTAAGAGCAGGTAAAAGTGGAAGAAACCCCATCCATTCCTGTTCATGGTATAGCATCATATCCCCAGGGTGATGGGGTTTGGGAAGGGCGGCAGGGAGGAAGGGAAGGACAGAAGGACGGAGAGAGGCAAGAGAGTGGAGGGAGTGAGAGGAGAGAGCTAAGACAGAGGGCGAGCCCTCTCAGTACCTGCGACACAGATGGTGAGCCTGGGGACAATGCCAATCACGCCCGCTTCACCCATCACTGGCACAGCACCTCACTCAGTATTCAGTTCAGTTCAGTCACTCAGTCATGTCCGACTGTTTGCGACCCCATGGACTGCAGCACACCAGGCCTCCCTGTCCCTCACCAACTCCTGGAGTTTGCTCAAACTCATGTCCATCGTGTTGATGATACCATCCAGCCATCTCATACTCTGCTGTCCCCTTCTCCCGCCTTCAATCTTCCCCAGCATTAGAGTCTTTTTCAATGAGCCAGTTCTTTGCATCAGATGCCCAAAGTATTGGAGTTTCAGCTTCAGCATCAGTCCTTCCAATGAATATTCAGGACTGATTTCCTTTAGGATGGACTAAGCCTCTAATAAACGTTTGTGGAATGACTGAATGGTAGGAACACAATAAATATTTGTCGAATAAACACACATATTGTATATGTAAGATACAGAATTTGTTGAAGCAACTTATTCATGAGATTGTTGGGGAATAAAAATAGAAGAAAAAAATCGATCTCATCTAAATCCACCATCCCCCAAAATCAAAACATTAAATCTTTCAGTACTCCCTCCTGCTGTGTTCTGGATCAAGGTGAAGTCAGAACATCAAGCCGTGATTGTTTTTCTGAAAAAGCTTTCCTTCTCTTGCAATGAGCATTTGTAGTTGTAGCCATTAGCCTCCTAGAGGCAGGAGTCTCATGCCGAGGTCCCTGCTGTCAGCGTGAAGGGCTGGATCCCATGCACTTTGTCGACACCTGTGCCTTGGGCCTGCAGCCTCCCAGCCCAGTGGTCCTTATGGCCGAGGCTACCATAAGGGGTTGTGCCCAACCCCAGCCACAGGTGGACCCCATTGTGGTCCTCACACTGGCACTGCCATCCCGCCATCAGCAATCCCGGCTTCTCTTCCTCATCTGAGTGGTTGATCTTAGAGATGGCTTTCAGCTTAAATGTTTGGTGATTCTCAGCTTCTTTGGTTAAAGCAGCTGATTGTCATGGGGGATTGATTCCAAACCTGTGTGTCAGCACTGAAGCCGTCATATGAAGAAGCCTGGACCTCCCCAGGATGGGAATCCCAGGTGTGGAGAATGTTCTCCTGTCTGGCCAACGAGCCAGGCCTAAGAGAGACCTGGAGTAACAGAGAAGTTTGGCTTTAGAGTAGAAAATGACGTAAGGCAAAGGCCAACACGGTTTTGCCAAGAGAAAGCACTGGTCACAGCAAACACCCTCTTCCAAGAACACAAGAGAGGACTCTACGCACAGACATCACCAGATGGCCAACACCAAAATCAGATTGATTATATTCTTTGTGGCCAAAGATCTAGAAGCTGTATATAGTCAGCAAAAAACAAGACCAGGAGCTAACTGTGGCTCAGATCATGAACTCCTTATTGTCAAATTCAGACTTAAATTGAAGAAAGTAGGGGGAAACACTAGACCATTCAGATGTGACCTAGATCAAATCCCTTGTGATTATACAGTGGAAGTGACAAATAGATTCAAGGGATTAGATCTGATAGGCAGAGTGCCTAAAGAGCTATGGATGGAGGTTCATGACACTTTACTGGAGACGGTAATCAGAATCATCCCCAAGAAAAAGAAATGCAAAAAGGCAAAATGGTTGTATGAAGAGGCCTTACAAATAGCTGAGAAGAGAAGCTTAAGGCAAAGGAGAAAAGGAAAGAGATATCCATCTGAATTCAGAGTTCCAGAGAATAGCAAGGAGAGATAAGAAAGCCTTCTTAAGTGAACAATGCAAAGAAATAGAGGAAAACAATAGAATGGGAAAGACTAGAGATCTCTTCAAGAAAATTGGAGATACCAGGGGAACATTTCATGCAAAGATGGACTTAACAGAGGACAGAAATGATATGGACCTAACAGGAGCAGAAGAGATCAAGAAGAGGTGGCAAGAATACATAGAAGAACTGTACAGTCTTAACGATGGTGTGATCACTCACATAGAGCCAGACATCCTGGAGTATGAAGTCAAATGGGCCTGAGGAAGCATTACTACTAACAAAGCTAGTGGGGGTGATGGAATTCCAGCTGAGTTATTTCAAATCCTAAAAGATGATGCTGTTAAAGTGCTACACTCATTATACCTTCAACTTTGTAAAACTCAGCAATGGCCACAGGACTGGAAAAGGTCAGTTTTCATCCCAGTCCCAAAGAAAGGCAATGCCAAAGAATGTTCAAGCTACCATACAGTTGCACTCATTTCGCATGCTAGCAAAATAATGCTCAAAATCCTTCAAGCTAGACTTCAACAGTATGTGAACTGAGAACTTCCAGATATTCAAGCTGGATTTAGAAAAGGCAGAAATCAAATTGCCAACATACATTGAATCATAAAAAAAGCAAGAGAATTCCAGAAAAACATCGACTTCTGCTTTATTGACTATGCTAAAGCCTTTAACTGTGTGGATCACAATAAACTGTGGATAATTCTTCAAGAGATGGGACTACCAGACCACCTTACCTGCCTCCTGAGAAGCCTGTATGCGGGTCAAGAAGCAACAGTTAGAACTGGACATGGAATGACAGTCTGGTTCCAAACTGCGAAAGGAGTATGTCAACACTGTATATTTAACTTATATTTAAGTTATTTAATATGTTGTTATATTAAATAATATATTATTTATATAATATATTAAACTGCTTATTTAAACCTGCTTATTTAACTTATATGCAGAGTACATCATGAGAAATGCCTGGCTGGATGAAGCTCAAGCTGGAATCAAGATTGCCAGGAGAAATATCAATAGCCTCAGATATGCAGATGATACCACCCTAGTGGCAGAAAGTGAAGAGGAGCTAAAGAGCCTCTTTATGAAAGTGAAAGAGAAGAGTGAAAAAGTTGGCTTAAAACTCAACATTCAAAAAAAGAAGAGCATGGCATCCAGTCCCATCATTCCATGGCACATAGATGGGGAGACAGTGGAAACAGTGACAGATTTTCTTTTCTTGGGCTCCAAAATTGCTGCAGATGGTAACTGCAGCCATAAAATTAAAAGACGCTTGCTCCTTCTAAGAAAAGCTATGACAAACCAAGACAGCGTGTTAAAAAGCAGAGACATCACTTTGCTGACAAAGGTGGATATAGTCAAAGCTATGGTTTTTTCCAGCAGTCATGTATGGATGTGAGAAATGGACCATCAAGAAGGCTGAGCATCAAAGAATTGACGCTTTTGAACTCTGGTGCTGGAGAAGACTCTTGAAAGGACAGCAAAGAGATCAAACCAGTCAATCCTCAAGGAAATCAACTCTGAATATCCATTGGAAAGACTGATACTGAAGCTGAAGCTTCAATACTTTGGCCACCTGATGCAAAAAGCCAACTCATTGGAAAAGACCCTGATGCTGGGAAAGATTGAGGGCAGGAGAAGAAGGGAGCAACAGAGGATGAGATGGTTGGATGGCATCACTGACTCAATGGCCATGAGTTTGAGCAAACTCAGGGAGATAGTGTAGGATAGGGAAGCCTGGTGTGCTGCAGTCCATGGGGTCACAAAGAGTTGGACACGACTTAGGAACTGAAAGGTAATGAAAAACCAATACAAAATGAAAAATGTTACAGAAAGAAAAATGTCACATCTGATTATTATCACATTGAGCTTAGAGCCAGAAAAAAATTGCATTTGTGGGTTAAAAAAAAAAAAAAGAATTCGCCTAAAGCTGAAATGCAATGAGAAGTTTATAAATGTAGGTTTTAAACAGGTGATGGATAAGATGTGATTTATACTCTAAGACCAGGTACTCCTGAAGAGAGGAAGCATCAGAGGCAAGTTAGAGCAGAGGTTCTGTGTTTTTTCCTGTGGTGCTGGCTGGCAGGCATTTCAGAGCTGTCATGGACCAGACCTGCTGCTGGTTGAGAGGTGGCTCCTGAGTGATCAGGGAGCCGCCCGGATGCCCTCTCCACTCGGCCTCTCGGGCTCAGCGTTTCCGGTTCCGGCCAGCCTGTCTTCTTTCCTCATCCTCATTCCTCCAGGCTTGGACCTGGCCACTCCCCGCCTTCTGACACCTGACTTTGAACAATCCTTTTCCTGTGTTTGCCTCTTTTCCCTCATCACAACAACACCCAGTTCTGCTAGAAGCGTCTGCGTGTGTCTCATCTCCAGGTGGGCCGAAGTGCTCGGAGGGTCCTTCCCCTTGTGTCCTACATCACCTCTGACGACGTCCACGTGGGCATCTCCCGCTTGGACCCCACCCCCTGACTCCAAAATTCATATCTCCAGCTGTCCCCTCAGTGCCTCTGTTGGAGCAGCAAAGGGGCATCTCAGACAAAGCTTGTTCAAGACTGAGCGCCTCAGATGCCCCCAAACCGCCCTTCCCCACTCACTTCTCCTCTTGGTGGATGGCATCTTTCTTCTCATAATTCAGGCCAAGGAGCTTGAAGTCAGCTTGGTTCCCTTCCGATGCTTCTTCCTTCGGGCTCTGCTCTCCAAAGGCATCCTCAGCCTGATCGCTTCCCACCATCTCCCTGTCCCTCCCTGCTTCAAGCTACCTGCCTCTGCCACGTGGGTAATGGCCGTGGGCGCCGACGGAATCCTTCTGAGTCTTCTCCCTGATGTCACCTGGCGCTGCTCTGCCCGCTGCCCCCTCTCCCGCCATACGCCCTTCCTTTGCCGCAGGGAGCTTGCTCCCCCAATCAGAGCCTCGGTGTGCTGTTCCTTTCGCCTGGAAGTCTTTCCGCAGTGTATCTGCTTGGAGCGTCTCTTGTCTCCTTACACAAATCCCCCTTCTTGGTGAGACCTTTCCTGATCATCCTAATGAAAACAGAAAATAACCCCCTTCCCTGATCCCTGACTTCCCCCTACCCGACTTTCCTGACCTATGTCCCCCATAGCACAGATGACCTTCTACTATGCTATATGGTTTTATTTAGGGGAAACTTGCTAGTTTCATTTTGTTATCTTTTTTATGTATTGTCTCCCTCTTCTTGCTGGAATGTAACTCCACAAGGGCAGGAGTGTTTGTTTATGTTGTCCCCCTTGTGTCCCCGGCTCCTGAAACACTTCCAGCAGAGCCAGCTTGCGTGCAGCCATGTTGGCCTTGTGCTCAGAGGGCCCTGCACTTGGTTTAATGCTCTGCTGTTCCTATCTTGAAATCCTTAATACATTCTGAATAAACCCTCCCCCCTATTTTTATTTCACGTGAAAATTATACTGCCAGGCACACAGTAGGCACTCCATAGACAATTCATCCCTCGGCCAGGTGGAGTCCCTTTTTAACTCATCTCTGAAGACTGAGAGGCAGTGCTCCACCAAGAAGGACTTTATTTATAAACAATAAGGATGTGTTTGTTTATTCCTGACCTCACCACACGTGAGATCTTAGTTCCCTGACCAGAGATTGAATCCGTGTTCCCCGCAGTGGAAGTGTGGAGTCTTAGCCACTGGACCCACAGGGAAGTCCCCAGCAAGAAGAACTTTTAAACCTCAGGAAGCAAGTGGTGAGGCCCTGGGATAGGTAGGGATTCCGAAGCCCTGAAGTTACCCCCTAATGTGTCCACACACATGAGGACTCGCCCCAGAGCAAAGAGATGGAAAAATAGTCTTACTTGGGGCCAGAGTCTAGAAAGCTGTGAAAAGCTAGAGAAATCCATTTTGAGTAACACCTTTAAAGAAGAAGAGAAAATGAAAGTGGTTAATCATAGGATGAGCTTTGTTAGACAAAAAGGGCAATTCAGGTAGAAAGACACATTTACAGACTCTGAAGTATGCACAGCTGACATCTCATGGGGGCGGGGGTCTGGTGATTAAGTCAGAAGCTACCATCTGCATCCTTGGGAACTTACAAGCTAAAAATGGGGACTAGACTTTATTTATTAAATACACAGAAAACCATTCTACAGGAGCCTGATGAAAAGATGGCAGTTCCAAATAGTTCATGCTGGTATTTGCCTTTGTGGTTTCATCTGAAAATGGAGTAAGCCTGAAATTCTCAGAATTTATAAAATTTATGAAATACACAATAGTATGATATAGACTGTAAATGTGAAAATCATCAATGAATATATAAACATATCCTCTGCTGCTGCTGCTAAACTGGAGTGGGTTGCCGTTTCCTTCTCCAGGGGGTCTTCCTGACCCAGGGACTGAACCCATGTCTCCTGCATTGGCAGGTGGATGTTTTACCGCTCAGCATATCAGGGAAGCCCTTATAACTACAATAAATAGTAATAAGTACCATATATAATATTATGCAAGAATAAAGATCGAGAAATACATATAAAGATATAAGTATTAAAATTGTGCTCTTGCTTTTTGCACTCAGACCCACTTCCCTATGGTATTAGGAGGCTTTAATTGGCAAATAAGAGAAAGCAAACCCCATCCAGCTTAGGACAAAGGGGGATTTTACTTATTAATGTAGTATTTCTTCTCAGGGATGAGCAGGGTTGGGAGTTTGTCTACCACCCCTTGGCCCCCGACGGAGAAGGCAATGGCACCCTACTCTAGTACTCTTGCCTGGAAAATCCTATGGACAGAGGAGCCTGGAAGGCTGCAGTCCATGGGGTCGCTGAGTGGCGGACATGACTGAGCGACTTCACTTTCACTTTTCACTTTCACGCATGGTGAAGGAAATGGCAACCCACTCCAGTGTTCTCGCCTGGAGAATCCCAGGGATGGGGGAGCCTGGTGGGCTGCCGTCTATGGGGTCGCACAGAGTCGGACACAACTGACACGACTTAGCAGCAGCAGCAGCCTTGGCCCCAGAAGCTTGGCCCTCCCAGACATCATTCCTTCCAGCTCTGGCTGCGGATCCTGGGTCTTTGGCCAGAGAAACGTGATGCCTCCCTCCCGGGTCTTCATGGCCTGAGGCCCAGAGGGGCAAAGGAAGCATCTCTCTCTCCAAGCAGGGACATGTGAATTGTGGACGAGCTGGACGGCTCTTCTTGGCCACATGTCCTTCCCTTGCCCTTCTAGGTTGGCAGGAGCCGGGGAGGCCCCTGATTGGCCCGAACTACATCATTGTCGCCACCTTCTTGGGGGCACTGAGGCTCAGAACCACACCAGCTTGGGGAGAAACAGCTTCTCAAAGGAACAGGGAAGGCGAGCAGCAATCATAATCTCAGCCCTTTTCTCACCATGCTAACAAGAGACATTTTCTCTCCAGAAATGATACAAAGCACTGCTTTTTAAAGAACATTTATGAAACCTTTTATCCTGGATATTTCCATAAACCAGGTGTTTTGCATTCCAGTCAAAGACTTGAATGAAAAATTCCCCAACCTAAAGATCAGCTTATTTCTTATTTTGGAAGCAGTTAATAAAATGTGGGCTCTGACAGTAAACTGAAAAACTTCTGCACAGCAAAGGAAACCATCAAAATAAGAAGGCAACCTACTGAATAGGAGAAGATATTTGCAAATCTTATATCTGATCAGGGCCTAATATCTGAAATATATAAGGAACTCATACAGATCAATAGCAAGCAATCTGATTTTAGAAATGGGCAGAGGATATGAATAGACATTTTTTTCACAGACAATATACCGATGACTGAGACAGAGAAGAAAAGATGCTCAATATCAGTAATCATCAGGGAAATGCAAATCAAAACCACAATGAGTGGTCATCTCACACCTGTTAGAATGGTTATTATAGCATTTTAAAAAGACAAGAAACAACAAATGTTGTCCAGGGTATGGAGAAAGGGGACACTCTCGCACTGTTGGTGGGAGTGTAGATTGGTGCAGACACTAGGGAAGATAATACAGAGGTTCCATACTGTCTTAAAATTAAAATTAAAAATTAAAATAACAAATAGAACTACCATATGATCCAGCAATTCCACTCCTGGGTATTTACCTGAAGAGAATGAAAACACTAATATGAAAAGCTATATGCACGCCCATGTTCACGGCAGCATTATTTACAATAGCCAAGACATGCAAACAAACGAAGTATCCAGCAACAGACGAGTGCATATAGAAAACATTTACATATATACAATCCCATATTTTCTCTATATGTACGTAATTAATTATCCGGTCCAGTTCACTTCTGTCTCTCAGTTGTGTCCAACTCTGCGACCCCATGAATCGCAGCATGCCAGGCCTCCCTGTCCATCACCATCTCCCGGAGTTCACTCAGACTCACGTCCATCGAGTCCGTGATGCCATCCAGCCACCTCATCCTCTGTCGTCCCCTTCTCCTGCCCCCAATCCTTCCCAGCATCAGAGTCTTTTCCAATGAGTTAACACTCCGCATGAGGTGGCCAAAGTATTGGAGTTTCAACTTTAGCATCATTCCTTCCAAAGAAATCCCAGGGCTGATCTCCTTATTACTCAGCCATAAAAAAGAGTGAATATTGCCATTGAGGGCATTATGGTGAATGAAATAAGTCAGACAGAGAAAGGCAGATATCCCATGATCTCACTTATATGTGGAATCTAAAAAAAACAACAACGGAACTCATATATACAAAGAGAAGATTGGTAGTTGCCAGAGGCAGGGAGGGGAGGTCATTGGGTGAAATGGCTGCAGGGGATCAAAAGGTACCAAGTTCCAGTTTTAAAGTAAGTCATGGTGACGGTCATAATGTGCAGCATAGTGACTATAGCCAACAACCTTGTATTACATAGTGGAAAGATGTTAAGACAGTAGATCTTAGAAGTTTTCATCACAAGAAAAAAGTTTCTAACTATAGATGGTGATGGATGTTAACTAGACTTATTAAGGTGGTCGTTCTGCAATATATAAAAATATTGAATCATTATGCTGTACACCTGAAACAAGTATAATGTTACATGTTAAACAGATCTCAATTAAAAATGGAACAACACAAACAACAAAACATGGGCTCTGAAGTCAGACAAACCTGGATTTAAGTCTTGTGGAGTGTAGCGACTTAGGAACATTACTTAGGTTGTGTTGGCCTCACTTTCCTTGTCTGTAAAATGGGGTAAATTCACACCCGTCTTCTTGCCTGGAGAATCCCAGGGATGGAGGAGCCTGGTGGGCTGCCGTCTATGGGGTCGAACAGAGTCGAACACGACTGAAGCAACTTAGCAGCAGCAGTTTTATGATAAAGATCAGATAAGATTACATGTGTTAGGAAATAGCACAGGGTCTCAGTAGATGTTCTTTTACTTATCTTCCCCTTCAAGTACTAACTGGGCAGTTCTTTACCCCCTTGGGAAGTCTTAAAAAAAGTTGATTTCTTTCCCGTGTAACAGTCAGCAGTTCAGGGCTGTTTGGTCAGCTTACTTCCTTGATGGCAACTGAACCATATCTGTGTTCTACGGAGCCTGCTCCAATGCCTGTCATCTCCTTCTAGCAAAGGAAAGGTAGAAAGGACTGGGAATGGAGAGGGGATCATCCTTCCAATTCTTTCAGGGCCAGGTCAAGAAATGACTCCCCTCACTTCTGCCAACATTTCCCTAGTCACAGGACCAAGCCCCACTGCAAAGGAGCCTGGGAAACACAGTCTTTAGCCAGACGGCCATGTTGCCAGGTACAATGTTACAGCGCGAAAGGATAGAAGAACGAAAATTGAGGGACCATCAGCTGCCTACCAGAGCCTCTCAGGACCTCATTAAAAAGGCAGGAGTGATGGTTACCTTTGAGAGGGCTTTTGCTGGATTCCCGCAGCAGCAGGCCATGATACAAAGCCAAACTCCCCACGAACCAGAAGGGAATTTAGGAAATGATTCAAGCTCCCTGGGTGACTCATATACTGAACATCCTGGAGAGAAAAGTAGCCATACACCCATTTGAGGTTTGGGGTTTAGTTTATAATAATAATAATGACTTTGGCACAGAAAACTTCCTGAGGGTTAATGAATGACTGGCTTCGATTAATAGCCCAAATCGCTGCCTGAAGTCTATCAACTCCTTCCAGCTTCATTTAATCTACAGGAAATTCTTTGTACACCCAGCTATTACTGCTTAAATCTCACAAAATAAAAATGAATGGATGCTTCATTGGAACTGGCGGGGGGGGGGGGGGGGGAACTTGGTCCCCATTGCGTGTGGCCTCCAGGCTATTATTACTTTTTTTCAGGCAAATTTCCTGCATTTTTTTTTTCATTCTCTTTCTGGCTTCCATTTGCTTCAGTGGCAGCAACAGCAGCAGCAGCTGGCCCTCTAGATTAGCTTTAATCCCCTTGCTATTTATAGAACACTCTGTAAACCTCATCATACTTGTGATTCCCTATTTAAATGTGTCTTCCTCACTAGACTGGGAGCTCCATGAGGTCAGGGGTAAAAAGTAGACTCTGGACTCAGCATGGCCTGGCCACAGCCCGGCTCAGTGACCACCTGTTGAATTTAACTAAACAGAGTAGTTACTGAATTTTGAACAACTTGCCACCAGTCCCAGTGCATGCCTCCAAGCCAACCTGGGAATCTCTGCCTTTAGCTGGATTTAAGATAGTGCACTTACAGCCCATCAAAATTAATCAGAGTTTCCCAAAATTACAACTTGAAACAAGCAAGTTTGTAGAATCGCTGTAGATAATGATGTCTAATGCCGTCAAGCTGTCAACTGTGAAGAGAAACCAGGGCCGTGCTAACGTAACTGGTGGTCCTTCCTGCCTGTAGGGACGCCCACTTCCCTGGCCTCCAATTCTCTTCCATTAGATGTCATTGACAAAATAAGCGTGTTTCCCGCAGCAAAGTCCTCTGGTTCAGGGAATTAGAGTTAGGGGTGTCACTAGATTTCCTCTACCATGGTATTTAAACTCCTACCTTCCTTTAAAAAAAAAAAAAAAGGTTTATTTATTCATGGCTGTGCTGGGTCCTTGTTGCTGTGCGTGGGATTTCTCTAGTTGTGGAGAGCAGGAGCTACTGTTTAGTCCCAGCGCTCAGGCTTCTCGTTGCAGTGGCTTCTCTTGCGGAGCACAGACTCTGGGTTCATGGGCTTCAGTAGCCGCAGGTCTCGGGCTAGCTCTGGAGCTGTGGTGCACAGGCTTAGCTGCCCGCGTGGGATCTTCCTACACCAGGGATTGAACCTGTGTCCATTGCATTGACGGGTAGATTCTCAACCACTGGACCACCAGGAAAGCCCCACAGTTGGCATCCATAAGGATCTGCTAAGTGAGAGAAGGCCCCAAGCAAAGCTCTCCCCAGCACATCTTGCCATTGCCGCTTGGTGAGCCAAGCAAATGCAGTGGTATGGGCAGGACCTCGTCTCAGCGGAGGATGGCCCCCCAGGTCATCCATAATCTACCTTGATTCCATACTGGTCCCTCAAAGTGAGCTTCAGACAGCTCTCTGCCTCAATCTTCTAATTAAAACAAGTCGGGACTTCCCTAGTGGTCCAGTGGTTAAAACCCCTCAGTCACAATGCAGGGGGCCCAAGCTGGATTCCTGTTCAGGGAACTAGAGCCCACATGCTCTAGGACCTGGCACAACCGAGCTCAACAACAGCAAAGCCAAGCGAGCCCCAGCTACGGAAAACAACAGCCCTGGCAACAGAGGGGGTGTTGGTGGCTTTAAAAGCAGCAGTGGAGACTGAGCTAAAGAAACAGGAAGCCTGGCACAGCCAGCGGGGGAGGTTAGGTGGGAATAGGATTAAGGTTTAGAAAATGCCTGTTTCCTTCTCTTGTCCTCTCAAGAGCTGATAAGGGGATTTTAGAGTTTTTGAGGTGGAGGGAGCCTTGGAAAAGAATGAGGGCGCTTAATCAACTAAAGAGACTTTCCCAACTCACCTTTCTCAGTGTTTGTTACACGGTGTGTTTCCCCAAGGTAAAGGTGCCAAAAATAGAAATCAAAGCCCATCACATTATGCTCTGACACACTGTCATCTTCTGGCTAGGGGTCTCTGACTTTAGTTTTTCTCTTCAATCCAGGACACGAAGTGTGCTGTGATCTCTCAGATAATACCATGATATTGTGTCCAAATAATACGCTTCCTAGACAGAGAAACCTGGAGTGGTATAGTCCACGGGTTACAAAGAGTTGGACACAACTGAGCGACTGAACAACAACAATATGCATCTAAATAGACATCATTTGTACATAAACATGTAGATTATTAAAGCTTAGTGAGGTCAAAATTTCTGTATCAAAGAGAGTAGCAGGTTGTGACGTTTTCACATGTAAAGATCATTGATAGCTCAGCAAGACTTTCCTGATAAATTGCTTTCTCAGAAGATGAACCAAGGACAGATAGTTGCAATTCTTCCTTGGAGAGCTTTCAGAAAGAAAGAGACGCTTTCCCCATTCCTTCTAGTAAGCAAAGGAGACATTCCTTTACCTCTCTGGGTCTGAGTCCTTGTTAAGTAAAATGAGATCACTTTCTCAGTCTACCCTTCCTGGGTTTTCAGAAGAGCTAAAAATGAAAGAGAAAATTCAAGGTCAGGTGAACAGGTGTCAAGGCTGGGCTCTGGCACAAAGGTGACCAGCATCTATTCATGGATGTGCTTGCCTTCTCACCTCCTTCAGGAAAGGCAAATGTTGAAATTCGGGACCTCCCATATTGCAGCCCTGGCTGCAGTTCCATACTACTCACATTCTGTTATTTAGCAGGACTCTCAAGGATCTTTGCTTTCTTGCAAACCTTACTTTAAGTCCACTGCTGGAGGTGAGCACATGGGATTGAGAAGGCCATCACTTTATATCACAATACGAGGACTGCAATGTGGGCAGAGAAAAACACAGCCCAAACCTGAGCTTACTGACACTTTTTAAAAGCTACTGGTCCTAGTCATGTTTTTATTTGGTGCCTCTTAGTTTCCTATTGGCTATAGTTTGAGGAATGAATGCAATTCGATGATATGCTCTCTTTCCGATGCTTCCCTCTCCTCCTGCTAGTGGTCTGTGTGCATGCACACACATACACACACACACACACACACACACGCTCAGTTGCTCAGTCGTGTCCAACTCTTTGCAAGTCCATGGACTGTAGCCTTCCAGGCTCCTCTGTCCATGGGGATTCTCCAGGCAAGAATACTGGAGTGGGTTGCCATTTCCTCCTCCAGGGGATCTTCCCAACCCGGGGATCGAACCTGTGTTTCCTGCATTGCAGGCAGATTCCTTACGGCTGGGCGACCGGGGAAGCCACACACACACACTTGCATGCTTACTTAATTTATCTGGTTTCCAATTATTGCACCTGAACTGCTGCAGTCCCAGAAGCAGCATGAAATAGCAGAAAGAATGTGAGGCTTAGAATCAAAAGGCCAGAGTGTGAGTTCCAGCTCCACTTACCTGCTGGGTGGCTCAAAGCAACTCACAGTAAAGCTCCCTGTTTACTCATTTTGTTAGTTTCCTACTGCTGTGCATCACCACAAATGTGGGCTTGAAATAAGACTCATTTGTCCTCTTAGAATTCTGGAGATCTGAAGTTCTGCAACTGACTTCACTGGGCTGAAGCGCTCTGTTGGCAGGCCCATGGTCCTTCCGGGGGCTCCAGCGGGGAGTCAGTTTCTTTGCTTCCTCCGGCTTCAAATGCCATAGTTCCTGCATTTCGTGGTTTTTGGCTCCCTTCTCCATCTTCAAAGCCAGCAGCTTACCATGTTGCTTCAGTGGTCACATTGCCTTCCTTCCTGTCGAATCTCCCCCTTACCTACCTTTTTCTTCTTTCTTAGATCCCTGACCAGCGATCAAACCCGTGCCCCCTGCAATGGAAGCCTGGAGTCTTAACAACTGGATCACCAGTGAAGTCCTTCCCTCCACCTTCCTTCCATAAGAAGATGTGTGATGGTATTTAGTGCCCATCTGGATAATCCAGGATGATAGCTTCAAGACCTTTAACTTGATCACATCTGCAACAGCTCTTTCTCCACGTAAGGTAATGGTCACAGAGTCCAGGAATGAGGGCATGGACATCTTCAGGGGGCACTTCAGCCTTCCGTACTCATCTATTAAGACAGTAACTCCTACCCTAAAGGACACAGGAGTTTGTTTTTATTTAGTTTTCACTTTCAGCTGTGCTGGCTCTTGGTCGTGGCACTCAGACTCTGGCCTGTGGTGTGTAGGCTTTCTCTAGTTGTGGCATGCAGGCTTCAGTTCCTCTGCACCATGTGGGGTCTTCGATCCCCATCCAGGAATTGAACCCTCATCCCCTGCATTGGAAGGTGGATTCTTAGCCACTGGACTAGGGAAGTGGGAAGTCCCACTAGGGAAGTCCCAGGACACAAAAATTTTAAAAGGCAAACGCACCTAGTAGAGTTCAATAAATGCCATTTAGTCTGGAAGAGGGAGAGATTGCCTTCCCATTGGTCAGTCTCTACTGATGGACCCAATTAAGAATGATAGCGCCGCAAGGAGATCCACCAGTCCATCCTAAAGGAAATCAACCCTGAATATTCACTAGGACTGACGCTGAAACTGAAGCTCCAATACTTTGGTGAGCTGATGCAAAGAGCCGACTCATTAGAAAAGACCCTGATGCTAGGAAAGATTGAAGGCGGAGGAAAAGGGGGCAACAGAAGATGAGATGATTGGATGGCACTACTGACTCAACGGATCTGAGTTTCAGCAAACTCAGGGAGACAGTGAAAGACAGGGAAGCCTCGCATGCTGCAGTCCAGGGTGTCACAAACAGTTGGATACAACTCAGTGACTGGACAACAACAACGTTAAAGGGTGCAAAAGCATGAGGAAAAAAATATTTTTCTAGTTCATGTATGTAAAGATACAAAAAAAAAGAAAAGTTATTTTCACAAGCCCAGTTTATTTTCTAAACATTCAATGCTATTCTACTTACCATGGCAGTTACTATGACAATATTTTTAATGCCTCTCATCCCTATTTACTGACGTTTTGGTCTTTGTTATGGGTTTTTTTTGGGGGGGTTGTTTTGCTTTGTTTCATTTGTTTGTAATTTGATTAACAGAAATATATTTAAATCTACAAAAAAAAAAAAAAAAGGATGACAGAGCCAGGGCTGATGTGGACTCGGGAGTGATTAAGGGCTGAGTTGGCTGTAGATGCCAGTGATCTTGGCCACAGAATGACTCCAGGAGCAAAGTTCACAGGAAGGCAGAAGATGCTTCAGGAAAGAGACCCAGGGGTTTCCCTGGTAGTCCAGTGGTTAGGACTCGGGGCTCTCACTGCCGTCGGGTTGGGTTCAATCCATGGTCGGGGACCTACGATCCCATCAGATCCCACAAGCCATCCCCCCCGGCAAAAGACACCTAGATGCTCATGATCATAGATGTCAAGGCTTTCTGACCTTGTTTGACCTTGATGTGGATTCATTTCTCCCAAGTGGGAAGGTTATTATTTTTACCGACTAGAGATCTAATAGTGTTTTCCTGGTGGCTCAGTGGTAAAGAATCCACCTGCAAAAGCAGGAGACACAGGAGACATGGGAAGATCCCCTGGAGAGGGAATGGGAACCCACTCCAGTATTCTTGCCTGGAAAATCCCATGGACAGAGGAGGCTGGCGGGCTACAGTCCATGGGGGGCTCACCAAAGAGCTGGACACGACTGGGCACACGCACTTGTAGTACCTAGTTACCCTATGATGCTGGGAGGTGTCAGGCTGAAAACCACCATCAAGAAGAGTCTTCATGCGTTTGGGGCTCCAGCTCCAGCCACATCAGCAAACATCCTCCTTTTCCTTGAGCTGGATGTTCACCAGGCAGTTATGATGTTATTATACAGGAAGAGAAGACACGCAAACATCTTTTGTTCTGCAGAAGGCAGTGTGGTCATGTGCCCAGTGGGCTATTAATCCTTACTTAATCCTTCCCAAGAAAGCTTTATTATCCTGGGGAATGCAAGTACTGTTCAGCATCCTTAGGGCAGGGGGCGGGGCCAGTGGGTGCGGCCACTTCCCTGGAATTCTGTCACCCTCCTTCTGGCCTCTGGGGCAGAACTGCCAGTGCTCAGAGATGGAGGTATGTTGGGAATTCCACGGGAGCAGCCAGGAAGAATGGGATCACAGCCTACTGTCAGGAAAGGGGGCAAGGCCTGGTGAGGAGCTCCCCTAGGGAACACGTGGGTCCCCCAGGTTCAGTCATGAGACGAGGAGTTGCCACTGGGCTCCCGCCCGATGCACCTGTGAATTCTAATCACAAGAGCTTGATGTATTTATCGTTTGATGCATTGCCTGAGCCTGACTGATACTGTTTCAGTCTCTGTAAGGGAGAAGGGCTTCCCAGGTGTTACGAGTGGTAAAAAACCCACCTGCCAATGCAGGAGACCTTCAGAGACACAGGTTCAATCCCTGGGTCAGGAAGATCCCCTGGAGAAGGGAATGGTAACCCACACCAGTATACTTGCCTGGAGAATCCCATGGACTGGTGGGCTGCAGTCCATGGGGTTGCAAAGTCGGAGTCAACTGAAGCGACTTAGCAGGCACACACTTGAAGGAGTGAAATGAGGCCCCCATGTGGCTCTTATTCCCTTTCCAGGTGCTTCTCCAGATGTCCCTCTGTGGACCCTTCTAGTAACTCAGCAGGCGACTGAGATGCACCATCAGAGGTCTCATTCTTTGTTCTTCACCCCACAGGAACTGGACCCAGAGTGCTTGAGTAGTTTCTCAGAGGCACACAGACTCAGACTCAGACCCAGAGATGACTGTGGCTTAGATCATGAACCCCTTATTGCCAAATTCAGACTTACATTGAAGAAAATAGGGAAAACCACTAGACCATTCAGGTATGACCTAAATCAAATCCCTGATGATTATACAGTGGAAGTGACAAATAAATCCAAGGGATTAGATTTGATAGACAGAGTGCCTGAAGAACTATGGACCTATTGTACAGGAGACAAGGATCAAAATCATTCCCAAGAAAAAGAAATGCAAAAAGGCAAAATGGTTATCTTAGGAGGCCTTACAAATAGCTGAGAAAAGAAGAGAAGCAAAAGGCACAGGAGAAAAGGGAAGCTATACACATCTGAATGCAGAGTTCCAAAGAACAGCAAGGGGAGATAAGAAAGCCTTCCTCAATGATCAATGCAAAGAAATAGAGGAAAACAACAGAATGGGAAAGACTAGAGATCTCTTCAAGACAATGAGAGATACCAAGGGAACATTTCATGCAAAGACAGGCACAACAAAGGACAGAAATGGTATGGACCTAACAGAAGCAGAAGATATTAAGAAGAGGTGGCAAGAATACAGAGAACTGTACGAAAAAGATCTAATGACAAAGATAACCATGATGGTGTGATGACTCACCTAGCGCCAGACATCCTGGAATGTGAAGTCAAGTGGCCTTAGGATGCATCACTATGAACAAAGCTAGTGGAGGTGATGGATTCCAGTTGAGCTATTTCAAATCCTGAAAGATGATGCTGTGAAAGTGCTGCACTCAATATGCCAGCAAATTTGGAAAACTCAGCAGTGGCCACAGGACTGGAAAAGGTCAGTTTTCATTCCAATCTCAAAGAAAGGCAATGCCGAAGAATGCTCAAACTACCACACAATTGCACTCATCTTACATGCTAGCAAAGTAATGCTCAAAATTCTCCAAGCCAAGCTTCAATAGTACGTGAACCATGAACTTCCAGATGTTCAAGCTGGTTTTAGAAAAGGCAGAGGAACCAGAGATCAAATTGCCAACATCTGTTGAATCATAGAAAAAGCAAGAGAGTTCCAGGAAAACATCTACTTCTGCTTTATTGATTATGCCAAAGCCTTTGACTGTGGATCACAACATACTGTGCAAAATTCTTCAAGATATGGGAATACCAGACCACCTTACCTGCCTTCTGAGAAATCTGTATGCAGGTCAAGAAGCAACAGTTAGAACTGGACATGGAACAACAGATTGTTTCCAAATTGGGAAAGGAGTACATTGAGGCTGTATATTGTCACCCTGCTTATTTAACTTATATGCAGAGTACATCATGCAAAGTGCTGGCCTGGGTGAAGCACAAGCTGGAATCAAGATTACCAGGAGAAATATCAATAACCTCAGATACGCAGATGACACCACCCTTATGGCAGAAAGTGAAGAGGAACTAAAGGAGCTCTTGATGAAAATGAAAAAGAGAATGAAAAACCTTGCTTGGAACCCAACATTCAAGAAACTAAGATCACAGCATCAGGTCCCACACTTCATGGCAAATAGATGGGGAAACAAAGGAAACAGTGACAGATTTTATTTTCTTGGACTCCAAAATCACTGCAGATGGTGACTGCAGCCATGAAATTAAAGACACTTACTCCTTGGAAGAAAAGCTATGACCAACCTAGACGGCAAATTAAAAAACAGAGATATCACTTTGCTGACAAAAGTCTGTCTAGCCAAAGCTATGGTTTTTCCAGTAGTCAAGTATGGATGTGAAAGTTGGACCATAAAGAAGGTTGAGTGCCAAAGAACTGATTCTTTCGAACCGTGGTGTTAGAGAAGACTCTTGAGAGTCCCTGGGACTGCAAGGAGATCAACCTAGTCAATCCTAAAGGAAATCAACTCTGAATACTCATTGGAAGGACTGATGCTGAAGCTGAAACTCCAATACTTTGACCACCTGATGAGCCGACTCATTGGAAATGACCCTGATGCTGGGAAAGATTGAAGGCAGGAGGAGAAGGGGACGACAAAGGATGAGATGGTTGGATGGCATCACTGACTTGGACGTGAGTTTGAGCAAGCTCCAGGAGTTGGTGATGGACAGGAAGGCCTAGTGTGCTGCAGTCCATGGGGTCGCAGAGTCAAAGAGAACTGAGTGACTGAACTGAACAGAAGTGATCATTCCTAGAGGATATTTTCTCTAGATATAGAATTCTGGACTAACAGTTCTTTAACCAGTTTACTATTCTATTGTGTTCTGGCCTCTGTGGTTTCTGGTGACAAATCCTCAGTCACAGTTCCCCTGTATATATATACATGCAGGAGACATAAGAAATGTGGGCTCAGTCCCTGGGTAGGAAGATCCCCTGGGGGCAGGACATGGCAACCCACTCCAGTAGTCTTGCCTGGGCAATCCCATGGACAGAGCAGTCCATAGGGTCACAAAGAGTCGGAGTCGATTGAAGCAACTTAGCACGCATGTACACAAGGGAGTGAAATGAGGCAACCATCACACTCGCTCCTTGTATGTATATGTATTTATTTATGTATATATATATATATTCACAACTCCTTACCAACGAGCCCCCGGGGAAGCCCCATACATGATATGCTGCTTATTTCTGGATGCTGGCAAGAATTTTCCATCACATTTCATTATCAACTGTTTGATTACGACGTGTTTAGGCGTAATTCCCATTTTGTTTATCTGGTTTGAGGTCTATTGAGCTTCTTGCATCTACAAATATATATTTTCCCCACGTGTAGGATATTTCAGTAATGAATTCTTCACCTATTTTGCTTCTACTTTAGTGTCCTTCCTCCCTTCTGGTGCTGCAACAAGAACGTTAGAAATATTTATCATTGTTCCACAGGCTGCTGAGACTGTTAAATTTCTTTTTAATCATTTTTGTCTTCATCCTTCAGATTTAATAGTTGCTTAATTTATCTTCAAGTTGACTGACTTTGCCATCTCCACTCTGCTGCTGAATCCATTCGATGAATATTTTAATTTCAGATATTACTATTTTTGTCTCTAAAGTTTCTCTTGCACTCTTTTTAAGTGGTTTCTGTTATCTGCTGACCACTTCTACTTTCCATTTGAGGGTGCTTCCCTTATGGGCCTGGTTCTAATAACTATTTACGATATATACTTAAAGCATTTGTCTGATGATTGGAACATCTGGGCCATCTCAGGATGAGCATCATTAATTGCCTTTTCCTTGGAGACATGGTGTCATTTTCCTGGTTCTTTGTGTGTCAAGTAAGTTTGCACTGTACCCTGTACACTTTGAAGGTTATGCTGTAAAACTCTCATCCTGTTTAAAACAAGCCAAACACTTCCACAGAACGCTGGCTCCTGTTCTGTTGCGTTTATTATGTTTAGCCAGGCAGCCGACCCATTTGGGTTCAGACCACAAGTGCTGTCTTGTCTTCTGTTTCCGGGGTCCCTTTGTCAGGTCAGTGGTCAAAATCTTTGCAGCACTGGACACTCTGTCAGTGTCTGCCCTGGATATTCACACCTCTGGGCCAAGCTCAAGGTTTGCATGGGCTCACACAAAGAATTATCCAGCTCGCTCATCCTACTTCATAGCTCTCTCCCTTTTCTTGTCTTCTGGCCAGAAGATAAGATTTTTATCAGAATTTATGATCACAACTAGACTGCCTTCTGATCAAAGTTGGGACATGAAAGGAAGAAAAATGAGAAATTTACCCCTGAATGAGTCATTCTTCAAGTTTTGTCTTCCCTCCCCAACCTAATTGCTGTTACCTGAGAGTCCTCTAGTAGTGACTCATTTTGTCTGGCGTTTTGGCTGTGATCAGTGGGAGAGATAGATTTAAGAGGGTACACTCCAGGAGACGAATCTGTACCAGGAAAGGAAGCTGATGTTTCTTGCATTGAAGTTATTTTTAAAAGCACTTCAGATACTTTTGGGTATACCTAATATATCCTTCTCTCATCCCCTTTTCCTCCTTTCATGTCCAGAAAAACACCAGCCTGAACTTGGACTTCATTGCTCCCATGTGGTTCATGCTTTTAATATGTATAGTGCAAAGATTGTGTAGTATAGTCCTACAACTTTTTAAACATTATATAAAATGGCCTCATAACGTAAATGCCTAGTATACAGTCAACTTCTATAAATGTTCCATAGCTGCTCGCTGCTGCTGCTGCTAAGTCATTTCAGTCGTGTCTGACTCTGTGCGACCCCATAGATGGCAGCCCGCCAGGCTCCGCTGTCCCTGGGATTCTCCAGGAAGGAACACTGGAGCGGGTTGCCATTTCCTTCTCCAATGCAGGAAAGTGAAAAGTGAAAGGGAAGTCACTCAGTCGTGTCCAACTCTTAGCAACCCCATGGACTGCAGCCTACCAGGCTCCTCCATCCATTGGGTTTTCCAGGCAAGAGTACTGGAGTGGAGTGCCATTACCTTCTCCCCATAGTTGCTTAGAAAGAAGATATATGCTCTATTGTTGAGTGTAGAATTACATGTATGATTATTGCTCAAGCTTGTTCATTGTACGGGCTTTCAGGTGGTGCACGCCTGCCAGTGCAGGAGATTAAGAGGCCCAGGTTTGATCCCTAAGTAGGGAAGATCCCCTGGGGAAGGGAATGACTACCTGCTCCAGTATTCTTGCCTGGAGAATTTCATAGACAAAGGAGCCTAGTGGCTACAGTCCATATGGTAAAGAGTCAGACAAGCCTGAAGCGACTTGGCACACACACAGGCTTTCATCGCATTGTTCAAATCTCCTAAAATCTTACTAATTTTCTGTCTTCCTGCTTTATCAATTACTATGGAAGATATGTTAAAATCTCCCACCATGACTATGAATTTGCCAATATTTCCTTGTAATTATGTAAGTTTCTGCAATATATATTTTAAGGTGACCTTGTTAGGTGCAATCCAGGGGGATATATCTTGTGTGTGTGTGTGCGTTAGTTGCTCAGTCGTGTCCGACTCTTTGAGACCCCCACCAGGCTCCTCTGTCCGTGGGATTCTCCAGCCAAGAACACTGGAGAGGGTGGCCATTCTTTTCTTTAAATTTATTTCTTTATTATGTGTTTCCAGCAGCACCAGGTCTTTGTTGCTGCGTGCACACCCGCTTTCTCTAGTTGCCGTATTCGGGGGTTACTCTCCAGCTGTGGTGCTCAGCTTCTCACTGCCTGTGGTTTCTCGTGTTGCAGAGCATAGGCTCCAGGGCACGTGGGCTCAGCACTGTGGTGCACAGGCTCAGGCACTCTGCGACATGTGGAATCTTCCCAGATCAGGGACCGAACCCTTGTCCCCTACATGGGCAGGTAGATTCTTTACCACTGAGCCACCAGGGAAGTCCCAGGGGGATTGATCTTAACCAATTGTTTCTTTTATCATGTGTAGTGAGTATTTTTCTCCCCAATAGTGCTTTTATATGTAAAAACTATTTGTCTCATATTATTGTAGCTACACTAGCTTTCTCTTGATTTGTATTCTGTTGATATGTGTTTGCTCACTATTTTATTTACTCTTGAACAATGTATTCTAGATGGGGAAACAGTGGAAACAGTGTCAGACTTTAATTTTGGGGGCTCCAAAATCACTGCAGATGGTGATTGCAGCCATGAAATTAAAAGATGCTTACTCCTTGGAAGAAAAGTTATGACCAACCTAGATAGTATATTCAAAAGCAGAGACATTACTTTGCCGACTAAGGTCCATCTAGTCAAGGCTATGGTTTTTCCTGTGATCATGTATGGATGTGAGAGTTGGACTGTGAAGAAAGCTGAGCACTGAAGAATTGATGCGTTTGAACTGTGGTGTTGGAGAAGACTCTTGAGAGTCCCTTGGACTGCAAGGAGATCCAACCAGTCCATTCTGAAGGAGATCAGGCCTGGGATTTCTTTGGAAGGAATGATGCTAAAGCTGAAACTCCAGTACTTTGGCCACCTCATGCAAAGAGTTGACTCATTGGAAAAGACTCTGATGCTGGGAGGGATTGGGGGCAGGAGGAGAAGGGGACGACAGAGGATGAGATGGCTGGATGGCATCACTGACTCAATGGACGTGAGTCTGAGTGAACTCCGGGAGTTGTTGATGAACAGGGAGGCCTGGCGTGCTGCGATTCATGGGGTTGCAAAGAGTAGGGCACGACTGAGCGACTGAACTGACTGAACTGAACTGAATCTATTCTACATATAATACTTACAATGATTACTCACATATTTAGGCTTATTACTATTGCTTTGTTTTGTACTTTTCCCCTTACCCTACCTTTTCTTTTTCCTTTCTCTTTTTCTCCTTCTATTGGGTTGTTGTTGCTGCTGCTGCTGCTAAGTCGCTCAGTCGTGTCCGACTTTGTGCGACCCCATAGATGGCAGCCCACCAGGCTCCCCCGTCCCTGGGATTCTCCAGGCAAGAACACTGGAGTGAGTTGCAATTTCCTTCTCCAATGCAGGAAAGTGAAAAGTGAAAGTGAAGTTGTTCAGTCGTATCCAGCTCTTTGCGACCCATGGACTGTAGCCTCAGGCCCCTCCGTCCTTGGGATTTTCCAGGCAAGAGTACTGGAAAATTTCCTTCTCCATTGGGTTGTTGAGTTTTCTTGATTTTTCTTTCCATTTATGCTACAGACATATATTTTTAAAATTCTGCTCAGAACTTATTGGGCTTCTTGATCTCTTAGGATTCAAGTCTTTAATAAATCCTAAGAATTTTTTAACCATTATCACTTTGAGAATTGCTTCTTCTTCATGATCTATATTCTTTTTGAAAATCCCATTATACATGTATTGAAAATCTCTTCCTATCCTACTTGTCTCCTCAGCTCAGCTCAGCTCAGTCACTCAGTCGTGTCTGACTCTTTGCGACCCCATGGACAGCAGCACGCCAGGCCTCCCTGTCCATCACCAACTCCCAGAGTTTACTCAAATTCATGTCCATTGAGTTGACAATGCCATCCAATCATATCCTCCTCTGTCGTCCCCTTCTCCAGCCCTCAATCTTTCCCAGCATCAGGGTCTTTTCCAAATGAGTCAGTTCTTCACATCAGGTGGCCAAAGTGTTGGAGTTTCAGCTTCAGCATCAGTCCTTCCAATGAATATTCACGACTGATCTCCTTTAGGATAGACTGATCTTAACCTTTCACATTTCCCATCTCTTAGTCTCTCTGAGCTGCTTTCTGTGAGATATCCTCTACTCTACCTTCCAGTTTCCAAATTCTTCTTCAGGTTTGTGTGACTTGCCCACTGACCCTTTAATGACTATATACTTTTCATTTTTTGTTAGTCCTATTAGATCCCTTTTTCAGAACTGCTTCATGCTGTTTAATAATGTCTAATTCTCTTTATATATGTTTAATACCTTCTGTTAAGTCCTTACTCATTTTCAGTCCAGTTCAGTTCAGTCGATTAGTCGTGTCCGACTCTTTGCGACCCCATGAATCACAGCACGCCAGGCCTCCCTGTTCATCACCATCCCCCAGAGTTCACTCAGACTCACGTCCATCGAGTCCGTGATGCCATCCAGCCATCTCATCCTCAGTCATCCCCTTCTCCTCCTGCCCCCAATCCCTCCCAGCATCAGGGTCTTTTCCAATGAGTCAACTCTTCTCATGAGGTGGCCAAAGTACTGGAGTTTCAGCTTTAGCATCATTCCTTCCAAAGAATTTATTTTATAATTTATTTGATGGTCCTATTAGCCTAAGTTGTTAGGATCTAATCTCACAGTGGTTATCTGCTGGCCCCAGTTCATGCTGGATTGCAGTCTTAGTCTGTGAAATCATATTTAGTATGCTTCTATTTTAGCAATCTAGAGCTCCCTTGATTCAGGGCATATTCTCTGAGGAGGTTTTTTATTTGCTTCTCACAGGCATTTCATGGATATTAGTACTGCTTGGGAACAGTTTTATATTAATTTCTCAGCTTGGGAATTCGCAGACCAAATGTACAGTGTACATTTAAACCCTGAACCTACATGAGGAATTTCCAGTAATATCAATAAAATATTCAATACCTAGGCATTAATGTAATGAAAGTTGTACAAGAGCTTTTCCATGTTCATACATTGGAAGATTCAAAATTATAAAGACATAAACACTCTACAATTTGATATAGTTAGAGTTTTCAAAGTAGTCATAATTTTTGAAAAATCGCAGAAGGTTTAGTGACTATGCATGGAAATCACAAAGTTGATTCTAAACTGTACATGTCAATGCAAAGGATCAAGAAGAACCAAGACAAGCTTGAAGAAAAAGACTCTCTCTATCTGATATCAAGACTCATTATAAAGCTAGGTAACAATATACAATGTGATATTGTCACAAGGGTAAATAAACTGACTAGCGGGAGAGAATTCAGAAACTGACCGATATGTATATGGTCACTTGATTTATGGCAAAGATGACAATGCAGTCCAAGGGAGGAAAGAATACAATTTTTAATTAAATGTTGGACTCAACTGGGTAACTAGATGGGGAAAAGTAATACCAACCTATGTATACACAAAAAAATCTATACAAAAAATGAATTCCAGATGGATTGTAGATGTAAACATGAAAGAAAATAAAGCTTCTAAAAGAAAACATAGGAAATATCTTTATTACTTTGGAGAAAAACAAGCACTTCTTAAATAGGTCATATAAAGCAAGTGCTATGAAGAAAAGTCTGATAATTGGACTTTATTATTGAAAAGCAGAGACATTACTTTACCAACAAAGGTCCATCTAGTCAAGGTTATGGTTTTCCCAGTAGTCATGTATGGATGTGAGGGTTGGACTATAAAGAAAGCTGAGTGCTAAAGAATTGATGCTTTTGAGCTGTGGTGTTGGAGAAGACTCTTAAGAGTCCCTTAGACTGCAAGGAGATGCAACCAGTCCGTCCTAAAGGAGATCAGTCCTGGGTGTTCATTGGAAGGACTGATGCTGAAGTTGAAACTCCAATACTTTGGCCACCTAATGTGAAGAGCTGACCCATTTGAAAAGACCCTGATGCTGGGAAAGATTGAGGGTGGGAGGAGAAGGGGATGATAGAGGATGAGATGGTTGGATGGCATCACCAACTCGATGGACATGGGTTTGGGTGAACTCTGGAAGTTGGTGATGGACAGGGAGGCCTGGCATGCTACAGTTCATGGGGTCGCAAAGAGTCAGACATAACTGAGCAACTGAACTGAACTAAAACTCAGGGACATCTGTTCATCAAAAAACATCACTAGGAGAGTGAAAAAGCAAGTCATGAGAAATAATACTTGCAATATATATACCTGACAAAGATCTATATTTGAAATAGATAAAGAACAATAAATCAAGTAAGAAAGAACAGAAAAATTAACAAAATACTTGAACAAGCATTTCATAAAAGCATATACAAAACTGCCAAAATACTTATGAAAAAGTGTTCATTCTCATTAGTCATCATAGAACCACAAATTTAATCCGAATGGCTCAAATGAGGCAGAGAGGAAAAGACAATATCAACTGTTGAGGAAAATATGGAGCAACTGGTATGCTCATGCACTGGGAATTTAAAATGGTCAACCACTTCGAAAAACTGTATAGAAGTGTCCTCCAAATGTGAGTTTATGAATGCCTAAGTTCCAATCATTTTTGTCTTTGTCCAACAGAAATATCTTATGTTCCATCAAAATTAATGTACTAGAATATTCAAAGTAGCAGTCTTCACAATATCCGCAAACTGGAAGCTAACACAACTGTCATGGATGAACCTTCAAACCCGAGTGCCAGATTACCAAAACCAGTGCCCCACCCCCGGGCTACCCCTGCTTCTGTCACGCGCTTGATGCTGTCGTTTGCTATTCCCTCTTCATTTGGCCCCTGGGGGTTTCCTTTACCTCCTTATGAGCTCAGATCTTCACTTAAGAGGCTGCGCCTGACAGCTCATCCAGAGCATTGGGTGGATTCCCAACAGAAATGTCACCAGGCCACATAGATCATAACATGCCCTTTCCATGTCCCTACCAAGATACACTGTTCTCACAGTCTACATGTGATGTTTGATTGTAAAGGAAGAGGAGAGGGAGAAAGCAAGAGAGAACATACTTTCACTTAACACAAAAGAGACTGGAGAGCTTAGTGGGGGAAGCACCTCTTCCTGCATGTCCTCTGCTAAGGGGCCCAGGTGTAATACATTCTACATCCTTGCTGCCCTACCTCGCCAGACACCAACTGCTTGACAGCTCTCAGGACCCATCTCTGGTCCCATGAGGTTGGCAGCTATTAGTGGAGCCTCCCTCACTCAGATGAGCAACTGTTCACCCCATCAGACCCCAGGGTCCTGTGGCCCGGGCTGGAATTGAGGCTGTCAAGCCCTGCAAAGAGGGTGGGCATGAGAACAGTCATGCCCCCCTTCTGCTCCACCTCCACGGTCGTGAAATCCCCTTCAAGGTCACACTCTTGTGATGGAAGAACAGATTTAATAGCTGGGTGCAGCTTGCACTTCTTGTATCCTAAGTTTCAAGAGCCCATGAGGCCCTGGTGCTATGTCCCCAGGCCATCCAAAGGAAGAAAACTGTTGGCCAGTTGGGGAAAGAGTAGTTTCTCCCAGGGAGCTAGACTGGGCCCCAGAGGCCATGATTGTGAGCTTTCTGCAAACCACTTCTCTGTGGTTGAGTGGAAGTTGTTCAGTTGCTCAGTCATGTCCGACTCTTTGCGACCCATGAACTGCAGCACACTAGGCCTCCCTGTCCATCACCAACTCCCGGAGTCCACCCAAACCCATGTCCATTGAGTCAGTGATGCCATCTAACCATCTCATCCTCTGTTGTCCCCTTCTTCTCCTGCCTTTAATCTTTCCCAGCATCAGGGTCTTTTCTAATGAGTCGGCCTTTCACGTCATGTGGCCAAATTATTGGAGCTTCAGCACCAAAGGCTTTCACACTTTGAGGTAGAATTGGGGCTTCTTACAATCCACTGTCACTTATAACACATAGCAAAAGAAATCATGTGGGTAAACAGCTTCTTTTCCAGAGAGATGCTTAGGCCAAAACAACAACAAATAAGAGTTAAAAGTTCTGGAGTTATTTTGTGTGCCAGGCACTGTCCCAGGAACTTTAAATGGGTTACCTCATTTGTCTCAAAATAATCCAAAAGGTATGCATTATTATCTCCTACTTGTCCTGATGAGGAAACTGAGGCTCCAAGAGGTTAAATAAATAACTTGCTGGAAATGACACAGTCAAGCAACAAAGCCCAGAGGGAAAGCGAGTAAGTCTGGCTCACGTTCCTCGACCAGACTTCTAGATGTAAATGTTTCATTATTGATCCTGGCCTCTATGTCTCCTCTACTGCACAGAGTGTCCTGCCTTTGGAGGAATCTTTTCTACCTCTTCATGGTTTGGGGCTCCAAAACACCCTTGGGTGGGGATGGGAGGAGCAGAGACCCTCCCTGGTAGGACTCCCAAGAGCCCTTCCTCACTCATTTCCTCTGCCTGGCCACCAGGGCAGCCCTCCTCCACATCCTCATAACCAGAGTCTCCCAGATGCACTGGCCTACCTGTCTCTTTTGAATTTACTTTGCTCATCAGTCTTCTCCCTCAACTCAGACCTGCTGTAAACCTAGATGGATCCCTTGTTCCTCTTCCCAGGCTCCAAAAAAGGACTGGCTGCCCCACGAACCGTGGGACGTGGCTCCCACAGCTAGTGCTGGGGGTGGTCTGTTTGGCTCTTCCTTGGCTGGAAACACCAGATCAGGAAGGCCCAGCTTTCCTTCAAGGGGAATAGTTTCTCTAAGTGAAGGGTTCAGATTCTCGAGCGTGAGAGGTGGAGTCTTTAAATGTAAAAAAAATGTAGAATTTTTGGTAATAACTGAGGAGGACTTGCTGGCACTAACCATCTACAGTGGTTGTGGTTTAAAAGCTAAAATTAGAAAGTCACCTTCAGATAAGGCATCCCACATATTTCCTGTTTAAGAGATCAACCTCAGTGGGGCATTAGACATAGCTTTAGTGGCTTCAGAGCAGAGGGAACATACAGTTTGCCAGAGCTGTTGGAGGAAAACCCAGCAAAGTCATCCTCCGAGGTTCCCAGGGAACACCCTTCAGTTTTATTAGACCTCTATCAAATTCTAGGTCTTGACCACCACCAAAATCTCGCAGTCAACCAAAGGTTCCTGCCAGCCAACATTATTCGGTTTTATAAGGAAGAACATTGGTCCAATGTATAACTTGGATAACTTTAAAGAAGGTGATAGACATCATAGTCAACCCAATCACCAAGAATCAACCTTGGCAGTCGAGCTGGATCCTGTCCTGATTATCCACTGAAAAAAGTAGGCAAAATAGAATTCTTTGTTGGGCTAAACCAGATGACACCTTAAATTCCTTTTTGACTGAGAATCATCTGTGATTCACTCAATCCTTGTAATTGTCGTTGTGTTGTTCAGTCACCAAATCATGTCCTACTCTTTGCAAGCCCATGGACTGCAAGACACTGGGCTCCTCTGTCCTCCACTATCTCCTGGAGTTTGCTCAAATTCATGTCCATTGAGTCGGTGATGCTATCCAGCCATCTCATCCTCTGTCGTCCCCTTCTCCTCCCACCTTCAATCTTTCCCAGCATCAGGATCTTTTCCAATGAATCAACTCTTCACATCAGGTGGTCAAAGTATTGGTGCTTTAGCTTCAGTATCAGTCCTTCCAATGAATATTCAGGGTTGATTTCCTTTAGGATTGACTAGTTTGATCTCCTTGCAGTTCAAAGGACTCTCAGTCCTTGTAATATCTGCCCCTTAATAAACCCTGGGGGGCCAGGAATATTAATGCATTGACACACTCAACCCTCCCCAAAACCCAGTGAAGTGGTTTTTATTAACATCTTTTTCAGAAACAGGGAAAGAAACTTGCCAGGCTGCCAGAGCTGGTTGGAGAAAAGAAAGGATTTGAATGTAGGTTTGTCTCACCCCAAAGCTGATACTCCTCCTGTCCATCCCTCTGCCTCTGGCATTTAATCATTTATTCAGCCTGCTGCCTCTCAAAAGGAAGTAAAGGTTACAGATAGCTGGGGCCCACGTAGAGACTCCACCCAGAAAAACGGGCACTTCGGGAGCAAAGCTGCCACTCGACGGGCTTTATAATCGGCAGCCCCCAACGGTTAACCACAGGGCTGTCTCCCTTGTCGAAAGAGGCTCCCTTTGTCCACACAGCCCTACGGGCAAACAGTAGCTTTATCACCCAGGAGATCACAGAACAGAGGGAGGTAGATATGGACAGAACAGGGTATAAATAAGATGCTGTATGGGCAGAGAGAGAAAAAAGAATGATTTAAAGACAGAACACACCAGGATATTTGACATGCAGGCTTTTAAATTATGCCTACACTCTTTCTGTGTAGAGCACACACAAATGAGCCTGTATTTTCAACTACGTCACATGCCTTGCTTTGCAACCAAAAACAATATTTGCGCTTCATGTGCTGCATGGTGGTGTTTTATCCACAGAATCACCTGGCACAGGTCCTGTACTCTAGATGCAAATTAATGCTTTTGTGGGGGAGGGGTGGGAGGGACGGGGGTGGGGGTGGGGACGTGTTCTGGAAGCCACACTGGCTAGCTGACATTGCTGGGCATGATGGATGCTGCCAGCACTGTTGCTTAGCAACCCAGTACCCTTCAAGAAAATCCAGCGGTCTCGCTGGCTCAAAGAAGCAAGCAGGGTTGGTTCAGCATAGCACTGGACATGGAAAGATAATAATGGCTCTGTTCCAGTTATTAATAATCATTGTTTCTGATTTCCTGTGTAGGTCAACATGCCTGAGGACACCCAGAGTCCTGCACTAGACTGGAGCTGAAAGAAGCCCAGGGGTTTTCAATGACTTCCAAGTCGGCTTCGGAGAGTAGTGGAATTTTACTGGCTGGTCCCATGCTGCTCCCTCAGTCCTGGTCTTTTCCACAACGTAAAGGCAGATCTCCACGCCGTGACTCACCAGCATACCTCCAGATAGTTGTTTGTCAGCCCTGTCATGAGTCATGCTTTCTTCAGCTTTCTTTTTTTCTCAAAACTGAAATGCTTGACATTTTAGAAGGGGCTGGGGGAAGGCTTTGGTATTTTTTTCCCTATAAGGCAGTCTGTGGCTTTGTGTGCAAGTGTGGGGGGTGTGGGGGGCAAGGTGAGTAATGGCTGCGAGAACAGGTAAACAGGAGTGAGGTTCTCCACAGCACCTGGAGAGCCAGCGAGAGAAGGATGCTGTCATCTGGAACGCCCCTGGGCTGTATTCTAGCAGGAATGGTACCCTGGGCAGCAGCCTGCCCTCCACCCGTTCCTTTCCAGGAGCAGACTGCTCCCTGCATCCCAGACAAAGAGAACGGCTTCACTTAGTGCAGTGTAGATGACGGCATCACTCTAAGGCGGTTAGAAAAATCCTGCCCAAGTTCTAAGGAACATAGGAAATTGAGATTTTTCCGATGCAAAAGGCGAAGCTCAACTGCCACCTAGAAATTGTGCTGGACGGAACAGACAGCAGAATTCCAGGGTTCTCTTTCTGACGTTCACTGGGAATGGGATGAACTTCCATTTATTTTGCATGGTCCAGCACAAGTCTCCTCTCTGTGAAGCCCTCAATCTCGTAGATTTATTCACTTAGCACATCCCCCAAAGTGTGAGCACCTCAAGGTCAGGCAGTATTTGGTATGTATCGTGTCAGTCCAGCCCCACACCAAGATGTATACACAGTGTTCAGTGCACGCTTCTTCTTTGGAGGATAGATAACAAAAGGATTAATTAGCCAGTCCAATAACTAAATCCAGGTAACCTCTGGCAACCTTTATTTGTCCCCATGCTTAACAATACACGGTCTACTCACAGAAAAGAAATAACGGTCTAGGAGTAGCAAATGGAAGTATTTTGAACATTACATAACGCCATGTTATTACAATGCATCATTAGAAAAAAAATGATGATCAAAAGTGTCTCCACAGGTAGGAATCAGGTTCAATTCTACACCTGATCGATAAAGTAGGGAAGGAGAACATTCAAGTTAATACAAATACTTCTCCTATCAGGTTGGGGTAATGCCTGATATTGCTAAAGTATTTCCTTCTTTGGGTTAAGACATTGCAGATCCTTGTTTAAAATGTAAATGCTGGACTTTCCTAGCAGTCCAGTGGTTAAGATCCACTGCAGGGGACACAGGTTCAATCCCTGGTCAGGGAACTAAGATTCCACATGCCATGTGGCCAAAAAAAGGAGTAAATTCTCTCTTACAGCAATCACACGTTAATCCATTATTAGCCTCAAGCGCTGTAGTGATATGTATTAAATCCACTTGCAGAGAGTAAAGGACATGAGACAGGAAGTTAGATTTTACTCTTCATTATGAAAATATTCAAAGACACAAAACTAGAGGCAACAGTATAATAAGTCCTTTTGTGTTCATCAGCCAACTTGGACAACTGTCATCCTAAAACTGATCTTGGTTCATTCAGCTACTGCCCAAACTGAATTATTTAGAAAACCCAAAACCTCCTAGTTGTTCATTTATACATATTTCAGTACAGAGCTCTAAACACAACCTCCTTTCAACATAACCACAAAATCAGTATTATACCCAAGGTAATAAAAATAATAATTCCTTGTGTGTGTACGTGTGTACTCAGCTGTGTCCAACTCTTTTGCAACCCCATGGACTGTAGCCCACCAGGCTCTTCTGTCCATGGGATTATCCTGGCATGAATACTGGAGTGGGCTGCCATTCCCACCTCCGGGGGATCTTCCTGATGCAAGGACTGAACTCATGTCTCCTGTGTCTCCTTCAGGCAGATTCTTTACCACTGAGCCACCTGGTAAGCCCTAATAATTCCCTAATATCATCAAATATCTGGTGAGTAATAAGTGCTCAGAAGTTTCCCTAATAGAACAGTTCGGTAAAAGTGACACTACCTCAGAACATGGCAGGGACTGAACCTAGGGCTGGTCTTACCCATGGGGAGGAGACACGAATTTCATTAGTTTCACTGTGTTGTTTTGTTTTTTAGTTTCACAATTGCCGAGAGCAATCCACACGTGAGGAAAGACATGAATATGTAAACCAAAATATGAATTACTCTCCCTACCTGCCAATGGCATTCACCAGCTGTTATAAAAATAATAGAGTTAAGTTTCCCTAACCTGGCAGTAGTAGCACTTGATTACTTAATCCTCTTGTCAGCTTCACCTGATCATAGGTAAGTCAGAGGTACTTCTTGAGCCTCAGTTTCCTTGTACAATGGAGGTAATAGTAGGACCTACCCCAGAGGACTCTTAAGAGCATTAAAGAACATAGTGTATGTAAAGCACTTAGAAAAGCTCTTGGCACAGTAAACCTGTAATGAACATGAACCATTGTGTTGTTATTTCCCAGTCTCCTTGGAAACCAAAGCTTGGGCAAGCTGATGCTTGATGAGGAATAGCCTAATGGCCTTCTCCTGGCGGCCTTGTCTGCTTGACAAAATACTGCACCTGAAATATTTTAAGCTAGTGTTCCTCAAAGGGTGCTTTTTCAGACCACCTGCATCTAAATCACTCTGGACAAGTATTTAAAATGTGGATCACTATGCCCAGAGGTGGAGAAGGCAATGGCACCCCACTCCAGTACTCTTGCCTGGAAAATCCCATGGATGGGGGAGCCTGGTGGGCTGTAGTCCATGGGGTCGCTAAGAGTCGGACATGACTGAGCGAATTCCCTTTCACTTTTCCCTTTCATGCACTGGAGAAGGAAATGGCAACCCACTCCAGTGTTCTTGCCTGGAGCATCCCAGGGACGGGGTAGCCTGGTGGGCTTCCGTCTATGGGGTCGCACAGAGTCAGACACGACTGAAGCGACTTAGCAGCAGCATGCCCAGAGGATGAGATGGTTGGATGGCATCACCAATTCAGTGGACATGAGTTTGAGCAAACTCTGGGAGATAGTAAAGGACAGGGGCACCTGGCATGCTGCAGTCCTTGAGGTCACAGAGTTGGACATGACTTAGTGACTGAACAACAAGACCCTAGGCAATTCTTAAGAGCACTAAAGTCTGAGAGGGTCTGCTTTCAATTTTTGGCTTCCCAGGTGGCACTCGCTTGAGTCTGTGTAGAATGACTTTCCTAACCAGAGAGGAAACGGGGTGTCTGAAAGAACACGGGGGTAGCAGAAGGGACCTGAGACCAATAACTTGCCGTATCTCCCTAATGGAGCCACAGAGGAACCCAAATGGGACCTGGAGAATGGGAAAATATTTTCCATTAGTCAATTGATGTATGATGTTACTCACTTGTATTTTTATCCCAATTCCAAGAATCTAAATATAGACTTCCCACTTGGTGCTTCCAAAAGAAGACCACATGGTCTAATGATGTTTGTGACAAAGGACATCATTCATGAGAGTCTCATCCATTCATTCATCAACAAATATTTGTTAAGTGTCAATTATTTGCCAGGGACTGCGCTGGCATAAATCAGTAAAAAAAAGAAAAAAAAGCAGTAACATCTCTTGCCTTCTTGAGCACATAGAGGGCTCCAAAGTAACCAAGGACAAAGAAGGGACAAGGAGTAACTTGAAGCTCACAGGAGCCTGGAGCTAGGAAAGGACCTTAATGGACTCAGTTCCTTCACTAAACTGGTGAGAAGACAAAGACTTGAAAAGATGGAAGAGCCCCGTGTCACCAAGTGAGGGGGGAGCTCCAAAGGCATTTGTTTCTTAGTTCGTAGAACTCTTTCTACCCTGTCTGTTTCACGCCTTCCTGCACCAAGAAAAGCAAAGGAGCAAAGCAAATATTGAGTTGCCTTTTCCCCATGTCATTAGAGTGAGTCATTTGAATTGAAGGCGACAAAATGCTTCCCACTTAATGCAACACTTTTAAA
Source organism: Capricornis sumatraensis (assembly GCF_032405125.1). Taxonomy (NCBI): domain Eukaryota; kingdom Metazoa; phylum Chordata; class Mammalia; order Artiodactyla; family Bovidae; genus Capricornis; species Capricornis sumatraensis. The sequence goes on from NC_091069.1 coordinate 108,069,827, forward strand.
TGTTCATTTTTCATTCAATTTTAAAACAGCTTACAACACAGCATGCAGAGGGGGATCTCGTTCTTGTAAACAGTTTATCTGTGGTGCATGTGTGTGCAGAGAAAAACGGCTGTACAAATCAATAGATACTCCTCAGGGGCTAGAATTAGGAACGCTTTTATATTTTCTCCTTTATATTCCTAGAACTTTCTCAGCATTTTCTAAATCTTCCACAATGAACACAAATTACTTCTGTAACGAATAAAAATGTTATTTCAACAATAATGTTTGGTTCTGTTTAACGAATAAAAATGTTATTTCAACAATAATGTTTGGTTCTGTTTTTAAGTCACAAGGTTTGCCTTTTGGGGACTAAGCCGATTCTCATGAAAGTTTTCCAGAACCTTTTTGTCCAGAAAACAACTAAAAATTAAACTCAGTGTTGGTATCCCAACAGAAGAGACCAGGCACATATTGGTCACCTATTGACAGAACTCCTCTGGGCTATTCCTTGGATGTGTCTGGGCAAAGATTCAGTGTATGTAGTCTTGAAGGCAATCAACTCTTCCACAAGTATTTCCTGAGCCCTCCCAAGTTCAAAGAACTGCACTGTGCCTTGTGCATAAAATGCATAATACGTGATTTCCGTCTTCAAGAAACTCAGGGTTTAGCTGAGGAATGAAGGTGTAACTGTGTACAAACTTTAGTAACAAAACATGAACAACAAAGCGATATTGGAAAGTACACTGTGTGTGTGTGTTGTTTTCTAACACACTTCTTTGTGTTTTTTTTTTAATTTATCTATTTTTGGCCATGCTGGGTCTCTGTTGCTGCGTGGTCTTTTCTACAGCTGTGTTTTTTCTCTAGAGCAGGGGCTGCTCCCTAAGTTTCAGAGCAAGGACTTCTCATTGTGGTGGCTTCTCTTGTTGTGGAGCCAGACTCTAGGGCAGACGCTCAACAGCTGAGCCGCGTGGGCTCAGTCACTCTGCAGCATGTGGGATCTCCCCGGATCAGGGATCGAACCCACGTCTCCCGCATTGGCAGGAGGATTCTTTCCCACTGAGCCACCAGGGACTACCCTGTGTGTTGAACCAAGAGGGCAGTTTCTTTCAGAAGCCAGGTGTCAGAGAGAAGAAGGACAATGGGAGGCCGTGGTGGATTTTTAGCAGGGAAGCGGCATAAGATTTGTGTTTCGGGAATACAAAGGTCTGTGCAAGGCACAACCATTTTTGAACGGGGAGACTCAGGAGAGGGAAGAAAACCAAAGCAAAAGCGGTCAACTGAAAAGAAGGCTGGGTTTGGGGTTTCAGCCTCTAACAAGGCAACCTTGAACGTGTCACGTTACTAGCTTCCTCACCTGCCAAGCGAGACACGGGACTAAACTCTCCAAGGTCCTTTGCAGCTGTCAACATTCTTTATTTCCACCACCCAGGCAAGAATGATAAAGGCCCGAATGAGGGTGTTTCCGTGGTGAGGGCATGAACAGTTTTACTCCAGCAAATCCCTCACAAAGGGAGTGGCTAGTTCATCTTCAGCACAGACACCAGAGGACAAAAAAAAAAAAAAAAAGAGATCAGATTTTTTTACCCCCTTACCCTTGTTTTTAACCCCTTGGGAGGTTTGGCAACAAATTTTCTCTTTCTTCTTTTTTTAAAAAAAACCGAGATATAATTTATATACCATGAAATTCACCATTTATTTTAAAGGATACAATGTAGTGGGCTTTAGTATATTCACAAAGTTGTGTGCAACTATTACCACTATCTAATTTCCAGGACATTTTTATCACCTGCAAAGAAGAAATCCAGAGACTTCCCTGGTGGTCCAGTGGTTAAGAATCCGCCTTGCCATGCAGGGGGCGTGGGTTCGATCCCTGATCAGGGAACTAAGAGCCCACATGCGGCGGGGCTGCTAAGCCCACGACTACTGAACCAGCATGCTCTGGAGCCTGAGAGTCACAACAGGAAAGCCAGTTGCACGCTGCAATGAAAGATCCCGCATGACACAGCCAAACTCCAAGGGCAGCAACTAAGACTCAACACAGCCAAAGAAAGAAAGAAGCCCTTCCCTGGAGGTCCAGTGGCTACGACTCTGCACTCCCATTGCAGGGGGGTGGGTTCGATCCCTTGTTGGGGAACTGAGATCTGCACAGCACGTCTAAAAGGAAAGAAAGAAATCCCACATTCATCGGCAGCCACTCCCCATTTCCTCTCCCCCAGACCCTAAGAACCACCAATCTGCCCTCTGTCTCTGCAAATTTGCCTCTTCGTGGACATTTCACACAAATGGAATCATACCATCTGTGGCCTTATGTGTCTGGCTTCTTTCATTCAGCACGCTGTTCTCAAGGACTACCTGTGTGGTCGTACATGTCAGTACGTCATTACCTTTTTAAAGCTGAATACTATTTTGTTGTCCGGAGATGCTACATTTTATCTATCTGTTCATTCACCAGCAGACATCTGGGTTTCCACTTTTCAGCAGTGCACTGAATCATATATACCCTTGTTTATCAGAGGTAAAGTGGTCACATAGCTTCCACTGTTTGAATTTTAAAAGAAGTGGAAATTTTGGGTGGAGGGAGCAGAGTCAATTCTGGATGGAGGCAAAACCCACTTAATCTGCGGTAACCGTTGCAGACACCTCTCTGACAAGCTTTTCCATAGATACTGCAGGGGTAAACAACATATTTGTCTCTCCAAAGAGGGTGTGACTTCAAGCGAAAATTTTTGAGCAGCAAAGCCCATTCCATGGATTTAAAAATGCCACAGGATTAGGGGATAATCTTTAGCTTTCATGCTCTGCCAATGAGAAGGCATTGAGTTTGGACCTCTCCAGGCATGACAGAAGCCGAGTCTCAGCCTAGGTGTGACCTGCCCTTTGCTCTGTGAATAGCCAATCCAGACCCTTGCCTATCAGAGTTTCAACATAACTTTCCCTTTCCCAGAGTCCAAGCTTCCTCACTGTATCTTTATGAACCGGAAAAACATGAACTGTCATTGAACCGTCAATGTTCATGTCACATCATAAGACCCAAGATATGTTTGTCTTTTCCTAGATCAAACTGAAATTTTAAAAGTCCAACAAAAAAAAGACACAGCGGTGTATAACGGACTTTTGGACTCAGAGGGAGAGGGAGAGGGTGGGATGATTTGGGAGAATGGCATTCTATCATGTATACTATCATGTAAGAATTGAATCGCCAGTCTATGTCTGACGCAGGATACAGCATGCTTGGGGTTGGTGCATGGGGATGACCCACTGAGATGTTATGGGGAGAGAGGTGGGAGGGGGGTTCATGTTTGGGAACACATGTAAGAATTAAAGATTTTAAAATTTAAAAAATAAATAAATAAATAAATAAAATAAAAAATAAAAGTCCAACAAAACATCTATCAGGTTGGCATGAGACCTCTGAGTTCAGGCCTTCATGAATGGGGTGGGGAGGGGGTTGGGGGGTGGGGGAGCAGCTGCACGTTTTCTTCCTCTGGTCATTTAATATAATTCTTAAATTATCACATGGACCCCCTCCCCTCCCAAAAAATGGAGAGTCTTAAGGTTAACAGCTTTATCCTCAAGGGAAAAAAAACAAAACAAAACATTTACTGAGCACCTACTTTGTGCCAGGAAGAGTGGTAAGTTCCACAGTCTCTTGTAATCCAGTTGAAAAGAGAAAACCATTAAAAAATGACCATACTTTGCCAGAGGCTGATGGGGACAGAGAATGGGGAGGTATTGCTGATGGGGATGGAGTTTCTTTTCTGACTGAGTGAAGATGTTCCTAGATCAGATACAGCAGTGATAGACGCGCAGAGGCAAAGCAGCCGCCCACACTGCAAGAGACTCAGGAGACGCAGGTTCCATCTCTGCGTCTTCCTGAACCCCCTGGAGAAGGAAATGGCAACCCACCCCAGTATTCTTGCCTAGGAAATCCCATGGACAGAGGAGCCTGGTGGGCTACAATCCACGGGGGCGCGAAAAGTCGGACACAACCGAACACGCGTCTGATCTGCAAATATACTAAAAGTCACTCGGGTGTACATTTTAAAAGGGTACATGAATTTTATGGTATGTAAACTATATCTCAATAAAATTTAAAACGGAGATAATAATAATGCCGCACCATTGCGTTACAAACAAGACTGAAAAAACCACGCCTAGGGGTAGAATAGAACATAGGTTTTTTTCTAAATGTGAGTTTCGCTACCAAGCAAAAACTGTAGTAAATTTCCCTGCATCCTTGTCAACTGCCCAAATTTCCCAAAGCCCTCCTCTAGCTGTTCCCAGTCCCCAGCTCCCAGACACTCCCTGTCCACAGACTTTGGTAGAAGTTCTCTTAACTGCATTGCACCCGAGAATGTCTCGAGAGAACACGGCCTGACTTACAAAGTGATTTGGAAATATGCTGCTGGCTGTGCTTTACGCGTTGTATCAAGTGTTTCTAACTTTGTCCTGGCTGGGACCATGAAGGGCACAGTTTTCAAAGGCTGAAGTTAATAATTTCACACCAGAAAATGATCAGCAGGCTGCCTGAGTCGCGATATTCCTGAGCCCCAGAGGCAGCCTCACCTCTAGAGATGACACAGTGGCCACTGGTCGGCTTTGAGGCTGGTTGATGTAGTAGCTAGAGTTGAGCCCGGGGTTTCTTGGAGACAAGCCGACTGACTGGCCACGTAATCACAGGTATGTTAATTAGGCTCTCTAAAACCTCAGTTTCCTCATCTGTAAAAGGGGACAGATGACCTATGGGTTTTTGAAAAGACTCAATAAAATGCCCCAGTTGGCGCTAGTGGTAAAGAACTCGCTTGCCAATGCAGGAGACAGATGAGACACTGGTTCGATCCCTGGGTTGGGAAGATCCCCTGGAGAAGGGATAGGCTACCCACTCCGGTATTCTTGGGCTTCCCTTGTGGCTCAGCTGGTAAAGAATCCACCCGGGAGACCTGGGTTTGATTCCTGGGTTGGGAAGATCCCCTGAAGAAGGGAAAAGCTACCTACTCCAGGATACTCCAGTATTCTGGCCTGGAGAATCCCATGGACTATATAGTCCATGGGGCTGCAAAGAGTCAGACACGACTGAACAACTTTCACTCACTTCACTTAGACTTGAAGCTATTTAAGCTCAAGGGCCCACTCCTCCCAGGTTCTCAAAGGGTGGTACCAGAGAGTCTGTCAGAACCACACAGAGCATTTGTTTAACAAAGGCCGTTCCCAGGCTCTCCCTTCACCGGCACCTCCGGTGGGGTGGGAGGGAACCGGCCTGACAACAGCTCCTCGCAGCCTGTTCTGCATGCTGGATTTGAGAATGCTGAACTTCTGTTGTCCAAGTGCCTACAACCGTCAATGTTTAGCACACAGAAGGTGCTTAAGACATTCTTTCTTAATAAATAGAAAGTGAAAGTGTTAGTTGCTCAGTTGTGTCTGACTCTTTGTGACCCCCATGGACTGTAGCCCACTAGGCTCCTCTGTCCACAAATTCTCCAGGCAAGAATACTGGAGCCAGTTGCCGTTCCCTTCTCCAGGGGATCTTCCCCACCCAGGGATCAAACCCAGGTCTCTAGCACTGCAGGCAGATTCTTTACCATCTGAGCCACCAGGGACACAACAACATTAAATAATATTAACAGAAAAACTTTAAACACTAAGTAGAAATCATGAATGAGTGAATGAATGAGACAGTCACGTGTATCTAGTTTCTTCGCCTCTTCTCACTACATCGGCCCTAATGGGGAACCAACCAACGTTTACTGAAGGAATTTTCCCCCAGTTCAAAAGCAATATACGATTGATGCTTAAAACTTAGAAAATAAGAAAAGCACCAAAGAAAAGATGAACAGTGATGACCATCTTAGGTATATTTGTGTGAGGCCTTCTGGCTTTTTTAAAAATAATTTTATGTAGTTAGTTATCTTTGGCTAGACTGGGTCTTCATTGGCTTGTGCAGGCTTTCTCCAGTTGCGATGCTCAGGCTTCTCGTTATGGTGGCTTCTCACCTTGGAGACCACAGGCTCTAGGCAGCTGTGGCCTGAGCATAGTTGCCACACTGCATGTGGGGTCTTCCTGAACCATGGATCGCACTGGTGTCCCTTGCACTGCAAGGCAGGCTCTTAACCACTCGACCACCAGGGAAGTCCCTTTCTGGCTTTTTGTATGATGCATATCAGTGTGTGTTTACCAAAAATATCATCATGTTGTACACTGAATATTCTTTTCAGCCTGCTTTTTTTAACTTAGCAATGCATTATGAATATGTTCTCAGCTCAGGGATTCTTCCTCACCGTAATTTTAAACGGCAGCAAGGTATTCTTTCAAACTGTGGTGCTAGAGAAGATGCTTGAGAGTCCCTTGAACTGCAAGGGGATCAAACCAGTCAGTACTAAAGGAGGTCAACCCTGAATATTCATTGGAAGGACTGATGCTGAAGCTGAAGCTCCAGTACTTTGGCCACCTGATAAGAAGAGTTGACTCATTGGAAAAGGCCCTGATGCTGGGAAAGATTGAAGACAAGAGGAGAAGGGGACGACAGAGGATGAGATGGTTGGATGGCATCACCGACTTGATGGACACGAGTTTGAGCAAACTCCGGAAGATAGTGAAGGACAGGGGAGTCTGGCATGCTGCAGTCCCTGGAGTGCAAAGAGTTGGACATGATTTAGCAACTGAACAATAAAATAATTTTAAATGGCAGCAAGGTATTCTATCTAGGCATACTACAGTTTATGTAATCCCTATGTAGTCATCGAACATTCCAGCTCAATAATTAATTTAAAATAAAATGTACATAAATACTCCAATCCACGTCTTCAGTGGACATCTGTACTTTTCTAAATTTCACAGCTGATTTCAATCAGCAGCCAAGACTGATGGCTACCGCCATGAAAGGCTATTTCTAAGATGTTCTCTCAGGAAACCTCTGGAGTTGGAACACAAATAAGGAAAATTTCCATGCCTCAAGAATGTCAGCAAACCTGGCTTACAAGACTCTGTTAATTCCAGGAGGCATAGCTCTGTCACAGATCATGAGAAGAAAGAACCTTTGTCTTCTTGTCATCATCAAAAGTGGACCAGTTTGACCCAGTGCCACCAAGAGGGTATCAGATTTATTTCTGGTAAACAACCACTTTGAGAACTATACAGTGATACTCTGCCAACTGGAATGATTTATTTTTATCATTTCTTTCCCTTTCGTTGCTTCGATTAGTTGCCAAGATGTGAAAGGAGGAGCGTGCTGCCTCTTAGGAGCTCAGATATAGAAGGGATTCCTACAGATGTAAAGATCTAAAGATTAAAGAAAGCCCAGAGTTTATAAAAAATCATGTTGCAATTTACTTAATTTGATTTTTAGCCCAATACCCATACCAATGTCTTCTCCAATATGTATAACAAAAGTGAAAGTGAAGTCGCTCAGTAGTGTCCAACTCTTTGCGACCCCATGGACTGTAGCCTACCATGCTCCCCCGTCCCTGGGATTTTTCCAGGCAAGAGTACTGGAGTGGGGTGCCATTGCCTTCTCCAGGGGATCTTCCCGACCCTGGGATCAAACCCCAGTCTCCCGCATTGCAGGCAGATAAATGCTTTATCTTCTGAGCCCCTGGGGAAGCCCCATGTATAACAAAGGGAAGGTCATTATTTAAAACGTTGAAACCTGGGAGTTCCTGGGTGGTCTAGTGGTTAGGATTCAGCGCTTTCATTGCTGTGGCCTGAGTTCAGTTCCTGGAAGCAGATCCAGCAAGCCGCACAGCATGGCCAAAACTCTTTTAGAAATAAAAAGTGAAAAACTGATTCAAAGGGAACTGGCAAGCTCCTTGAAGGCAGAGTCTGTCTTGGTTGCTTCATTCCCTGCAGCGTCTATTCATATCTTGATCTCTAACAGGCAGCTAATGTTTGTTAAATGAGTTAATGCCCGAAAGAATGAATGAGGGCATGGTCCTCTTCAAGCCATACAGTATAAATGATCGGAACTATTCAGTGTTCCTGCAGATTGGCCTTAATCTCCAAAGACCACCCAGCAATAACTCCCCCATGGCTGATAACTCAAAAAATGTAGTGTTTTTATTTGCCTCACAATTCAAAGGACAGAATCAAAACCCCACACAAATATGTCACCAGTCTCCCCCCAGGAGGTACTGTCAATTGATATAATAATAATAATGCAAGATGCTGCAAATAAGAGTTTATTTGCAGCCTTATGAACTGCAATTCAGGGGGCTACCCCAGCAGCTTAGTAGTAAAGAATCTACCTGTCAACACAGGAGACATGGGTTCGAGCCCTGATCCAGGAAGATCCCACGTGTCTCAGAGCAACTAACCCCATGCACCATAACTACTGGAGTCTGTGCTCTAGCGCCTGGGAGCCACCACTACTGAGCCCACGTGCTACAGTTCCTAAAGCCTGCTCACCCCAGAGCCCGCGCTGCCCGATAAGAGAAACCACTGCAAGAAGAAGCCCGTGCACCACAGCTGGAGACTGGCCCCCCACCCTCTGCAAGTAGAGAAAGCCCAGGCAGCAACAAGGAGGGCCCAGTACAGCCAAAAACAAAGAAAGAAATGCTTTTCTTTAAAAAATTGCTGCAATTCAGGAGTCAGGGATTCAGGCTACTAAGAAAGTGTTCTGGGGAACAGAAAAAAGTTGCCTGGAGAGAATTACGATTGACTCTGATACAAATCAGGAAACATCTGTCCTTAAGGAATCACAGTCTGTTCTAGGTGGCTCAGATGGTAAAGAACCTGCCTGCAGTACAGGAGACCTGGGTTCGATCCCTGGGTGGGGAAGATCCCCTGGAGAAGGGCATGGAAACCCACTCCAGTTCTTGCCTGGAGAATCCCCATGTAGCCTCCATGGGGTCGCAGAGAGTCAGACACGACTGAGCGACTAAGCTCAGCACAGGGGTCTGTAAGTAGACAGGCTGCCAGGAGCTTCAGGTAGATGTTCTGGATGACTCGATTAAGTCAAAGGTCAGATTCCATCCAGGGTGAGATGTCCACAGGCCACCCTCTTTGGTGGCCTCCCGTTCCATTTCAAAGATCTCTCTTAGCGATACCAACTCCATTTTGATCTTCCTTTCCCAGTACCCAATTAGCCAAATGAAAAGTCTCGGTATTCCTTATCACTTTTGGGGCACAAGGGCCATCTGCAAGGTCACAGTAATTCATTTGCCACAGAGACAGTGGCAGGTGGGGAAAAAGCCTCCTTTAGTCTCAAGTTGCATCGTCCATGCCGTTCCCAGGCACTCAGCTCCATGAGGCTGGCTGCAACCTCTGGGCTGACGACTGTTCTCCATTTTCCTTCAATTAAGTGCATTGTCCCAAGCAGAGCTGCAGCCCAACTTACCAGGAGCCTCAAGGCAAGCGTTCCGCCCTGTGTGCTTCTTTATTGATAAAAACAACAGAGTGGTTCTTCTGCCACTAGGGCTCCCACTTTCTTGGGAGGTGCATCCCACTGTGGGATCTGGGATAATCCCATCTCTCCTACTGGGCATTCTGGAATCTGACTACATCACATACTGACCCGTGTTCTGGGAGGGCTTCTCCTGTCTGTATACATTTCATTCCCTGATTTTATTTTCCCTCTTCCTATGTTTGTTTTTCCTTTTACGATCATTGTGTTAATTGCTCAGTCGTGTCCAACTCTTTGCGACCCCATGGACTGCAGCCCGCCAGGTTCCTCTGTCCGTGGAATTCTCCAAGCAAGAATACTGGAGTGGGTTGCCATTTCCTTCTCCAGGGGATCTTCCTGACCCAGGAATCAAACCTGGGTCTCCTGCATTGCAGGCAGATTCTTTACCATCTGAGCTACAAGTAATTGTGGAAAAAATATATATATACACACATATATAATCTTTTTCTTTATCATATAATTTCTTTTTCACACCAAACTCCTACAAAGCCTTCACTGTTCTCACATTTTTACTTGCACCAAATATACATACTGCTTTTTTCCTAAAAGGAAGCAGTACTCATTTCTTTCTTGTTTACCAGTGTATCCTGAGAGTTGACTTTTAAAACCATAAATCTGGCTTCTCTGTGACCTTCCAGATGAGGAGACAGGTTGAGACACACCAGCTGTGGCCCCTCCCTCTGCAGGCCAGCTCCTTTGAAAAGGGCCTGGTTTTGACAAGAACCATTTCCCAGCTTTCAGAAGCCATGATGAAGCTCTGCTCTGCTACTCTGGGCCAACACTCAAGAAGGAGATGAAAATAAGAATTAAAATTCCATAACGAAGAATGACCCAGCTTGGGACTTCCTGGAGGTCGTGTGTTGAGAATCTGCCTTCCAACGCAGGGGCTGCAGGTTCAATCCCTGGTCAGGGAACTAAGATTCCACATCCTTTGGGGACAACCCAAGCCTGAATACCACACTGGAGAAGCCACAGCGAAGACTCAGTACAGCAACAAAAACACAAACAAACAAACAGAAAAGAATGACTCGGGTTTGTGCTCCTCCTGCCTCTGTAGAAAGACTACATAGAGAAACGATCTAGAGAAAGAGAGGAACCGCTCAGGTTCATGGCGCACTGCCTTGATGCTAACTTGGTCAAACCCGCCTCAGGCATTCAGTCACATGACCTGTATGATTCCTGCCCCCATTCTCCAGGTGAGGAAACTGAGGCACTGAGCTGGTGAGTGGCCAGGCAGTGGAGCTGCAGAGCCCGGCACTACCGTCGCAGCCCCAGCAGATAATGACCAAACCACAGGGATCCAAGGGGCCCCAGGGATACCTCCACGCTCACCTCTATCCCCCACCCCCAGCTCCCCGTCCTCACTCACCACCACCCAAGTCCCCAGAGCCCCCCCCCCCCAACAGGATCACCAAACAGAAGCAAGCAGGGAGCTGCAGATCACTTCCTTACATCCGAAAGGCCCCCAACATACATTGTTTACTGTGGTCACTGGTCTCAATTTACAGGCGGCATTTTTATCTAATCAACAAAGAGAAGACTGCTTTGCATTGATCATTTGCTCATTCCTGTCATCATTACCATCTCCCAGAACAGGGCACCCACTGAATGGTATAACCTGTCTCTGAACCGACCCAGACCCAGAAAGAAAAAGGGACTTTGATAAGAAGAGACTTAGGTGGGGCCGTCTTTGGTGGTCCTGTGGTTGGCACTCCACACTTCCCAGTGCAGGGGAAATGAGTTTGAGCCCTGGTCGGGGAACTAAGATCTCACATCCCACCCAGCACGGCCCAAAATATTAATTAAATAAATAATCTATTTATTCACTAAAAAAAAAAAAAAAAAAAAAAAAAAACAAAGACAAAGATCCACTCTAGCCCAGAGGCGAAGTTCTCCTGGGTCTGTGATGGCAAATGCCAAACCTGCCTGGGGAACCATCAGGGCTGAGAAGGAACCAGGGCCAGCTGCAGAGAGCACTGAGGGGTGGGGGGTTCCCAGAGGATCCTGAGACTGGCTCCCCCGCCAGGCTCTGTGACAAGAACAAGAAACTGTACCTGTCTAAGCCCCGAAACACAAGGAGCCCGGATTAACGCATCACTCAGAAGTCAGTTCATGAGTCAATCTCATAATATTCTGATTCATGCTTGCTTGTGTGAGCGGTGACACGGAGGTTTGAATGGCGAACGCTCTAGAAAAAAAAGTGATGCCAAGGCCAGAGACGGAATTGACAACATGAGGAGATGGCGCCCCCCAGTGTCAAGATGATGCCTCGGAAACCTAGATCAGGCCGAGCAACACCCGTGACCTTGAGGTGATGCTTCAGGACAGGCGCAACCACCCCCCCGGCCCGGAGAGGCCCCGGGAAGATGTCTGTGGCCAGGGAGGGGGACCGCTTCCCGCAGTACCTGGTTCTCCTCAGTCACCGTCCGGATCCCCGTTGTGTGCTGCGGACCTAAAGCAACCTTCTCCAAAGACTCGAAAATACCACCAGGCCATATTTATGATTGTTGGTTTGTTTTTATGGTTTTGCCATACAGTCACATGAGTCAGCCGTGGGTGTACATGTGTTCCCCATCCTGACCCTCCCTCCCACCTCATTTCCTCTGTAATAGATGCATCGAATCCCAAGGATAAAAAGTTTACAATCATATGGCCGCAGCGCCTGGGGTCTCATTGTCCACTTTCTGCAACACTTTTCTTGCCCAAAGCCAAGTCAATTCCAGCCCAGGAGCCTCTGCCAATTGACAGGACTCCTCTCAGACCCCCTTTAACGCCATAGACATGCGTAGAGAGCTGCCAGAGGCACGTTCCCGTTCTCAAGGTTTAAGTGGAAAAACAAGCTACATATGGAGTTCTAAATCGGCGCTGCCAACCTGGGCCCTCGAGACAGCAAGTGGCTCTGGTCTGCTGTAAAGGATCCATGTACAGTTCTCAAAATAAACTCGGAGGGGAAAAGAACTAAAAGAAAGAGAAAACTGATGCGAAGTTCAGTCCAAGATAAACATCCGAACGATGCAGACATTTCCTAGGTTCTTTCAGTGTAACAAATGCATGGGCACAATCTTAACACCCTTTGCTCCGAAGATACCATCCTTAGATACATTGTGCAAAACTGAAGAACATGCTCCCTGGGCTGGGGGAGGCTAGTTGAAGTTAACCTGGGGAAGAAAACGTAGAAATCCTTTGGTCTAACTTTGGAGCCGGGTCCTTCCTGGAACTCATCAACTTGAACTGCACCCTACAGGTCAGAAGCCGAGCACTGTCAGAAGCTAGAGTGGACGGGTCTCTCCTTCATGGGGCAAATCATTAAGGGACAGGATCGTGGCATCCCCCCTCTTTTTTCCTTCGGATTATGATAGCAACACATGCTCATTATAGAAAAACCAGAGAATGTAGTCTGGAATTTTTCCCTCGGTGTCATAAATGTTTCTATGCCACTAAACACTTTTTAAAAATCTCATGGTAATGGTTTTACAGTGTTCCATTTTAAAAACCATTCTCTTATGCTCAGACATTTGTTTCCAATTTTTTGTCATTTTAAACTGAGTGCAGTGAATGTGTTGCCTGTTAACCTTCATCCAGATTTCTGAGTTCTAGAAGGTTCTTTCTTGAGTCAAGGGGAAAAAAATCACTTCATTTTTTTTTTTACACATGTGCAGTTGAGGGTCTTGGGACACCATGCTGTTGTCTTTCATGCCAGCATACAGTGCCTTTGCAGAGAAAATAAAATGGTGAGAAATGTTTGTTTTGAATTGAAAGTCAGCATGAAACAAAAAAAGCTGAGATTTGATGTCTAGGTTTCACTACCCCCTAGAGCCCCAGACTGTGACCTTGGGCAAGTCCCTTTAACTCCATCAGCCTCAGCTGTTAAAATAATGATCTTAAATTTAAGTTTGTACAGGAGAAAAGAGCCTAAAAGTAAAGTGCTAAGTCGTTTCCCTTCTTCTACGGGACAAAATTCTTTTGTTCTTTCAAATTCTCTACTCTTGCACAGAAGAAGGTTCGACAGTGCCACAGTTGGGAAATTGCTGTCAGATGGTACCTGGTGGGGGCTTCCCGGGTGGCGCCAGTGGTAAAGAACCTGCCTGCCATTGCAGGAGATAGAAGAGACTCGAGTTTGATCCCTGGGTTAGGAAGATGCCCTAGAGGAGGGCATGGCAATCCACTCCAGTATTCTTGCCCGGAGAATCCCACGGAGAGAGGAGCCCGGAGGGCTACAGTCCATAGGGTCACAAAGCATCAGACACGACTGAAGTGACTTAGCACCCATGGTACCTGGTGAGAATTTGCTTCTGAGGCCCTAGTCGGTCACTGCTGGGCTTTGCCTGCTGTGAGAATTCAGCAGACAGCCAGGAATCTAAGAGCAGTGTAGGGCAGTCTGGCTGCAGAGGCATCATGTTCAGAGTTCTTTCTGTGTTTCTCCACTTGTCCACATCACCAAGAAGGAAGCAGCATACACTGGCATCAAAATCCCATGCCGAGGTTGGGACTTCCCTGGCAGTCCAGTGGTTGGGACTTCGAGCTTCCAATGCAGGGAGCGTGGGTTCAATCCCTGGTTGGGGAACTAAGATCCCACATGCTTCACATGGCAAAAAAAAAAAAAAAAAAAATCCGATGCCCAGAAGTACATCCTGAGAGCCAGAGCTGCCATTTCCTAGACGAGCTGCCTAAACAGGATCCAGAGAGTTTCAGCACATATAAAGTAGGGGAGGGGTACCAGACTCCCTTCATCTTAGAGTTATCCTGAACCTCAAAATAAAAATGAAACTATACACGTGCAGCCACTTGATAAACCCTTACGTTCAAATGACTACAAACTACTATTTTAGCAACATGCAAAGGGCTGAAGTGAGACGGGGTAAATGCAAAGGAGACAGAGGGAACCTCCCTGTTGCTATGCAACCTTATAGCTTGCTTATAATTAATTACGAATGCCATAACTTAGAGTTTTCCAAATATAGTTAGTCCCAGAACTTTTGACTTGAAGTACATCTAATAAGATCCACATGTTAGAAAACACGGGCTTGGGGCTTGGTTCCAGGTACAACATAAGACCTGCGAAGGCAAGCACCTTGTCCTGTACCCTGTTGTACCTCCAGGCATAGAAGAGCTGCCTGCACTTAATGCTGTTGCTGTTATTGAGTCCCTCAGTCATATTCGACTCTTTGTGACCACATGGACTGTAGCCCACCGGGCTCCACTGTCCATGGGATTCTTCAGCAAGAATCCTGGAGTGGATTGCCATTTCCTTCTGAAGGGGATTTTCCTGACCTGGGAATCGAACTCGTGTCTCCTGCATGGGCAGGCAGATTCTTTACCACTGAGTCATAGGTGCTCAATAAAACGTTCTGCATAATGAATACACCTTCCCTTAGACTTATTTGAAAACAGCCTCCCAGAAGAATTTGCAGAGGGAAGTAAAACAAGGGTTTTTATGCACTGCTAGTGAAAGTGTAAAGTGATTAAAAGTTTTGAAAAGAGCATGCCCTCACTCATCAAAGACTTTTAAAATTACTTACTTCCTTATTCGGATGCATCAGGTCTTAGTTGCAGCATGCAGGATCTTTGGCCTGAGGGACTAGTTGAGGCATTCGAACTCTTAGCTGCTGCACATGGGATCTAATACCTTGATCAAATCCAGGACCTTTGCATCAAGAGTGCAGGGTGCTAGCCATTGGACCCCGAGGAAATTCCCTCATCAAAGACTTTTAAAGTATTCATACCCTCTCACCAAGTTGTGCCATCTCTGGAAATCTACTTGGAAGTTATCCTAAGTATGAAGAAAAAAAAAGTTTGTGTCTAAAGATGCTCAGGAGATGAAGTACTGTTTTAAAAGGGGGGAGGGGGCGAAGGCAGCCATCTGAATTATGTTCAAAAGTTATTGAATCACAGAATATCCACTTGATGGGTGACTCTGCACATTAAAATTATGTTTATGAAAATCTTATAACTAAGAAATACGATTATATCATGCTGGAAGCATGTATTTATGAATCATATATAACTTAGTACACTTTTTTCTTGTATTAAGGAAAAAGGCAAGATACTAAATTATACAGATTGTGAGTCTGTATATGTGATAAAAACAAAAGCAAAAGAAAGAGCATTATTGAGTCGGTCAGAAAATTGTTCTATATCTTGTTCATTTTTCCTAACAGCCTGTAAGGTAGATTAGTAATACTCACAGATAACAACACTGAAACACAGAGAAATTATATAATTGAGTCAAGATCAGTGAAAGGACTGGGATTCTAGCCTGGGCAGTTCAGGCTACTCTCTGAAAAAATAATGGGAGACAACACACTAAAATACTGACAATGGCTGCCCCCAGGCGGTCCAAAAGAGGGCAGTCACATGCCTCCTACTTTTCTGCATTTTAACAAGTTTTTTCTAATGATGAGAAAACTGCACTCATCGTTAAAATTAAGGACTTTTAATGTAAATTAATGACTTAATAATTATATAATTACAATAACTATAATAGCTATATAATTCATATATAATAATATATAACACAATGTATATTATATAATAGATATATAATTATAATAATTATAATAAAACTGAGCAGAAAAACACCTTAATTGACCATAGGGCCCCATTACTGCAACCCGGAAACGCCAACCATGCTCCGACTGCAAACTCTCTTCCTTACAGAAAAGAAAAATGACCAGTCCAAGTTGGAGAGACCTGGGTTCCATCCCTGGGTCGGGAAGATCCCCTGGAGAAGGAAATGGCAACCCACTCCAGTACTCTTGCCTGGAGAATCCCATGGACAGAGGAGCCTGGTGGGCTACAGTCCATGGGGTCGCAGAGTTGGACACGACTGAGCGACTTCACTTCACTTCACTTCAAGTTCGATGCATGAAACAGGGCACTCAAAGCCAGTGTGCTGGGACAGTCCAGAGGGATGGGATGGGGAGGGAGGCGGGAGGGGGTGTTCGGGATGGGGGACACGCGTACACCTACGGCTGACTCATGTCAATGTAGGGCAAAACCACCACAGTATTTTAAAGTAATTACCCTCCAAATAAAATAAATAAATAAATTTTAAAAATAGTGTTCTATTTATGGGGGAAATGGGTTGAAAATAGGTTGTTTTTATGAATGCAGAGAAACTAGCCAAAGCTAGTGTTGGGTTCTCAGTTTCAATGTCACACTTCACTCAAACACCAGTTCTACTTTTAGGTCTGCTGCTGCTGCTGAGTCTCTTCAGTCGTGTCCGACTCTGTGCAACCCCAGAGATGGCAGCCCACCAGGCTCCCCGGTCCCTGGGATTCTCCAGGCAAGAACACTGGAGTGGGTTGCCATTTCCTTCTCCAATGCATGAAAGTGAAAAGTGAAAGTGAAGTCGTTCAGTCGTGTCTGACTCCTAGCGACCCCACGGACTGCAGCCTCAGCTAATTACTCTGCCCTACCCAGAAGGAAGTCTTTAATCACCAGAACCTCACGCGTCCGCACAAACCAAGGGGGTCAATGTTGTACTCAGGAAGATGGGGTGGGCTGGGGATCGCTGTCAGCTGGAGCAGTCACGGCCCAAGTATTAGGCGCGTAGGGTCCGCTGCCTGAGCCGCAAAGCTGCGTATACAGCATATAGAGAGCGCAAGGACCTGCACTTGATACACACTGTGGCCTGGTAGGAAGAAAGAGTAAACATGCTAATTATGCTAGTGATGAATGTGAAACAGAACAAATGCCACCCTACTTAACCAAATGGAAAGTTAAAACTAGGGGCAATAACTCTATTCTACATTAAGGGCCACGAGGTAACTCAACAATCTCCTTTCCAGGTGCTATCCGAGCCCTCTAGCCCCCACCCCCACCAGCTCTGAGGACCACTCGCTTCTGAGGACTACAACTCCCAGCCTGAGGGAGATCCCCGCGCATGCGGCCTGACGACCTACGCCTACATTTCCCAGCAGGCCGAGCGGCTACGCTGACGCACGCGTGCGCTCTCGGTCTCTCTCGCCGACTCGGGTTTGACCTACAGCCGCCAGGAGAAGATGGCCGCGCTAACAGTGTCCGGGCTGTCCCAGCAGGTGAGAGGACGGAGGTCCTGAAAGCCAGCGGGAAGAGCCCTCCTGGAGTGACCAGCACTGGACCCCCTAGTCCCACAGTTCCAGGCCACACCTGGGGAGCGTAGCGGCCATTCAAGGTCGTGCGGCCGGGAGAGTGGGGGCGACGCTGGGCGGCCCTGTTTCCCCCCGACCCCACCTTTCCACGGGATGCGCGCGGGACACAGTGGACGCTGGACGCTCGTTTCTAACCTTGGCGTCCTCCGAGCACTGCCCCGGGAAGGAGCTGGTTGAGAGACCCAGGAGAAGGGGGATCTATCTTTGTCGTTGTGATTAAACGGCTGCTAGTATTACTGGGTCAACAGTAATAGTAAAGAATATTTGTAAAACATGTTTTACATTTTTTATGAAGAAAATGAGGTTGGAAAGTTTAAATGACTCGTTTTTGACTGAGTAAGGGGTAGAACTGAGATTCGAACCCACAGAGTCACAGACAAACTTGTGCTCTTCATGTTATACGATGCTTTATGTATATATATCATGACACCTTGCACCTTCCCTAAGTTTTCCCTAGGTGTTATATAAAGTCCTTTAACCCTCTCAGCTGTATAGTACACTCTGGAATTATTTGAAGGTGACCTATACCCTTGCGGGTGCTTTTTAAACTCTAGATTCCAACTGTTGATAGACAAGATAGCATTTTAACAATGTCAAGGTTAGTATCTTAGTAGGCAAGATACTGGGGCCTGTTCTCACATAAAGCTGCTGGAGTAGCCAGAAAATTCATCTTCAGATACCTTTTGGAGTCTTAAGGTACCTCTCTCGCAGATAATGCCTGGAATCGTCCCACTTGTTACTGGAATCATGCTCTGCAATGGTAACATAAATGCTGAAAATCTTGTCAGTTTTTTGTTTTGTTTTGTTTTTAAGACTTACTTCCTGAAACTTGGGCTTCCCTGGTGGCTCAGTGGTAAAGAACCCGCCTGCCAATGCAGGAGACATGGGTTCCATCCCTGGGTGGAGAAGATCCCCTGGAAAAGGGAATGCCTACCCGCTCCAGTATTCTCACAGAGGGGAAATCCCAGGGACAGAGGCGCCTGGTGGGCTACAGTCCATGGGGTCACAGAAGAGTCACACACAACTGAGCAACTAAACATTTTCTCAAATTTAGTGTTTCCTCTCCCATACTCGTGTGCCAGCCTCATAGTGGGAAGGCAGTTTTCCCACTCGTCCTGGAATGACTCTTCAGTGGGGAAATTTACTCCTGGGTGATGAAGAGCAGCTCAGCCTCATATAATCTATGTGATGATAAAAGGAAACATAAGAAGTGAACCATTTACTTTTTTTTACTATCAGTAATCTCATTCAGTCTTTCTCTTTGTGTTCAAGGTGCGATGCTTCAGTACATCTGTGGTCAGGCCGTTTGCCAAGCTTGTGAGGGTATGTCAGCTTATTTTTCTGTAATCGTAAAGCAAATAAATGTATGTGGTTTCAGACAGCAGTAGATTTAGGTGTGGATTTTGTACAGTTAACACTTACATCTTTCTGCATGATTTGTGGTCCCCACATATCCTGGGGAGTGGGGGAGCTAGGGAACAGAGAGTGTTGAATGCCTGCCGTGGAAAAGGCCCACGGAAAAACCTTTTAAGTTGGAGAATTTCTTAAAACACAGTAACAGTGATGGGAGGTAGCCAGTCTTCCCATTTTACAAAAGAGGAGGGGTTATTCAGCTTAGTCTTTGAGACAGAAACTAAATCTTGCTCATTAAAAACCTAAGCTTTTCCGGTACAATCACAGAGTACCACTAAGCATATGTAGTCATACATTGATGATAATGTAAAAAGCCTGTGATTCACTGTAAAAAATAATTCAAGCATCAGGCACTTAGTAAATTGCTAAAGGGCTCCATTAAACTAAACATTTATGTAAGGGAAATTTGCAGTATTGCTATGAAATGTATAAAATCGTGCTTGTATGTGTCTCATAAACACCTGTTTTCCAGCTCTAACATGTTCAAAACTGCCTTCTATCCGTGTTTAACACCACCTAAACTTGGAACTAAGTAGTTACTGAATTCAAAGGAATCCTGTTTATCTCGAAATTAGCACGGTTGAATTTTCTGTAGAATGGAAAGGGACTTTAGACACCGTGTTTTCTAAGGCCCTCATTTTAAGAAGAGGAACTGAAAGCTCATAGATGGAGTGACAAGGCCAAGGAAACATCCCTTATTGGTTTGAGAATTGTCATTCAGGGTAGCATTTTATAATGATTTTAAAATTATAAATATTTCTGCTTTTGATACCATGACATTGTCTTAACTGATTTTCCTTTTCTCTTCTTCCTTACTCCACCGTTGTTTTTTCTTTAAAGCCACCTGTTCAGATATATGGCATCGAAGGTCGCTATGCCACAGCTCTTTATTCTGCTGCATCTAAGCAGAATAAACTGGAGCAAGTAGAAAAGGAATTGTTGCGAGTAGGAGTAAGTAGCTTTCCTGTTCATCACTTATTAAGTTCTCATTGTATAGTTTTCCTTAGATCTTTGACTGTGCATCCTTAATGAAGTATATCCTAAGAGGAAAAGAATTGCAAACAAAGGAAAAGAAGAAGACATTTCCCGTAATCATGTTGATAGTTATAATACTGGGTAAAATTGTTCTGAACCTATTTATAATAGGTACATGTAAGAATGTTAATGTTAGGAACTGAGATTTGGGGCTCAAGAAATAGAAAATCTAAATTTAAGAAACAACTGCCATTTCAAAGGAGGGTTAAAAATTACCTTGAGAATTTATGCTTGTATTACTTGGTATTTCCAAAATAGGCTTCAGGCTATATTATGATCTTGTTTTACTGGGAATTTATTTTCCTTTTGAAGTCTTTCCCTCAGTATCAGTTGTTATTTTATTCCCAAGATGTGAGGGAAAGTGAGCAGAGCCCACTGGACAGCACATTAGCAAAGGTGCCCGAGGTGCAGGACGATAGCAGAACTGAGGGAGGAAGCCCAGGAGACTGCAGGGGAAGCTGATTTTTATTTATTTTTGTAAACATGAAGAGTACATGAACTAAATTAACAGAAGCCTGCAGTGTGGCTTAAATAGGAGAATCACCACTGCAGGTTCCCTGGGTCGTCTAATAGTTAACAAGTTGCTCCGGGTTTTGTCGCTTCCCCTTCTTTTACTTCTAGTCGCCACCCCGAGTTTGTTTTTGTTTGTTGTGCGTTTTTAGTCTTAGAAGGGGGAAAGCCCTCACAGACTAGCTGTATTTTTGTGCATTGTTTCATTTTGAGCTTTTGTGGGAGCTTCTGTCCTAATGCTCAGTAACTCTACCTCTGTGTCCCTCCCTCTGTCCAGTTATCCAGTGCCCTCGGTCTTCGTTGGTACCTGTTAGGATCCTCACAGACCCAGCAGCCTGACTTGGAGATACTTCTGGGCTGGGGTAGCTGGAGTCTTCAGGGTCGCACAGGCTTTTGGGGAGATGATGGTTCCTGCCCTCTGCTGTCGCACACACCCCTCCTAAACCTGTGGTGTTCACAAGCGAGACAGTGCCAGGCTTGTGGGCCTTAGAATGGGGTTTAATTAAAACTGAAGTCCGTTAGGCTGTGGAGACATACAAAGGAGCCAACCTTAAGACTCTTTATGAAACAAAATCAGCCATTTTTCCGCACCAAGAGGAAAAGGTGATGCTGCCAAGGTGTCGCTAACGGTCCGTGGATGACGCAGCAGAACCGGTTAGAGACCTGAAACCCGGATAGCTCCGACTTCAGAAAGCCTGTCATTTGTATAAGCCAGCAGTTTGTATGCGAAAACCTTGTTTGCTGGGGGTGGGGGGTGGGGGTGGGGGTCACTCGAGTTGAGGTTAGAACATTAGATGGCAGTGTAGGCACGTAGCCAGGATCAGAGGCAGAAATTGTCCAGGAGCCCAGGAGAAGGGTTGATTGGAAGGTTAGTGGAGGTGTGCCCAAGAGATACCCACGTGGAAACAGTGGTTGGTTTGCTGGAGCTCTGGCTTGACGCTGAGGGGAGCAGACTGCTGGAAGCTGCCCGTGGTCCCGGGCCTGACGTTTGTGATGTAGTGTGACGGCGACAGTCGTCTCTCTCGTGGTCGTGGCACTCTGATTTGTTTGGCCGTTGTTCCTCCCTGGAAGCACCAGAGTTCCCACCCAGCGCTGGGTTGATTTTCACGAGCTCTGGGCAGCTGGCCGGAATCCGGAACAGCCTTAGAGGGAGAGGCCCCCGAGGGAAAGGCCGAGGGGCTGCCTGCACTCGGTGCATCTCGTCAGGTCTGCGTTGTGTGTGGGCATCACTGGCATCCTCTTAGCAGGGGAAAAACCAGAGTAATACCCACAGTAGATAATTACAATATGCCGCAGATCCAGTCTCATGGCTGATTAGTTTTTAAAAATTATCTCTCCTGAAAAGCAAAAATGAACCTCATTAGAATGGTCTTAAGTATTTTCACAAAATACTGTATCCTGTGTAAAATTATCTGTGGTGCATTCTTAAAGGCAAAAATTTATTTGACTAAACTTTTCTAATTTTATTCGTGAAATACATGATTCATCAGAAAGTGTGTGTACAGCAGCTGGGATCCTTTATGTTCTAAAGAGTCTAAGAAATTATTTTTGGTCCTTTTAGCAAATCTTGAAGGAACCCAAAATGGCTGCTTCTCTTATGAATCCCTATGTAAAGCGTTCAGTTAAAGTGAAAAGCCTAAATGACATGACAGCAAAGGAGAAATTCTCTCCTCTCACGTCCAACCTGATCAGTAAGTATTAGTTCTTTCACTGAAGTCTCTGAAAATTCTGCTCCTGAAACTGTGACCCCTAGACAAGTAACGCCACCAGCCTTTGGCAGTGTGGAATCTCATTGCCCCTACCTGCTAAGTCAGAATCTGCATCTTCACTGGCTCCCCGAGTGAGTTGCTTGCACGGATAGTTGGGGGAGCACTGTCTGAAGGGTATTAAGATGCAGGAATGTCTCAGTGCAGTTTCACCCCTTGGAGGAGGCCAGTGGGATTCCTACCAAGAAAGTGGTTTATAGCCAGTGGCTGTGTCTCTGTCCTTAAAGGCATTTGCATTCTTTGGTACATTTTAATTGTTTTTCAAATCCCTTGATCACTCAGAATCCAAAGAAAATGTGTAGTGAATATAAGTATGTTAATTTGGGGATTCGTGGCATAAACCTGAAAATCAGATTTCAAGCTCTGATGAAGAAATCTATTGCAGATTCATTTAAGACACACACCCCTTTACAAATTTAAGTCCTTGTTGGTGCAGTCTTTTTTAATAAAAATTTTTTGAATATTCTTTTTACATAACAGGTTGCAGCAGCTTCTCCATCCACATCCTTAACTGACATTGAATATAGTATTTTAAGGCCACATCAGTTTGCGTTTGAGGTGCATATACTGCTTGTTGACTATGACTTTTTTTTTAAGTGAAAAACGTTCACTTTCCCAGATTTGCTTGCTGAAAACGGTCGCTTGAATAATACCCCTGCGGTGATTTCCGCATTTTCTACCATGATGAGTGTCCACCGTGGAGAAGTACCATGCACAGTTACCACTGCATCTGTAAGTAATGAGTTGTTGCCACTGCATTTGTCTTGACTTTCCATTTTGTAGAACAAAAAGAAAAAGGCTAAAATCAAGAAATCGGGGAGCCTGGCATGCTGCAGTCCATGGGGTTGCAGAGAGTCAGACACAACTGAGCAACTGAACTGAACTGACTTGTCAGTTGGGAGGTCTCTTCATTTATACCAGCTTCTGTGAACATGGCACCCCGCTCCAGCACTCTTGCCTGGAAAATCCCATCGACAGAGGAGCCTGATAGGCTACAGTCCATGGGGGTCACAAAGAGTTGGACACGACTGAGCAACTTCACTTCACTTCTGTGAACCTCTGCTTTGCAAGGCCCGGCAGGTGTCTCCCTGGTGCTTCCCTAACCAGCAGTTATTCGTAAAGACTGTAGGTTGCGTTAAAATGTGTCAGGAAATACCGGTTTATATTCCAGTACAGGTTTGAATTATTTTTTAAACATCATGCTAAGTAGTTTACT